>NW_026623111.1:69873829-70176860 GCF_023065955.2 Ursus arctos | reverse complement strand
GCCATTCAGTAGGAAAATAGATTGTGATACATTCTTATCATAGGATATTATACAACCATAAAAAACAATGCACTAGAGCTCCACCAAATAAACTAGAAAAGTTTTGAGAAAAGCATTAAGTTGCAGAAACATGTATATAATACAATCCCACATTCATAAAACAAACTGTGACTAAATAAAACCCTCACATGTATGTATGATTTTGGAGCATGAAGATGCCTATGGGAATTGACTCATGAAGTTCATAACGTGGATCACCTAGCGGTGGCACAAAGGACAGAAAAGAAGAGGAAAGAAAGAGAAAAATTTAGGAAAAAAAAAACTTGAAAAGATAAGTGTTCACAAAAAATAATATATTTGCTAAGACCCAAGTGTGTAACATTATACGTGCATACACACTTCTGGGTGGGCACATGGGTGGGCATCGAGAGATGCAGTAAAGGAAATGATCACCAAACAGGAAATATGGTTTTCTCATAGCAGGGTGATTTCTGGTCAATTTTACATCTCCAAATAGTTTTTTGAATTTTGACTTTGCAAATGTTTGTATAATTTACATAAAAATAAAAAAAAATAAAACATTTGCCTTGTGCAAAAGAAATGTTAGTGATTATTATTAAAAATCATTTTTCCATAGCTGTTCTGTACAAATTTGATGCTCCCACATCATTTTGTTAGAAAGTAATTGATAATTCTACACTGATTTACTGATGGCCTATACGCTGTGTCATAGATCGCCCCTCTCCTCACACTGGTTGTCCAGACAATAGCACTTGCTCATTTCCTTGACCCTCTCTGTGTTCTTAAACCTCTGCTTCTCGTTACAGATCTGTCAGGTTGAATCTCCACCTTCCTAACTCCGGCTTCATCATCTATAATACGGCTTGCTACCTACACCAGCTGCAATTTTCCATGATAACTTACTATCTAGTTGTCACTTTGAATTTCTAGACAAATTTTGTCATAATGAATATTATTATTTCTCTCTTTAATGCTGCCCACCACCACAGCAGCAGTCTCATTTTTTTTTTTTTTTATTTCTCAATACGGACATTGTGTTCAACTAAGTGAATCTGAAGCACCTGGAGATGAGGAAGAGTCTATGAATGAAAACATATAGGCAACAAATGGAAGATTTTATAGAGCTTCGTCTGAGAAGAAGAAAACTTAGAATGGGCATTATATGTGGATATAGATACTTAAATCAAAATGGCATCCAGGAAACAGAGCTAGGATAAGCAGAAGTTATAAAGAACAGAATAACCCAAGATGGAACTTTTTCATACAGGGAGTTACCCCAAAATAGGCACTGGTATTTGGGGAAATAAGGAGTACACTCAAAAAAAAAAAAAATTTCCAATGGAGATGTGGTTTTCATTATCAAGGATGCAGTAAAAAGATTTCATTAGAAAATAAAAGAAAGGTGGACTAGATTATGTCTTTATTTCCTTTTCACTTTGGAAATTCTGTGAGTTCTGCTTATTGTTTTACACATGTGGTTATTTATTTCAAAGGCCGGTTGGGTGGACTCATATCCTCTTTACAAGTATTGGGGTTTGGATTAAATGATCCATTTGGGGTCACGGTATAGAACTCATCCTTCTCTTTGCTCCTCCTTTTTGTGTCCCATATTTCAAAAAATGCTCAAAAGCAAGTTGGCCAGGAAATGACTGCTGGATCCCTCCTTGTTTCTGGCTTTCATGTGGCCCCACACCATTAAAGGTCACTTCTGAATATCTGGCCACAGCATGTATTCCAGGAAATACACATCTATAATCATGAAAAGGGCATTAGATCTTAATATTTTCTTCATTTTTTATTTTCTATGTCTAAAATCTGAGCTCAAAGTCTTAGAAGTAAAACCTGCTGTTAATCTTCTTAATTATTCTCTTTTGGAAACCTCCTTTTCTTACCTAGCTGTCCAGAATCAAAATAAACTCTCAATGCAAAGACAACATTGAGCAACACATACAGTCCCCCAAAATTTCCTCCAAAAATCTCCTTACTAGCTTCTTGAAAATTTTCTTGGTTCCTTTCAATATCAGCCCTCTTCATCCCCAAACTTGTAATGTCTTTCCCTGAGGAAGGTGTAAGCCAAAAAGAAAAAGATAACTGCCAGTACCCTCATCCAATCTTTTCCTTTGAATGTTGCCTAAATTGTCCCGAGTTTTTATAATGGATCATCATTTTCCGTACGTGTGTGTCTGTCTGTCTCTCTCAATCTCTTTCTTATAATACCCCTTTTCTCTCTTTTCACTTTCTCTCATTTCTCTACCTACTGTGAGTTCTTATGACTGAATCCTCCAAGGAAGGTTTTTGAGATGTTGCATCAAAGTACAGGAACCATACTGTATGACATTTGACCCATTGTTTCCTGGGACTTTTCCTTTCTCGTTTCTTTTTAATGTATCAACTTGACTAGCTAGTAATCTCCTTAGCAATTTTCAAATCATTGTTCCTCTACAATAATCTGAGTATTGTGTTCTCTAGCAATCCTTTCATAGTCTCTATCTACTAAATAAACAGTGGCTCTCTTTGACCAGTTATATACATGACATACTTCTTTGGAGCCATTCTATTCCAACTACTTTATTCCAGTATAGTCATGCTTTTAATTCCCTTATATTTGGATTGATATTACTACTAATATTATTAGTAATGGCCCATTAAATTCATTTAATTCATTTATGGGTAATGACAAATAAAATTTTATGCTTTATGTTTCTCTATAAGCTGTGATTTAATGGAATACATTCCAGGTATTAGAAAACTGGTGAATGAGAAGTAAGAAGAGAAGAATTTGACACAGAAGTTGCCCATCAGGAAGGAAGATCATATCCTAAGAGAAAATATTCTAAAGATGGAAGGTATGGGGGCACCTAGGTGGCTCAGTCAGTTAAGCATCCAACTCTCGACTTTGGCACAGGTCATAATCTCAGGGTCAAAAGATAAAGCCTTGCATCAGGCCCCATGCCTGCTTAAAATTCTCATTCTCCCTCTCCCTCTCCCCTACTTCCTGCTCACACTCTCTCTCAAAATAAATTAAAAGAAAGAAAGAAAGAAGATAGATGTAAGGTGTGAAGAAATAAGAAAAGTTGAGGAAGTTCAGGATTTAATAAAAAATAAAATGTTTATATTAGACTCTAGGGTTGAAATTTGAATAAAGATGGGGAGCCATAAAATGATTTATGCCAAAGATGGTCTATGAGGTTATGAGGTTACAGTAAATGTGTCTAAGTGAGATCTTTGAGAAAGCGGAGGGATCCTATTTCAAGTCTATAAGTTAAGATGAAAGGTGAAGAATTTATAACTCCAAGGTGCTTAGCATCTCTTGCCCGTGAGCTACCAGCTCTTACTACAGTTTATAATCCTTTGTGCTTATGAAATACTTAGACACACTTTTATTTAACTTACAGCAGTATCCAATTATTTCTAAATCTGGAAAAGCACATAGCATGAAAGACAATTTTCAAAGCCAAGAACATGAAATAGACACAGCTCAGTTTAAATGGAGGTGGCCTTTTTTTTCTTCATCTTTATAGATAAAGAAATATATAAATATGGGGAGGAAAGAGACTAGCTATAAAGGGGAGGAGGAAAAAGTAATTTTGGAAAATTGGGAAACTATGGGAAAACTATGTCACTAAAAAAAGTTTAACTCAAAAAACTTCACAGAGTTTGAAAATCTCTCATTGACTTCATGTACCTTTTCAGTTAATTCAGACTAGTTTACACTGTTTAATTGTGTCTCTGTCAGCCTTTTCCAATGGTTATTATAAAAATCATTAAGATATATCTGCTTCTGAAATCTTACAGAAATAAACAGAAGGATAGAAATCAAGCATTTATTATAGACCAGAATAACCAACAGAGGACACCTAGTGGTGGTCAAGAGTAATGTCATGTTCTTTCATAGTATGTTTTGTGCCTCACAATTATACAAAGAGAACTTCACTCTAAGAGATTGCCGGGTGCCTGCCATGTCACTTTCAACTGAGCAAGAGGTGCCACAGAGAATCCAATTAATAAAATAAAATTTAAAAACTACTGTCCGATTTCTATATAAACCTGTCCTAAACTGTTTAAAAATGTATAGTCTGATAGACAACAAAATTGTATTATAAACATTAACTTGCTAGGAGATTAGATCTTAGTTGTTTCTCCCACTAGAAAAAATGACAATTATGTGACATGAAAGAAGTGTTAGGTAATACTACCATGGCAATCGCATTGCCATATAAATGTATCAAATCAATATATTATACCTTAAACTTACACAATGTATAAATGTCAATTATAGCTCAATAAATATGTTTTTAAAATGCATAGTCCAGCTGGGAAGCTGTAAAGTGCAACCTGCAGTCACACAGTAGATAGTTGTATTATGAACAAACTTGCCTCCTTTTTAAGTCCTAGATTCAAGTATTTTTTTTAAATGACATGCACTCAATAATTCCATAAAACAATGTTACCGTTATCTGTCATTGTGTCTATCAGGAAACTAGGCAGCATGCTGGGTACTGGGAATCCAGAATGAGGAGGAGGACAGAGCTGAGGTCCTGGAAGGTAGAAGAGGCAGAGGCAGAGGATGATACGAAGTGTTAGAGGTCCTGAAACAGAAGAATACGGTGAGAACACAGAGGAAGGGGCCACTGGTTTTGCAGGCTGGGAAAGTGAAGTCAGGAAACGTTTCAACTGAGGAGGCACATTTTTGTTTGTTATCTTAGCAGCATGTGCTGTGTGGTCAGCTTTGTTGAATGCTTCTTTGTTTATAGAACAGGGAAGGACAGATGGACTGTTGCGCCTGGCTCTGGCAGCATTAGCCTTGCTGTCTGACTGTAGAAACTTGTCATTACATTTTCTAGGCCTTCTTAAAACTAATTTAGCAAACTTTCACTGTATTCCAAATACATAGGAAGAACAGACTTTAAAAACATATTTTAAAGCTCGTATATTTGGAAATGAAAAAAGCAGGAGTCTGGGATCCAGATGAATAGGGTTTTTGCCACAGCTCTTCCACCAACAGTCATGTGTTGTGGTGAAATCATTGCAACTCAGTCTTAATTAGATTTTATGTCACATGAGGGATTGGGACATGGCGCTATCTCAAGTTCCTTCTAAATCTAAGCATTAAATCACATACACACCCAACAACTCATCTGTGGACATCAAATATATCCACCATTCCTTTTTTTAGTTCATCTCTCAAATGCTAGAGCCAAACCCCCCTCCCCTTGAGTGTGACTTAGTGCCTGACCTCTAATGAAGAGAATCTGGTGAGAATGAGAGTGTCTGACCTCCCAGATTAGGTCATAAGCGGCCTTGCAACTTTCACCTGGCATTCTCTCTTAGCTCACTCATTCTGGGGGAAGCCAACTGCCGTGTGATAAAAACACGCAAGCAGACCTATGAAAAAAGCCCTTATGCTAAGTAAGGACTGAGGCCTCCAGCCAACAGCCATGCAAGGGAACCATCGCTCCCCAGTCAAGCCTTGAGATGACTTCAACTTCAGTCAACATCTTGACTATAACCTCCTTAGAGGCCTTGAACCAGAATCATTCAGCTAAGCTGCACCAGAATTCTTTTTTTTTTTTTTTAAGATTTTATTTATTTATGTGACAGAGAGACAGCCAGCGAGAGAGGGAACACAGCAGGGTGGAGGGAGAGGAAGAAGCAGGCTCCCAGCCGAGGAGCCCGATGTGGGACTCGATCCCGGAATGCCAGGATCACACCCTGAGCCGAAGGCAGACGCTTAACGACTGCGCCACCCAGGCGCCCCTGCACCAGAATTCTTGACCCACTCGAACTTTGAAATAATAAGCACTGTTATTTTAAGCCTCTAAATCCAGAAATAGATGACTATTACACCATTCTTCACGCCATCTCCTTCTTGGCTCATGACCTAGTCCAGAACTTCTGGTATTCAAACCTCAGTGGACATTAATGCAGATGCAGAATTATTATTTTCTCTTTGCAGGTATGAATATTTATGTTTCTACCTCCATCCCTGCTGTAAGATGGAAATCTTAATACTCACCCTCTCTAGACCTTCCTCTATGTAACAATGTTATTGCTAAAAGGGCCTAGTTGCCATTTGTAGCGTACACAGCCCTTTTAATTAGCATGTTCAGTCTTTATAGCTTAAGAAAGCGAATTTGGACAATCACGGAACATCATCTCACAATTCCTTCAGCTCTTTTCTGCAGCTTCAAAGTGCACGCTCTCCCCCATGGCAGGATAAACTACCGTAGATGACTGCACTCCCTACATCTCCCCATTAGCAGGCATAACTCTAGAATCCAGAACATAAGACAGGAGGTTCAGGTTATTTTTCACTTTTTTCACATGGATGCAGGGACTCTTTTTTTAAAAAAGATTTTATTTATTTATTTATTTATTTATTTGACAGAGAGAGAGAGAGCACAAGCAGGGGGAATGGGAGAGGGAGAAGCAGGCTCCCCGCTGAGCCGGGGGCCCAATGCGGGGCTCAATCCCAGAACCCTGGGATCATGACCTGAACCAAAGGCAGACACTTAACCGACTGAGCCGCCCAGACACCCCAGGGACTCTTTTTAATGTAACCATAGGAAGCTTCAATCTCCCAAGGTAATTATAAATCCTGAAATTATTAGTGGCTCTAGGTTAACAAAACAAAAATAGTGCGGTACAAGGAGTATCACCTGTGTAACCACTGGTCTTACGATTGAGTGACAGCATTGCTATTACTTGCTGTCTGACTGCAAACAATTTATTAAACTGCTCTGAGCTTAACTTTCCTCACCAGGAAAACGAGAGGATCGATAATCTGCTTTACAGAGTGGCTATAAGAATTTAGGAGTATACTGAATGTGAAAAGTCCTTTATAAAGTGCTTTACACATTGTAGTTTCGTTTTATTGTATTGAGCCACCCATGGACACTTAAAAATCACTTAAAAATTGGTCACATTCCTAGGTCTAAGATGCCAAATCGATTTCTTTTTTTCAGGACAATGAAGTGTAGCCTGGTGTATGAAAACAACTTCAGAAAGCTGGGTTCAGAGTGCTACCACCCAGCTAACAAAACCAGGGGCAAGTTGCTAAGCTCCAAAGGCCGGTTTCCTCATCTAGAAAATGGGTAAATGAGTTAGAGAATTTTAAAATAGCTTCTTGGGTGCTGCTACTAATTGTAAAATAACATTTGTGGTTAAATGGAGAAGGAAGACTTTTAAAAGTCAGAAAAATAAGCAGCATATATTTTTACCTCCTATATTAAGGAAATAATTTTTACTGTGCATTCATTTCATTTGAAACAGTAGGTGTGAAAATGTTCTTATCTGTTTTGATAAGTAGCCAGATGGTGTCTAAAGATACATTTTCTTTGTAGTTTAATGCAATTGAAATGAGTTCGCTAGTCACCTCTTGAAACCTATGGAGCTTTAAAATCAATCATTTAGAATATGAAGATCCTAGTAAGGCTATTAAACTCTACGACTTTTAAATGTTAAAATCACCAAAGCACCTTAAATTTTACTGGTAGTGACATATACAACTTTTATAGGATATTAAGTATTCATATTAAATCATAATAAATATTCACGTTGAACCATAAGCCACCTGATATTGCAAATGGTCATTTATGTTGTCATTTATGTACCAGTGTCAGTTCTGATAGGATAATGTTTATAATTTATTAAGCAATATGTCACAAGAAAATGTCCAATTCCACACTATTTCCATATTAGTAGCAATGAATGTTGCCAGGGCATGGTGGAATATAAATTATTTCTTGGTTTGAACACGATGTTACTACACTAAAATGCCCATGGCTAAAAAAGTCATTAGCATGCACTATAGAACAAGCTTGTCATACATAATACACACAGGCACACACACACACAATTAGGATATTTGGTATTGTAGACAAAAAGAAATAAAGAAATAAAAAGCAGTAAACATTAAAGCTGAAGGTCCTCTGATTTACAGCCAGCACAGCAGGGATGAATGGGAGTCTTGCAATGAGATGCATAGGGAAAGGTTAGCTCCTTTAGTGTAAGCCAAATACTTTCCCTTTATCTACAAGGAGCAAGGTTCAAAGTCAGGTCAGCCAGGGAAACTTGGAGATTAAGGGGACTAAAACACAGAGATCTTTTGGAAAAAAATGATTGCTTCCAATGGATGACTATGTGACTAATAAAAATGGAAGGCCTCATTAATTTTATTTAACTGTTAATCACCAGATGTTCTGAGCCATATGGAAAGAAATTTAATTTAATGTTTTCAGAGCTGTGATGTGTGTGTGGTATGTGTGTGGGGTAGGATGTGTATTTGTGACTGTGTGTGTGAGGATGTGTGTGTGTGTGTAAGTGTAATACAAATAGATAGTTAGATCCTCACAAAAGGCATTTTTTTTTAATCAGGTCTTTTCTTTCAATAGCAGAGAAAGTGGCACTGTCATATTTGCGATATATCACCCTAGCACTATACAGTATTTTTTAGTTCACAGCATTTTTACAGGTACTATTTAACCCGGTTTTTACAACAATGCTATTATAACTAGTTTATTACAGAAGAAACTCAGGTCCAGAGAGCACAGAGTCAGAAAGCTCGTAAGTGCAAGATCAGTGCTTGAAACCAGGAGATCCACACTCTCCACCAAGGTCCATAAGAAAATGTGGAGAAAAGACATACAATTGAAATAATTTTCCTGGTGCTTAAGAAAAGTGTATTAAGTTACTTCTACCACCTCTCATTTAAATTATTCACCTTCTTAATCCTGTCCCCCCACCCGTGCCATTGTTACTACCTAAAGATTGAAAATATGGCTCATTCGCTTTAAAAAATTTGTGGTATTCACTATATGTGTGGAATAAACACTTCAAATATGTCTATGAGTAAAAAACCATGCTTGACTTCAGGTTGCATTTGCTTTGAGTCGGCTAAAGGAAAGAGTCAAATACTTTTGGCAGTACTACCACAGAGGCCATTCAGAATTCCTCTAACTCTCCCCAAAGATGCCAGGAACAAAGGCAAGTATGCTGGGGCGCCTGGGTAGCGCAGCCGTTAGGCGTCTGCCTTTGGCTCAGGGCGTGATCCCAGCGTTATGGGATCGAGCCCCACATCAGGCTCTTCCACTATGAGCCTGCTTCTTCCTCTTCCACTCCCCCTGCTTGTGTTCCCTCTCTCACAGCCTGTCTCTCTCTGTCAAATAAATAAATAAATAATCTTTAAAAAAAAAAAAAGGCAAATATGCTAAGAGGGTACCAAGGGGATAAAACAGTACATAATGTCCTGTGTTTAAGATTCAAAGTTTAGGGGCACCTGGGTGGCACAGTCGTTAAGCGTCTGCCTTCGGCTCAGGGCATAATCCCAGCGTTCTGGGATCAGGCCCCACATCAGGCTCCTCCACTAGGAGCCTGCTTCTTCCTCTCCCACTCCCCCTGCTTGTGTTCCCTCTCTCGCTGGCTGTCTCTCTCTCTGTCAAATAAATAAATAAATAAAATCTTTTAAAAAAAAGATTCCAAGGGGCGCCTGGGTGGCACAGCAGTTAAGCGTCTGCCTTCGGCTCAGGGCGTGATCCCGCCGTTATGGGATCGAGCCCCACATCAGGCTCCTCCGCTATGAGCCTGCTTCTTCCTCTCCCACTCCCCCTGCTTGTGTTCCCTCTCTCGCTGGCTGTCTCTATCTCTGTCGAATAAATGAATAAAATCTTTAAAAAAAAAAAAAAAAAAGATTCCAAGTTTAAGGTAGGTTCTTATTTACATTCTCATTTTCGTTCCCCACCCCCACCCTTTTTATTTCTTCTTTCTCTTTTACTTTTCCCAAATACCAATCAACACCACTGTTCTACCTCATCTGACCAAGTAAGTATATGTTCAGTGTTCCCAGCTTTAGGAGAACAAATCCCCCCAAGACTGAAGCTGCTTCTTTGGGGGATCTCTAGAGCTGATACCTGCAATTGCAAAGGATTTGACAGTTTCTTTTGTAGTAAACCAGGGTCTCGTATTGATAAGGTTTGAGATTCCTTTCCAAAGTATCAATCTCAATTGTTTAGAAATGCCAAACTATAGAGACAGTTGCACGTATGGGTAGATTTCCATAAAATGCACAGAAATCTTTTAGCTTAAAATCTCAGTGAGAAAGAGTGCAATATATTGATTTCAAAGCTGAATCCTCACCTGGCCAATCTGGTTTAAAATTAAACCTCAATCACTTCATTTAATGACGTCATGGTTTTATCTGTTAGCAAGGTGTCCCGGAGATTCCAACCATAAAGCATCTGTGCTGGTTCCCACAGAAACTCCCATTGTGCCATTGTGTCCTACCCTCTGCAGGTCTGCAGCTCTCATCCCTGTTTAGGGTAAAGGAATCTTTGACACGCCTCAGTGGCTCAGTTGGCTAAGCATCTGCCTTCAGCTCAAGTCATGATCCAGGGTCTTGGGATCAAGTCCCGCATAGGGCTCTTTGCTCAGCAGGAAGCTTGCTTCTCCCTCTGCCTGCCACTCCCCCTGCTTGTGCGCTCTCTCTCTCTGACAAGTGAATAAATAAAATCTAAAAAAAAAAAAAAACCAAACAAACAAAAAGAAGGACTCTTTGGGAAACCATACAGCCATTCCTCTCTCAGGATCTACCACCCACTTGGGGGGGTGCTGAAAAGAAGGAAGCAATGAACGTCTGCCATTCAAGAAGCTCAGGAATTCTACCATCTCCAAGTCTCAGAGACTCACTCTTTTCCTGAAGGAGATTTTCCTTCCTTCAAGTTTCCCTTCAATATATCCCTCTCTCCTCACCTTCAGAAGCCTACCACAATCTCCCTGGAGGGCTTAGACTCCAAAAATTAAAAGCCAGGATATGATGTGTCCTGCATTCTTGCATCTAAATTCTGTTTTCTTTCATGTCACAGACCTCCTGTCAAACAAGGAAACATGGAGTCTGCCAGTTGTTTGAAGGCATGTTATGGAAATAAGAGAATATAGAAAGAAAAATGTAAATTACTGTTTTAGAAATCACCCTACCTCACTAGTCTTGGCAGAGAGACAGCTGGACAGAGTTTGCACCTCAGAATGCTAGTATGTCATGGTCTTGATGGTCTACAAACTGCATGGAGTGAGTTGGATCTGGTTGTGATGGCAAAGGGAGTTCTAAGGTCACAGGCAGATTTTAGGCTAATGGTGGTGTTGGTCATTGGAGGGTGGAACAGTTTCTTTGATCCAGACCCAAATGTTTTCCCTTCATATTTTGGTTTTATCTAGAGCTGAGAACCAAGTTCAGAGCGTCTCTTAAGTCATGTCAAAAGACAGGTAGCCGCACTGAGGTATGAGCTGACATCATGGGAGTCTAAGAAGACAGAAAAAGCAAGGTTTTTGATAAAAGCTCGTGACATAAGTCATTCCACCTCTTATGACATTTGGAGGTTCAGGCTTAGGACAGGTCAATAGACACAAGGATAAAAGACCTTAGAATTCATTTGGAGTTAGAAAAATAATAAGAGAAGAACATGAAATGGGAATTTCAAGACAAAACCAAAGCCAAATACTTGGCTTTTTTATTGTTCCCCCACAAAAGACATATAATTGAAGTATACAGACTAGGCCCTACGTAGAGCCTTCATATGTAGGCCCTAAAGAGAAAATATAACCTCAGGAAAACTTAGAGATTAGAATATATACTACTATAAATACTTCAATTTTTCCACAAGATGCTGCTTTACAAAGAAGGCCATCTGTATGAGAATAGACCTTTAAATCTCTTCCCTAAATACATGTAACACTCAATGAAACGTTGGACCAAATAAGGTTTAAGTTTATAGGTGGAAGACTCCAAATAAATGGCAAAGATTGAATAATAGCCTGATGAAGCTACAATAGCAAAGCTTTGACTTTTCTCTCAGTTCTCTTTCTGTTTACCAATTGCCTTCAATTAATATGGGCAGCAAGCATTTGGTAGTCTCCTGGTGAGCACAGCTGCTTTCTAGATAATATGGGTAAGCTTCACGTACTAGTTTGCTACGGCTGCCATAACAAAATGCTACCAACTGGGTGGCTTAAACAATAAGAATCTATTTTCTCTCAGTTCTGGAAGCTGGAAGTCCAAGATCAAGATGACGTCAAGGTTAGTTTCTGGTGAAGACAATTTCCTGACTCTGAGAAAACCACCTTCTCTCCGAATCCTCACGTGGCCTCTTCTCTGCGTGTGGCTTAGGGAAAGAGAGCAATCTCTTATGTCTCTTCCTTTTCTTATAAAGGTATCAATCCTACTGAACTTGGGGCCCATTCTTATGACCTCAATTAACCTTAATTACCTCCCTAAAGTCTCTATCTTCAAATATAGTCATATATGGGGTTAAGGCTCAACATATGAATTTTGAGGGAGTGGACACAATTCAGTCCATAACACTTAATATGAGTTTTTGTTAAAATGCTTTTAGGGGTGCCTGAATAGCTCAGTCTGTTAAGCAGCTGCCTTCAGCTCAGGTCATGACCCCAGGGTCTTGGGATTGAGCCCCTCATCGGGCTCCCTGCTCAGCAAGGATTCTGCTTCTCCCTCTGCTCCTCCCCTGCTCATGCTTTCTCTCTCAAATAAATAAATAAAATCTTTTTTAAAAAAGTGTTTTTAGACTTTGGGAATATCACTTCAGTTTTGACAATGCTATTTTTTGAAGGAAGTGGTAGTTAAGTAAGCTACATAGAAAAATCTGGTTCAAAAAAAAAATAAGCAAGGGGGCGCCTGGGCGGCACAGCGGTTAAGCGTCTGCCTTCGGCTCAGGGCGTGATCCCGGCGTTCTGGGATCGAGCCCCACAACAGCCTCCTCGGCTGGGAGCCTGCTTCTTCCTCTCCCACTCCCCCTGCTTGTGTTCCCTCTCTCGCTGGCTGTCTCTAGCTCTGTCGAATAAATAAATAAAATCTTTTAAAAAAATAAGCAAGAAAAGAAAAATCTGGTTCTCTCGACCCTGTAGAATTTTAAATTTAAGATATATGGAAGATTAGAATTAGATTTATCTACCATTAAAAGTGACTTAAGCTTTACCAATTCAGGGGGAACTTGGCCTAGTTGTAGATGCTAAAGAAAGAACCAAACCACACCTTTGAACTTTTGGGTACACTTAGAAAAAGAGGAAATGAAGGAAGCAGGACTTCTTGTACGTAGTTTAAAATTCTAATTTCTGAGTGGGTCAGGAACAGTAAAAGTAATTTGAAGGTCCTTTATTTTGTGAGAACAAATATTTGATTATAATATGAAGCGTGTTTGCTGTGATTATGTATAGGTGTCAGCAAATCTGAGGCTTCGTATTATTTGAGCAATGGTGATAAATAGCATAATGTTTGAAAGTGTGGACTCAGGGACCAGACTGCTTGGATTTGAATCCTGCTCTCTACTTATCAGAGATTAGTTAAATTTCTTAAACTCTGTGTTAAATTTGTGTTAAATTTCTTGTGTTAAATTTCTTAAACTCTGTGTCCCTCAGTTTCTTTATCTATAAAATGGGAAACATAATAGTAACTACCTCATAAATTTGAGGTGAAAATTCGATGAGCTGAAACATGCAAAATCCCTAAACTGCTCTCTGGCAATACTAACTGTTCAGTAAATTTTAACTTCTATTACTGGTTGAGTATCATGTGAAAATGATGATATAAGGAGTTCTATGAACCTCTTCACTGCAAAAACAACCATAATTGGTGAAAATTGTTTTTTTTTAAAATACCTCTTGAAGTCTCTAAAATATACTAAGGGCATATAGAAAATGAAGAAACATTCACTTTAAAAAAATCTACTAGGAACACCTGGGTGGCTCAGTCAGTTAAGTGTCTGCCTTCAGCTTGGGTCATGATCTCAGGGTCCTGGGATCAAGCCCCACATCAGACTCTCCTCTCAGAGGTGAGTCTGCTTCTCCCTTTCCCTCGGTGATCTCTCTCGCTTTTGCTCTCTCTCTCAAATAAATAAATAAAATCTTTAAAAAAAAAAAAAAAGGTCTCTGTAACAACAGCCAAAACATGTGCACTTGAGCCATGGCTCCACTTTAAAATGGAAGTTCCACTTTCATGAGTGTGGCCAAGAAATGGAGATTCCTCTCCCCCACCTGTCAGTCCAGGGCTACAGCATCTCTAGAGGGTCAGGCTGCAAGCATTTCTTATCTCCTCCAGCTCTGTGTTACAAAGGCTAAATCTAAACAAGTGCAAACAAGAGGTCAAGGGTCCCTTTCTGCTACTCAGCTCCCACTTGTAGATCAGAGGCTCTACTCCAGGTGAAGCAGGTTGAGACTACTGGGACCCTCATTGCCCTTGCTCCAGAAGACATGTAGGACATAGGTTTCACTACAAGAAGATCCTCACTTAGTACCCTGCTCATAAAGCAGGCATGCCACCCTAAGAGAAGTGGCCACTTCACTGTTTCCAGAAGAGTGGTATAGGAATTTTGCTGAGGGGCAAGGCTGAATATAGAAAAAGAGAGTTCTTGGGGCGCCTGGGTGACACAGCAGTTGCGCGACTGACTTCGGCTCAGGGCGTGATCCTGGCGTTATGGGATCGAGCCCCACATCAGGCTCCTCCGCTAGGAGCCTGCTTCTTCCTCTCCCACTCCCACTGCTTGTGTTCCCTCTCTCGCTGGCTCTCTCTATCTCTGTCAAATAAAAATAAATAAAATCTTAAAAAAAAAAAAAGAAAAAGAGAGTTCTGAAGCTCTCCCCATGGGAACTGAGTTTATTTGGAACAGAGTATGAGGAAATTCAAATCTAAGTATATCATCAAAAATAATAGGGATTTTGATGATAAGGAATTAAGAGGAGCCTGGTGGCTCCATGAGAGCAATGAGCTAAACTGTAGACCAATGGAGTTTTCCAAAGATAACTAGGATAAAAACAGCTAAGGAGAGCCCCCACCTCACCTCAGGGTTGGAATAAACCACACAGACTGGCCTCAAGGACCATCCTGTAAAGGGGACAGAGTTTAAAAGGATCAGAGTGTAGGGGCGCCTGGGTGGCACAGCGGTTAAGCGCCTGCCTTCGGCTCAGGGCGTGATCCCGGCGTTATGGGATCGAGCCCCACATCAGGCACCTCTGCTGTGAGCCTGCTTCTTCCTCTCCCACTCCCCCTGCTTGTGTTCCCTCTCTCACTGGCTATCTCTGTTAAATAAATAAATAAAATCTTTAAAAAAAAAAAAAGGATCAGAGTGTAGACTAATTTATGCCAGGCACATTGTCAAAAACAGTAGAGCAAGTAGCATGAAATTGGTGGAGGCTAACAGCTGGATGTGATACCAACGGAGACAAACAGCTTAACAAAGATATCAGTGAAAGTGACAGTAAAAAGGAGCCCTGCTAAAATCACGGTCATCCCAGGATGACTGTGAGCATACCCAAGACTGCATTCTCTGAGGAGTGATGTCACAGGCTGAATACTGAAGAGGAAACAAACTTCACTAAAATGGTCCAGCCAGTCACTAAAATATTAAGCAAGCAAACAACAAAGGGCCTCAGAAGAAAGGGACCTGTTTCCAGAATTGCTATATTACTTTAAAAGTTCAGTTTTCAACAATGACAAAAAAATTAAAAGCATACAAAGAGACAGGACAGTATGATCTAGGAGCAAGGGAAAAAAGAAAGCAAAAGAATCTCTTTGCTAGTGTCCAGATGACCAACTTAGCAACCAAAGACTTCAAGCAGCTATTATTAATATGTTCAAAGAACTAAAGGAAACAATGCTTAAATAAGTAAAAGAAGATATAATGACAAGTATATAACTAAAATGAAAAGTGTGTTAGTGGAACTCAATAGATTTGAGTTCAGGAAAAAATCAGCAAACTTGAAGAGCCATCTCAAGAATAGAGGGAAAAAGAATGCAGAAAAAATTAACAGATTCTCAGAGAATCAGAGGATAAGATCAAATGCACAAACATTTGTGCAATGAGAGTATCAGAGGAGAGAAGAGAATGACAGAAGCAGAAAGTATTTGAAGAAATAATGGCTGAAAAATTCACAAATTTAATGAAAAACATTAACTTACACATCCAAGAAGTTCAATGACGTAAACGCAAGACATTTACGTCCAGACATATCACAGTGATCGCATTGAGAAGCAGAGAGAAAGTAAAAAATCCTAAAAGCAGTAAGAGAAAAAAAACTCATCGTATACAAGGGAGCCCCTATAAGCTAAGGGCTGGCTTTACATCAGAAACAATGGATGCCAGAAAGCAGTGGGATAACACATTGAAAGGGCTGAAAAAGAGTAAAATAAAATTATCATCCAACTCTCTTATATCTAGCAGAACTATCATTCAGAAATGAAGGCAAAATAAAGTCATTCCCTGTAAACAAAACCGAGGATTTGTTTCTAGTAGCCGCACTCTACTATCTAAATTCTTAGAAAGGCATGAACTACCAAAAATGACTTCAGAAGAAATTATAAAAATCTGATAAGATCTATAATGAATAAAAAGATTGAATTAGTAATAAACATTTCCATGAAAAGAAACTCAAATCCAGATGACTGATAAATTGTATCAAATATTTAAAGAGGATTTCTTTTCAAACTGTTCCAAACAATGAAAAAGGGAACACTTCCCAACTCATTCTAAGATGCCAGTGTTACCCTAATGCCAATACCAACACCAAGGTATCACAAGAAAACTATAGACCAAGACAGTTATCCCCAACTTTTTGAAAGTTCTCATTATGCCACTTTGCTTTTGCAAAAAACCTAAATCAGTGCCTGTTTTTGCTGACTGAAAGAAATCCAAAGAGGATTTTTGCTTTTATCAAAAAAAAGTGAAAAGCAAAAATAGCATTCAGCTTTTGTTTTGCAGTGAGCCATTCCTTATAAAGGCAGCATGCACCCAGAGAATTAAGGGTGCCCGCCCCCAAGCTCCTGCCCCAGAACTACACTCAACATCTTAGCATAAAGCTGCTATAGCTCCGAACTGTGTCTGTGAACATCTATCTGTGCTTTATCTCATTTATTTTATGCAATTTTAGCAAGATGTGTCCTAAGGTATCAGAAAAGCCCAAGAGGTTATTTTTCAGGTCTAAGAATGCTCAAACATTTTTCCATATAAATTAATGGTAATTGCTTTTCTGCTTTATGCCATTTCAGCTTATGAAAGATTTCATAGAAATACTCTACTTTCAGAGAGTGGGAAAAATCTGCACTTCTTATGAATACAGAAGTAAAAAATCCTTCAGAAAATACTAGCAAACTAAACCCAACAACATGTGAAAAGGATTATATACCATGAACCAGTGGAATTTATCCAAGGTTGGTTTAACATTCAAAAATAAATTAATATAAAAAATTAATTAATTAATTAATTAATTAATTAATATAATATACTGTATCAGTAGAATAAAGGACAGAAACCTCATGGTTCTCTCAATAGACATGGAAAAAGCACTTCACAAAATTCAACACCCTCTCATGATGAAAACAATCAATAAACAAGGAATAGGGAATTTCCTCAACCTGAAAGTCTCCAGTGCCTGGGATGAGCCAGGGCCAGCAGTACCCAATCCCTAATTTAGATTTGTGGGTCCACTTCTCTCCTTCAAGGTGTTGTCCAACTCTACCACCACCAACACAAAGTATGAGGTTGACTACATAATTATCCAGGGACCCCTTGGCCAAATTTGGAAGGGTGACCTGGTCAGAGGATAACTCTCCCTAGTCATCAGCATGGGATTTCTCTCATAGTGTCACACAAGATTGGGCTGCCACAATGGTGCCATATTGCCTATACCGAGTGAGCCTCACCCATAGCACACATTGGACAATTAGCACACCCTAATTGTCCCATCGTGATCTTTGAGCTTGAGCCATATGTGTGGTCCATGGATTAGCTCTCCTCTTCTGTATTTCAACTGTGTTGACTGCATCTTCCTTCTCTGGTTTACAACACCCAAAGACAGTGGTAGTAGTAGATTTCCTTTATCATGAGAGCCCCCTAATCCTGACATCCAGGGAAGTTATCCATTCTTCTCTCTAGACTTCATGCCATGTATCAGGCTGCCCTTCAGGTGTGCCTGCGCCCATCTCCCATGAAGGCTTTCAAGATGATTGCTTTACAATGCCAATCAACCTTCTGACTGATATTCTTTCTTGCCCATAACCAATGTGGTGGCTTGTGCTCTCCCCAGTTGGCTTTAAGCTATACCAGAAAAAGGATAAACATTTCTTGTGTGAGTGGGAGAATGGGACAGCTCTTGCTCAGTCCACAGGCCCTTTTCCTGTGTTCCCCATTGGTGGCAAAACATGGAAGGCAGGATGGCAATCAACATTTAAAGAGATCACATTCTAGGATTACTGTGATTATTGTTCTAGAAAAGAGCTGGTACTACATTTATGCTATAAAATTATAAACAGTAATTGTAACATGGCCAGGAAACGAATTATTATTTACACTCTCCTAGATACCCTGGGTAAGATTTGCATGTATGCTTATCATCAATGAAGTGCGAAAACAACCTTTGAAAGAGTCATTGAAAGGCAATATTCACTAGTAGCTCCACAGTGAGATAAAACTTCCCTGGATTTCTCAGTATGCTTGTAAAGAAACCTAGCCTCTTGATAGTTCTCATACATAGGCCATGAGAATTGTATCTGTAGCCATCTGTCTAGTTAAATGGTCTGATACAGCCTAGAGGAGGTCCCTATGTTAAGCTCCAGGGTTCCAGGAAGACTGAAGGCTATCTCCCTAAGGATTTAGCTTTTAAGCAGGAATGAAGCCCAGAAACCTGGAAATATCCTTAGATTGGAAAAGCAGAGACACGGGGACTGACTCTTGGAAAGATTTTATTTACACAGCAAAGGTTGGAATTAGGATTCAGTCCCATTACTTTTCCAAGGAGGAGGAGGAAAATTTCTTACCTCTCCCTTCATAAGCAGAGAAATATTAATTTTTTCCCGATTTCTCATCTATGGAGTATCCAGCTCCTCACGTAGGACTCGTGATCTAGCTCTCATCATGGCACCCCAGGGGTAAGCCCTGGGGCAAAGGACAAGAGGCTTGTCCACTTGTACCATAAATGCCCCTAGGAATTGTGTGTTAAATAAATGCTTATGAGAAATGCATGCAGGAGGAGGATAAGCAATGTAGTGAGTAGAGTAGAATTTTAAGTAAAGTATGCAGGAAATGGCCGAGTGAAGACCTGAAGGAGGTGAGGGAACCATGCATTCTGGTATCAGGATTTCAAACATTCCTGACACGGGGATGAACAAAAGCAAATCCTCTGAAGCTTGAGTAAATCTGGCATTTTTTTTTTTTTTTTTGAGGAAAAACAAGATTGGTGTGGTTGGAAAAGAAAAGAAGGAAGAGGAGAATAGTAGGAGAAGGGACCAGAAAGGTATCTGGGGCTAAAACTTCAGGGCCTGTAGGCTACCTTATCAAGATGCAGAAGAAATAGTATTCATATTTATGGAAGTCATAAATAATACTGATGATTAGCTTAGTAAAATTATTGCAACCAAACACAGTAATTATTATTATTATTATTATTATAGTGGAAATGGATTGTTACAAATTAATTCATAATAAATGTAACAGCGTAGAAAGAAATATTGAAGAGCTATTGTAACTTTTATAAACTGTCTAATTATGGATATTAAATGATTCAGCTATTGATGATCATATGATGATACGGGGACATGCCACAGGCAGCCATAAAAATGATTTGTACTTCATGAATAGAATAAAGTACGTTCTAAAATTATCTAAAAATCATACCAAAAAAATCATGACAAAAATAGGACATAACCCCCTTTATAAGCTATGTGCTCCATTTTCCAGTTATATGAAAGAGAGAGAGGGAGAAAGAGGCTCTAAGAGAACTAACTTTCTCAGAATAGTAACTACCTATGGAGAAAAACATGTGTGAAGAGGGGAGTGGCTGTCATATTTTGTTTCATATCTTTCTGT
Organism: Ursus arctos; assembly: GCF_023065955.2. Classification (NCBI taxonomy): domain Eukaryota; kingdom Metazoa; phylum Chordata; class Mammalia; order Carnivora; family Ursidae; genus Ursus; species Ursus arctos. Next base: position 70,156,980 of record NW_026623111.1, on the reverse strand, counting down.
ACTACTCAAAATTTCTATTTCTATACTTTGTAGCTTTTTTAACAACAGCAAGGGTCATCTGATGGTAGAATTCTGATATGTTTCCCATTTCATTTTATTCTTTGTACCCACTGTATTTCTAAGTGAATAAATATTACATTATATGAAATTAAAACTGAGGTCTTAGTGTATTTTATGAGCAATAATAAAATTAAACCTTTCAGAACATTTCAAATAAAGGCAAATATTTCGACAATCTAATCTTTAGACAACACTTTCCTGAATTCCCAAGAAATGGCAAAATTGTCAGAGCATAGGACAATGGGTCTAGAATTAGAGTGTTTTGCAGCAAATATCTTTCCTAAAACAAATCTTCCAATAGCTCAAACTCCTGGAACAGAGCATGGCCATTTTAATGTATTCTAATAACATAACAGTATGTCAGGCTCCACAGTGGTTCATATTGCTTGTATGCACTACTGCATCGGGAAAAAAAATCACTTAATGCCAGTGAGCTTCAGTTTCTCCTCTGAAAAATGTGCATAATCATGCCTACCTTTCAGAACTATGAAACATGCAAATGGTAAAGCCTGTCAGTAAAGTATCTGACATATCACCTAGCACAAGGGGCTCGATAGATGTTGAGTCAACTAAATGTCAAGAGTTTAAGTGATCACCATGCCAGAATTAGAATTGCTGATTGAGTGCTCTCTGTCAGGCCAGAAGTAGGAATCTAGGCTTTGAGTTTTAGACCTCCTGTCTGCTCAGACCAGCTCATGCTGGCTCAGGAGGACAACTGTGTATAATACTTCTCGACCCTGCATTTGATGACATGATATTGGTAATTTAAAATTGCCCGTGATGAGTATATGTATACCACAAAAATGAGCAAATGCAATAAAATCAAGGATTTTATTTAAAGAGGAACCATTTGTTAAATATTCACCAGCATGCCACTAATCTAGGCTTGAAGTTCTGGAACTAAGCGTACCAAGAGCATTTACTGTTTGGTACAATAGGGTGAATGAAAGGTCTCTAAGGATTTCAAGTCACAAATATCCATTTAGAATTAATATAGCACCCCGTGTGCGTCCAATTACCTTGTGGCAACTTCCAAATTAGGTGATTCTTGCTCTTTAAGTCTTCAGATACCTTTTTAAAAAAATCTTCGCGTATTTGTTTTCTGAATGTTGCCTTTTCCCACATTTCCAGAAGACAGAACGAAGGCTTAAAATCAGGGCACTGATTTTTTGTTTTTCCCATCTCTTCTCTGTTGCCAGTTCAGTGAAGCTTCCCCCCCAAGGTCGAATTAATTGTTCAGGCCTCCGTGCTCCCTACATTTTGCTCGAACTGTTAATATCGCACTTATCACATTGCATTACCATCAGATTATTCCTACGTCTTTTCTTGGCAAGTTCATGAGCTGCTCAAAGGCCTCCCAGTCACATTATTACCACTAACACCTAGAATGCTACTGGCTCACAGTAGGGCACTCACTAGCAATATACTGAGTTCACTAGAGCTGGCTCAGAAGGAAATAAATGCAGCCAGTTTATTTTGATAGAAATCCCTCAATTAAAAGAGGGCTGCATTTTGGAAAGCTAATGACGACTTATTTTTCTAGGTCACAAGAATATTTAACCGGTTCCTTCTACAATGGAATTCAAATCACATAACAAATGCAACGGAGAAGGAAAAGACAGAACAGTGAGACTTTTGTCACAAAGGTACAGAAGCAGGGCACCTGAGCTCTTTGTGTGTCACCAAGAGCCTTAGTGTTTTAGAACTACTGGCCTGAAAAGACTCTAGCTTTTGAGAATGAGGATTATCATACCAATCTTACCTAAATGCCAAGGCTGATGTGGGAATTAAATCAGAAAAAAAGTTTCTGAAAGTTCCTTATAAACTATAACACACCAAACAAATACAAAGTATTATTCTATCTGCAGAGACTTACTTTGTAGAAAACTTGGAAATTTCTAGCACTCTGTAACTCTGAAATCTTGTCAGTTTCAGTATTGCCTTTATTTATTTATTTATTTTCTTAAGTAGGCTCCACACCCAGCATGGAGCCCAATGCAGGGCTTAAAGTCATGACCAGAGATCAAGACCTGAGTTGAGATCAAGAGTTGGACACTTAACTGACTGAGCCACCCAGGTGCCCCTTGGTACTGCCTTTAAAAGCCTGTCTCTCCATGCCAAGATAAACACTCACCCAGAGTTACCATTGAATAAACCCAGTTTCCTACCTTCCTTGCAGGTTTTGGTATTTAAAAAGCATTTGAATCTGAACTGTAATATCATACTGACTAGTTGTTACTGCCATCTAGTGACTTCCGTAAACCAATCAGCTAACTTCATAAAATTCAGCTATCCAGATATTTAAACAAATCAATGCATAAATATCCCCCCTTTCTGAAAATGACATTTGTCTCTCATTTACGTCAAGTTTTCTTGTGTGTGTGAGAAAGCTGCTATTGAACAATTTATTTTTATTTTATTTTTTTGAAAAAATAATTTTAAATAACCACTAATAACTTGTTGCAGAGCTGCTTTCAGCATTATAGCATTTTTCATTAATTTTGCACTGTCTTAACTATTTCTGGCAGAAATCTAAATCCTGATATCCATATTAGTGGCATTTCTTTTTCTGCATCAAGAGAGGAAGAAATGTTTTGGTGCCATCACAGGCAGAATTATTCTGGATTTATTCAAACATTGCCAGTATGTCTTGACCCCCAGTGACAGTGATCAAGCAGCTGGAATCTGAACACACTACCCTACATCCTGTCTGATTCCTCAGCCACGTCTGCCTCTTGCCCAAGGAGCACTGTCCGTAGAGATGGGACGGGGTCATATGCCACGTGCTGTGAAGTGCCATCTAAGGTCAGCGTGCGGTGGACGGCTCACATAACAATGCCAGGCTTCAGCGTGTGACACGGGGCCCACAGCCTGCACGTTACTTAAGGCATGTGCTTCGGAGATCATTCCTGAGAGAGCTACTAATGAGAAAAGCAAACCTCTGTTTGCCTAAACCTCATAAATCTGGAGTTTACTTTTGATCACCCTTTTCTAATATCATGCTTTTTACCCAGTGATGGCTTAAAAACTTATTGCGTAACTTTTTTTCATTACCACCAATTTTTCTAGAAGTGGCACTGTATCATTTCCTATATTTTAAAATGATTAAGTTAAAAAAAATTTAAAAGAAAACCTGGATTACCCAAATGCTTAAGGGATTTGCTTTATTTATTTTTTTTACTCTGAGTCACCAGAGAAAACCAGATCCCCCTCTCCTGTGTGCTGTTAGCGCTGTGTCCTACTGTCTGGAAGTACTGATTACAATAGCAATTAATTTTGGTTAAACATCTGCATCTGCGACCCCTGCTGGAATGAAGGCAGTTTAAGAGCAGGGATACACAGCATCTGCCTAGGCCATGTCTCCCTCCCCAGAGCGCAGTGGCTTCCTGTGCAAAGAAGGTGCTCAAAGGAAAATTTATTGAATGTAAAATAAAGGACCAATGTCTGCAGATTAGTCTTAAAACTATTTCTTCTGTACATCATCTCTATAGATTATAAACCACGCCACAGAAAGTCTATTTCTACCATTTTTTCTAAACCTTAGCTCTATTAACCTGACTTTTTCACTAATGAGCTATTAAACTTTGTCCTTACCAATCAATCCTTTTGTGCTCAATATCCTCATTTGTGAAATCAGAATATTACGGTGAAAGAGTGATGATTTTTTAATCTCTTTCTTCTATTAATTATGTCCTATTTCCTTTTTATAGCTTATTGCCTTGGCCAGAACTAAAAGAACAATGTTAAGCAACAACGATGGAAGAAGGAGACGCTGGGTTTTTAAAGACATTCCAAGATGTGTTGTCCGAGTGTCTCCTAAGGGTTCTAAAATATTTCAAACTCTTAAAAGTCTAAGATCAAAATGAACAAAACTGGATAGAGAAAAAGCATATTTCCTCTTAAACAAGCTGCTCTTTTAATACTTTAAAACTGAATCTTGAATTATAATGCAGCAATAAAATCATTTGAATGCAGGCAATTAGCTGAAAAGGAGACATGATCACATAGCCTTCTGAGGTAATAATTTGCCGGAAAGCCCATAGATTCAATGTTTTTAGTACTCTTTTCATATTTGATCAATGTAATCTTCTTGTTCATTTTAATGATGATGTTAACAGTAGGCTGTCTGAATCCTTTGATTTACTGCTAATTGTCAATTTCCAAGTGCTCAGCAGATGCCCATGCCTGCATTCATAGATATAATTACGTGAACCATCTTTTCAGCAGTCAAGGCCACAGATTTAAAATGTAGGTAAAACAGTAGCTTTGGGAAATAATTATTTTGAAAATCCAGGGTTTCTTTTTATGTTTAAAAAAATCTATCTAACAATATATAGACGAATGCTTTGCCTTTATAGGACCACCCTTAATGTTGTTCTTCCATATGCTTTTTGGTATTTTCCAAATGTTCCACAGAGGGCTTATAAACTTTAAACAATTTTCTCTGTCAATTACTTCACAAGGGAGACCAATTCTTCTCAGCAGCCCCTCCAATCACTCAGCACTTCCAGGAACTTAATGAGATTCAAATTCTTTCATAGAACAACCACCTTCGTCCTTGCTGAGTGGGCACATGTACAAAGTAGCCAGGGATCAAAGAGAGAGGCCAAACCGCCAACAGCAAAGATTAAAATTGAGCCCCTGATTTAGAACCTTTCCCAAGGTGACCAGAAGGCTGAGGTGGGGATCTTTCATTCAGGGAGGGAGCAGCCATTTTTGTCACAGGAATAGATACATATTCTGCATACAAATTTACTTTTCTTGCTCAAGATGTCTCTGCCAAGATTGCGATTTATGGAATTCCTTATTCATCATTGCAGTTTCTCACATAATAGAACTTCTGACCAAGGAAATAATTTTAAGGTGAAGGAGGTGCAGCAATGTGTCTTGCCCATAAGATTACCTGCTATAGAAAAAGACAAGCTGAGTAACATCAGCAAGAGAGCAGAGTAGGAGGTCCCAGGCCTTGTTTCTCATCAAAAACTATGACTTAACCACTTCCAGAGTGAAAATAACTCTGGAAGAGTTCCAGGGTCCAGTTTAGAAGCCACAGCAACCCCAGGGGCCAAAAGAACTGAGGATAACTGGGTAGAAGAGAGTAGAAAAAATAGCTTCACTTTACCCTCATTAACCCATCCCCCAGACACAGCTCAGTGGTAAGATGAATCCTTTCAGCTTTGAGTTCCCCTGCGGGGAAAAGGAGAACAAGATGACACCAGCAGTCCTTCCCACTGCCAGGGACCCACAGTCTTCGCTGCTGAGGAACCCCAGTTTCCACTGGTAAGAACCCCAGCTTTTGGAGCCACCAGGAGCTCAAATTGCTATATCTCTCCAGAGTTGGAGATATCGTATGCCTTCCCAACTGCCACCACCATGTACCACCCCTCAGCTGACCTGTTTTGCACCCCAAGGACCAGGACCACCACATACCCCCTAGACCTGGAACCCCCCCATATCCAACTACCCAGTGCCTACGTGTGCTTCTGGACCAGGTGCTACCATACCCCACCTCCCAGAACTGGTGCCCTTATATTCTCCTAAATTCAGCACTCACAGAACCTGTGTGCCCCCTGGATGGGTACCATTGCACACCCCATCCTGGTTGGCACCCTCATGCCAACCCACAGATATAAGTCCTTCCCTACTGAAGCCAGTATGTAAAGTCTGCACGGAGGTGACTCCTTCTTCTAGTAAGCAGACACCAATGCAAGGGTACAAGGAACACAAAACAATCAAGAAAAGAGATAACACAAAAGGGAGACAAGAAAATTCTACTAACAGACTCCCTAAAATGGAGATCTATGAATTGCCTTACAAATAATTCAAAACAATTATTTTAAAGAAGCTTGGTGCGCTCCCAGAGAACAGAAATAACTCATTGAAACCAGAAAAGCGATACATAAACAAAGTTCAACAAAAAGAAATCAAAACAAAACAAAAACCCACAGAATTTAGTTCCCAATAAGGGTTCTCTTTCTGGCTTGAACACAGCCACCTTCTTGATGTGTCCTAACATGGCCCTTCTTCTGTGCATATGTACAGAGAGAAAAAGAGCTCTTCCACATCTCTGCCTCCTCTTATAAAGACATCAATCCTATAGATTAGGGCCCTACCCTTATGACCTCATTCAAAATTAATCACCTCCTAAGGCCCTATTTCCAAATAGAGTCAGATAGGGGGTTGACACCTTAACATATAAATTTTAAGAGACTACAATCCATGCCATAACATTCTTCCTGCCAACGCCCCCGGCCAAATTCATGTACTTCCCACGTGCAGAATGCATTCACCCTGAACTAATAGCTCCAAAATGTCTGAATACGTCCCAGCATCATTCCCACGTCCAAAATATCATCCACATATCCTCTGAGTCAAGTAGAGGTAAGACTTAAGGTGTGTTTTATCCTGAGACACAATTTCTCTCCAGCTGTCACCTCGTGAACCAAGACAAATCATGCACTTCCAGAATACAATGCTGGCACAAGCATAGGATAGACACTCCCTTTGCAAATAGGAGACATGGGATAGAAAAAGGTGGGATGTGTCTCAAGAAAGTCTAAACCCTAGAGAGTCAAATTCCAGTAGATTTGGAGAATTCTACAGAAAGATTGAGAGTAATCATCTCTGGCTCACTGGTTTGTCCTCCGAGGCCCAGTGGGGCAGCAGCATCACCCCACAGACCCGAGGCAGTGGTCCCAACTCACCTCAACTCTTGACACCAAGGAAGTGGGCCCACCCTGCGCAACTACGGAGGAAACAGCCTTACACATGGCTCTGTGGTGTGAGCCGTAGCCCTGATGATCTCTAAACTGCCTTTATAGTCATTCTTCCTCTTTCCTGCAGGATATATAGCACACTCACAGCTGGAAAACTCTATTGTCCCATCCTGTCGGACCCCCGAAGTCCAAAAGTCTTCTTTATTTCAGATGATCTCTGTCCCTTTCAGTTCAAACTAGCAGTGTCTCTGTTGGTGTAATCTCATCTCTATGTCTGGCTTCTGCTGTTGATTGAAATTATGTATAATCTCTTTATGAAGTGATTGTCCAGCCACACCCTTGGTGTTTCCTCCAGAATGTACTTTCTCATTTCTTGCAATATGCATAGATTGAGAATTTTCCAAATCTTCAGGGTCTGGCTACTTTTCACTTAACAGTTCCTTCAGTTTACCAAAAGCATTGAAGAGAAACCAGGCCATAAGTTTAACAATTTGTTTACAAACCTACTCATAAGGCTAAAGACAAAGGAACTGTACATAAGCACTATACTTGAGTTAAAATTTTTCCCTTGGGGTATATGTTAATAATTCTGACGTCACATGTATAATGGAATTAAATGACTAAGTAAATGAATAGAGCCAGGTTTCTCAGGGTTGGAGTAGGAGCTTACAGCCAGGCAACGGGAGACTATATTGATTCACGTGGTATTGAATTAGAGTTCTCAACATCAGATTAAATTCATGTTTAGCTTACTATAGATACAAATTCTTACGTATAGCAATATTTATGAATGTGTCTTGTTAAAAAGAAACAGCAGGTCTAAAATGGAGTCACTTTTGCTTGGCCCCATCAAGACTTAATACCTAACCTAACTTCAGTTTCAGCCTCTCTCAAGAGTAGAATTTTAAACCACTCAGTCTGGAAATTCCTGGTCAACACTAGTGAGGAAATCTACATGATAAAACCCCCTATTTTCCCTTAAGGGAAGGTAACCTTGCCTGAAATAATCCACCCTTTAACCTCCTTGTCCTACTCTCCTGCCTATAAAAGCCTTCCATTTTGTACAACTCCTCTGAGCTCCATCTATACGCTAGATGGAATGCTGCTCAATTCATAAATCGTTGACTAAAACCAATTAGATCCTCAAATTTACTCAGTTGAATTTTTCTTAACAATATACACACAGGTTAGTATATACGCACATCTTTTGCTCTGTCAGCTGGGAGGACATAAAAGAAATGACATCCCACTAGCAGCGAGCAAACCTAGTATCCAGATCTTGGTGTCTGGTACTATTCTCAAATAAAGAAAATGAGGGTTCCTTGGAGAAATGGCTGATTGTTAGACTGGGGCAGAAAACACACAAGATGAGCCTTTGGTCAACAGAGAGGTAAAATTGTATTGGATTATTACCCAAAGTATAAAATAAATATCCATGAATTCATATAGGTATAAATAAATGACTGATACATAATGGGGGAGAGCAGACAAATCACCCATGCAGAGTAATTAGAAATAATTTACACAGGTACTTTACCAGATGCTTCACTCTCAAGAAGGGGAGTATAATTACCCACTCTTGACATGTGTGCTGTGTACTTCCTTCCAAAGGCTGCAGTCTGAAAAGAGTAGAAAAGAGTAACTTTACAGTAGAGAAAACTAACAAACACCACCCCAGCCAGATGAACAAAGTTACCATCTATCATGACAAGTCATGTGGATATGAGTTATCCTTGGTAAGATATGATGAGAATGGTACTTGATCTCTGTTGTCTCCCTCACAAAAAGCCTCATTCCCAGTCTAATAGTAAAAGACAAATTCCATCTGAAGAACATTCTGCAAAATACCAGACCAGTACTCCTGACAACTGTCAAGGTCATCAAAAACAAGGCTAGTCACTAACATTGTCATAGCCAAGAGGAGTCTAAGGAGACATGATGATGAAATGTAATGTGCTATCCCGAATGACAAAAAGTCATTAAGTAAAAGCTAAAGAAATCTAAAAAAAGTATGGGCTTTAGTTAATAATAGTATATCAATAGTGATTTTAATTACTGTACTATCTTTGTAAATTTTTTGTAAATCTAAAACAATTCTAAAATTAAAAAGTTTATTTAAAATAATCATTTAAATCCCTTCTCTCGAAATGGAAATACGTCTACCACAGTTCAGTTAAAAAAGCAGACTTAAAAAGATGTTACAATAAACATGAATGATAATAATTAACATTTTTCATCAAAACTTTTCAAGTATCTACGAATGACTAGAAATTCCTAGAAATACATTTGCCAGAAGTTTCCAATTCTGCAGCTGCCTTGATACATAATCGCAAACCTCTGCCCACCTGGGTAACCTTCTACTCTAGATTAGCACCCTGAATTCATTCATTCTTAAGGGGTTTTGTGTGTCTCATTATCTGCACTAATTGTAAGATTTAGGACATTTTAAAAATTTATGTTCTAAGGTCATCCATAAGGTGGCATAATAATTCACTTCTTATCATTACAAATGGTGGAAATAAAAACCTGTGTGCCTTGAATTGGTGCCCCTCCTACTTTGTAACAGGAGTTATGTCTGTCTCGTTAACACATCTGTACACACATCTGTGCACCTCTTGTAAATATTGATCGGTACTTTGAATGTTAACCACATGGAATGTTAACAACTCCACAATGAGTAAGAGATCCCTAATCCCATCAGGCCAAAATACAGTGTCCCCCAAAATGCTAAATTTTTTGCTAGATGGTGGTAAACATCCCAATAGGGCATAAAGCACTGAGTCATTCATAAAGCTACATGGTCTCTTAAACCTTTTGGGGGACAGGGTAGGTGGATAATGAATAAATTGAGCATATTCCAGTCCCTGAGCACTGGAATAACTTGGAAACTTATAAAAATTTATCTAACTTTTACTTTTAGAATTTCTGATTTCTCAGAAAAAAATGTAATTTGATGAAAACATGTGTTATTTGGTGATGCACCTATATATAGTATTTCATCAAATAACAAAAAAAAAAAAACAAAAAAACCAAAAAAAACGAATAGAAAATAAATAGAAATATAAAATGATGAAAGATTAGTTTTAGTTTTGTGGTCCACCAAGAGGGAAGCAAAGATTATGCACGAAAGTAAGAAATAATATATGTGTACAGTATAACAAATAGAAGGGAGTTTACTCAACTACAGTAATAATTTAGAAACGATATAAAGATAAATATGCAATCATTAATTATATGCATTCAGATGACAATTTAAAAAATGGGCTTACATACACTCATGAGTGGTTCTTCCCATAATGCTTAGAGATGATTGACTGGCCTGCTCACTTGGGAAGGGGAAGAAGATAATTCAAAAGTGAGATAACCTTTCCTCCATAGAGTCAAAGATCACAATTATGAACAAACCAGAAGGTTTTTTCTCAGGGAAAAATTAGCACAGCTCTCTTGAGGCTTCATCTTTACACATCCAGCAGTGTTCAGAACCACTACAATATTCAACAATTGAACAAAGAGGCTTATCTTGGACTGGAGCAGGTTGAACTTGACACTTTTTATTTTATTTGTGTTACTCTAAATCAGTTGTATATATAAATTCATGAAAGCTGTTTTTCAATTATGTCAAAATTATTTGGCATTATATTAGGCAATTCCTTGAGTGGTAACTGCTGCCTTTCTCAGACTGTCCTTCTCCCGGTGCTGCCCTGGCTGTTCTTCCACTGAAGCCAGTCAGGTGAGCCATACATAGAAGGCTTAGCTCTGCTGGCTGCTGAGATCTTGGTTAATTTTTGTTGTTCTTAAACCAGTTTAAACTACCCAGGGCTAGTGCCTCATTTTCCACGAAACCTCAATGTTTCCTCTTAAACCATTTCTTCACAAGCTCAGGATTGTACTTTCGTTGTTGCGTTCTGATCTGTCCTCTGGTTTCCACCCCTGGGACTTGATTGGTATCTCTGTCCTATAAATAAATTAGAAAACTTTATCCTGCACATAACAGATGCTTCCTCAGACTTGTACCACACATAATAAACTGTAAGAACTTGGTTGTTCCGTACGTTAAAACTACTGTGAGCAGTAGAGAAGAAAACTAGGGTATCACCTTGGTTTGTCTTCTAAAATGGCAGTCTGCAATCCAAATCTTCAATGGCATGGATGGTCAAGCTTGGAGTATGTCATTATCAGTATCTGAAAGTCTGGCTTGGTGGGAAAGAGGAAGCTGAGAGTGGTCTGATCTGGAAGAGAAGAGCAAAAGAAGCAGTGCTGTTTGAGTTACGGCAGTGTAGCTCTACCTAATTTGAAGCAAAACCCCAGTGAGTGGTAGCGATTAGAGCTACTTTGCATTTACTTTGTTCAGAAGTGTTTCTTTCATCTCAATACCATTCTGAGACTGGACTGCAAGGTTCGTGACTTTAGAAGTGTTGTAGTTATGTATGTTACACTCAAACTTTATTTTCCCAAAGAAATTATCCTTATTTGATTCTTCAGCAACGCTACCTTAGTTCACAAGACAGGATATGGTGAAGACACTTGCTGTGCACAAAAAGTCATATTCTTTCTGTAATATAGACTTCTTTCCAGAATGCAGCTGCTCAGAGAGGGACTACAGTCTCCAACCAATCTTGTCTCTAGGTGAGTCCATGTGACCTATTCTTATCAGGGATAATGTCCTCTCATACCTGAGACTTGCCTTATTCACCATGTGTGGAAACCAGACTAGGTTCACAATAGAAGAGTAGAGAGGCATTTAAGCTGAGCTCTCACCAACATGCTCCAGGTTACAATGAAAATAGGCCACAATCGAAATCTCTTCTAGGTAATCATTCAAGATATTCTCTCACATTTGATTTCCAAATTGGTAACTGAAATCATTTTCAATAGCATCAGGCTTCTAGTTGCATCTTGCTAAATCTAGTTACTCTCTGGCTACTCACACCTACTTGGCTTCTTTGGTACCCGTGGATAGTGTTCTCCCTTTAGGACTCAGATATCTCCCTGTTCTGAATTCTCTGCCCTATAAGAGAATGAAACCAATATTGGTATCTTTTTCTAAGAACAGAATAAATGTGGAGGGACAGAGAATTTAAAAGCTTTGATATATGAAAATGATATTCTAGAATATACTGGCATTATTCCTAGAGAGCAGCATAAAGATCGTTTTACAAGTTAACAATTAGAATCTAAAAGTTAGAAGAAATTAGTAACTAACTTCAGAAAGCCATTTCCTTTCCTAGACTGGAGAAACAAAGGGACGAGATGGTTTCTCAGATCCCAAAGTGCAGGATCAAACGCCAGTAGCTACAACCATAGTGGGCCTGTACAGAGGGAGCAGGAAACAATGAAGAGATAAGAGAGCTGAGTGAAAAGGGGCTACAAGTAAGCTTCAGATAACCCAGGTTTTAGATGTCTCTCACTTCATGGTGGCTAAAGAAGCTGGGTCTCTTCTTGGGTCACATCTCTTCCTGGCAGCCATTGATCACTTTCTCACTCAAAACTTTCTGGTTTCCCCCTGAGGCTTAATTGGGGTCACTATCCTGAATTTTGGAAATACACAAACAAATCTGCCATCTATGTTATGGGTCAGTAGTAAACAATTTACTAGTTTATCTACCCGTAACTCTTCACAGCCATAATATAAGGGAAACTAGAGATACTATAATCCATTTTCTTTATAAGATGCCATCACATGTTGATTCTCTCTCTTTTTTTTTTTTTTTTTTGTGCTAGCATGGAGATCACCTAGTTTCCCTTAAAGTCTTTCTTTTAATAACCTGGAGTCATTTTACACCATAGATTGCAGTTCTCTTTAAACCATCAAAATAATAAAATTAGTTTTTTTATATGAAGGACTGGCTCCTGTATTGGAAAGATATCAAAACTTACTTTTAGTTTGAATATTAGAAATTATTGGGTAAACAGATATATAGCAAGAGTAATTGAAGAGTAGCCTTCAGGGTGTCTAGAAATTCTTTTGTTTTATTCTAAAAATTTCATCAGGGAAAAAATTATATTTTTTTCTTAAAGTAAACATTGTGCAAAATAGTACTAATGCAGCACTTATAAAAGCATTCTTTAAAATTTTTCAGAAGCTACCATAACTCATCTAAAACTAGCTATGTGACATTTAAATCATATTATGCTAAAAAATTTTCAATAATTTAGCTTAAAGAGGATTGTTACCATGTAGACAAAACTATAATAATCTGACTGAATTTCATTTAAAGTGAATTTTCAATAATCCCATTATTTTTAACAGCTGAGGACACAACATGATATAGGAAGATCCTAGTTAGTAGAGCCCTTAGGCAATTGGTAGAAAGAGAAACCACTGCTGTCTAGAATTCCCCCTCAATGCCAGCCTTAGGAAACCCACACAGATGGAGTTGCAACAAATAAGAGGTCACATTTTAAAAAAGAAAATCACAGAACATGAAGGAAATAAGCCACAATGTACGAATCAGCAGAAAATGACAAACAACAAACCTAAAACCACAAAGACATCTGATACTGTTATATTTTGATACCAAATACAAAATAAGTGTGTTTACTATGTGAGAAGCAATTCTTTTTTAATTGAAACCATTGGAAGAAAGAAAAGTAGGTATTGAATCGACACTCCAGCTTAATCTAGGAGCTTTGACATTATTGGTTGAAAACTTAGAAATAATTCTACCTACACTGCAGAAAACTCAAATGGCTCAGGACTAATAAGTCAGGAAATAAAGTCACAGAGAAACAAAGAGATGGAAAATAATGAGATATTATGAGACATAGAGAATCATGGTACAAGGCCCAATCAACCTTTAAGTGGAATTTCAAAAGAAGATATTGGAAACAATGTAAAAGCAGCAATATGGAAGAAATAATGCTGAAAAAATGTTATTAAAAAAATAGAGGGAGTATAAAATCCCAAGCAGAATAAAAGAAAAATCTACATCTAGATGCACTGTGCTGCAACCACACAGAATATCAAAAATAAAGATAAAATATTAAAACCATTCAGAGATAAAAGTGACATTAGCTCTAGGGAAATAGCAATTAGACCAAAACTGAGTCCTCAACATCAGCAAAGCAATCAGAGAATATATAAATCCACATATCAATAATCATAATAAACATAAGTGCAATGACTTTCCAGTGAAAAGACTGGATATAAACGAAATAAATAAACAAACAAGCAAATAAATCCAGCTATGTGTTATTTATAAGAAATACTTACAACCTAAGAACACAGGGAGTTTGAAATGAAAACTACAACCAAAAAAAGTTGATATACCTATATTACTGTAGTAGGGTTCTCCGTAGAGGCAGAACAAAGAGGATATAGAGAGAAGTAGATAGATATACAAGATTTATTATGGAATGACTCATGTAGTTATGGAAGAAATCCTACGATGTGCTGTCTGCAAGCTGGAGAACAGGAAAACCGGTAGCATCATTCAGTCTGAGTGCAAAGGCCTAAGAACCAGAAGCTCTCAGAAACAGTAGATGAACTTCCCAGCTCAAGAAGAGAGAATAAGAATTCATCCTTCGTTTACCTTTTTGTTCCATTCTGGCTTCTGAAGGATTGAATGATAACCATTCATACTGGTGAGGGTAGAACTTCTTATCTGAGCTACCGAATCAAATGCTAATCTCTCCCAGAAACACCCTCACAGACACAGCCAGAAATAATGTTTTACCAGCTATCTGAACATCCTTTATCCCAGACTAGTTGACATATAAAAGTAACCATCACAATTACTATTAAAAATTACTGTTAAAAAACTGACACCTGGGTGGCTCAGTCAGTTAAGCATCTGCCTTCGGCTCAGGTCATAAACCCAGGGTCCTGGGATCAAGTCCCACACTGAGTTCCTTGCTCGGTGGGGAGCTTGCTTCTCCCTCTCCTTCTGCCTGCTGCTCCCACTGCTTATGCTCTCTGTCTCTCTCACAAATAAATAAATAAAACCTTTTTTAAAAAAAACCTGACAGAGATATAAGAGAAAATGGACCTTAAGATTGAAATCCATGCCAAAGAATGAGTCTTTGTAACAGAAGTTTCAGCATCAGGTAAATCAAATCAAATCAAATCATTATGCACCTAATAAACTAATTTCAAAAACTGAAAAAATCAACCAATCCACTGTCATATGGGTAGGTTTTATCATCCTTCATGCTTGATATATATGGACAGATATAGAACCCTGTACACAACAAATGTGGATTCCCACAGTATCTTCAAACTTATATTTGGAACATTTATAGAAACTAGATATGAGAACAACAGCCACAAAAAGGTTTAAAATTTTTCAAATAACATATATAATACAAAACATGGGGAGGGGGATTCTTATAATCTATATTTTATATATAATACAAGTCATGTGAGAGAGTGATAGAAGTAAAACCTTGCAGAAGTACTTTGAAAGTAATTTGGCATTATCTGATAAATTTGAAGATAAACAGGTCTCATGACTCAACAATTCCCCTCCTAGATATACCTTTATTCATATGTACAGAAAACTTGTATAGAAATGTTTATAGTAGCATTATTTGTAATATCAAGAAAACTAGAAAGAACCCAAATATCAATTGATAAAAGAATCAATTGTGGTATAGATACACAATGGGCTACTATCTAGTAGTGAAATGAATAACTCATAATTATAGCCATCCACATGTAGGAATATCAGAAACATTATGTTGGGTGAATAAAGAAATATCAGAAAAATACATACAGTATGACAAATTTCATAAACATGCAAAATAAAGGATTATATTGTTTAAGGAGATACATATAGGCAGTAGAACTAGAAAAAATTAGAATAACAAATAAAAATTCCAGGTAAAAAATTTCTGGGTCTAGAGGGTTCACAGGGGTTGTGATACAGGAAGTAAGTAGAAAGACCTTGATCATTCTGATGAATGCTCTATTTCTTAGGCTGGGTGTTGGTTTTTCTGGGGTTTGTTCTATTATTAATCTTTATGCTTCATACTTATCAAACATAGAATTTTATATACAAAATATTTCATAATTTTGATAGGATGAAATATATTGAACTGCCAATTAGCACATAAAAAGATGTTCAGTGTCATTAGTCATTAAGGAAATGCAAGCCCAAACTACAGTGGGGTATCGCTTCACACCTATTTAGATGACTATTATTAAATGAATGAATGAAAGAAAGAAAGAGAAGAAAGAAAGAAAGAAAGAGAGAGAGAGAGGGAGGGAGGCAGAAAGAGTTAGTGTTGGTGAGGGTGTGGAGAAATTGGAACCTTTGTGCATTGCTGGTGGGAATGTAAAATGTTACAGCCACTGTGGAAAATAGTTTGGCAGTTCCTCAAAAAGTTAAGCAGAGAATTACCATATAGTTCAGCCATTTAGCTCCTAGCTATAAACCTAAAACAACTGAAAGGAGGGACACGTAGAGTTGTACACCAAGGTTCATAGCAGCATTTTTTACAATAGCCCAAAGGTAGAAACAACCTAATTGTTCAGGAACAGATGAATATATAAACAAAATGTGGTATATACATACAATGGAATATTATTTGGTCATAAAAAGGAATAAATTTCTTATATATGCTGTAACACAGATGAACTTGAAAATATGCTAAATGAAATAAGCCAAAGACAAATATTGCGTGATTCCACTTGCATGAGTTACCTAGAATAGACAAATTCATCGAGACAGAAAGAAGACAAAAAATTAATAGAAACTGAGGGAAGGAGGAAATGGGGAGTTATTGTTTAATGGGTGCAGAGTTTGTTTGGAATAACGAAAAAGTTGTGGGCACGGATGGTGCTTATGGTTGCACAACATTGCAAATGTACTTAGTACCACTGAATTGTACACTTAAAATTAGTTAAAATGGTAAATTTTATGTTATATATACTTAAACACAATAAAAGATTCTTCATAAAAAACAATTATTCAGATCCAAAATTATTGACAAGGAACAATCTCCCAGACATATTATTAAGTTAAAAAAGCAAGATGCAGAATGGTATGTATAGACTATTCTACCACTTTCAAAGGAAAAAAGTAGAGGCTTTCTGCACACACATGCACACAGATCTATGCAAAGAGATTTTCTAGAAAGACACCCAGGAAACTGATAACTATGGTTTTCTATGAAGTGAGATATGGGGTGGAAGGGTGATTTACATTAGATTTTTAGTTTACTTACACATTTATCACCTTATTAAAAATAAATGAGACTTTGGGGCGCCTGGGTGGCTCAGTCGTTAAGCATCTGCCTTCGGCTCAGGGCGTGATCCCAGAGTCCTGGGACTGAGCCCCACGTCAGGCTCTTCTGCTAGGAGCCTGCTTCTTCCTCTCCCACTCCCCCTGCTGTGTTCCCTCTCTCGCTGGCTGTCTGTCTGTCAAATAAATAAATAAAATCTTTAAAAAAATAAAAAAATAAATGAGATTTGAAATTAGAGATTTTTAGAGAATAGTAGGTATTTTAGAAAAAGTAAACTTTTAGAAATGCATATGAGTGATTGGATGGAGAAAGACCAGAGTTAACAATACCGGTTGAATGATTATTTTAATATTGCAAATATGTGAGTGACAGTTGGCATCTGAACAAAAACTCTGGCACTAGAAAGGAAATTGAGAAATATCTTAACCATTGATTAATTAGATATAAAGGATTAAAATGAAAATACAAAGATAACTTCAAATTTGGGGGTCTGAGACTATGAAATTGATTGCCAATTCCTTAATTACCAAGTAATAATTGCTTATTATGAATAATAAAGAAAATGTTCTACACCTATAGATTCATTCCTCAAACATTTATCAAGCACCTATGCTGTGCTTCCAGGTGCTGGGCGAGCACTGGGGATACAGAGATGAGCAAACGCAGCTTCCGCTATCAAGACACAGTTTTGCAGGGAAGACAAATGTGAATAGAAAATTACGGTGTAATAAAATACGCTGTGATATCCTCATAATCAATGTAGAAAGAACACAGCTGAAGGGGAACTCAACTTACCAGCGGGAATGATAAGAGCTTTCAAAGAGGAGGTATAATCTCAACAACAAAATCAACCTCTGAAGGGGTGAGCTAGAACCACACTAGACAAGGACAGAAAGATCAGGTGGAAGTGGGTTTGGCATTTTTCAGCAGTGATGCGAACTTCAGATGCCTGGAGAGCAGAGCCTAAGCAGGTAAGAGAGTAGAGAAACAGGAAGCCTCCCAGGTCCCTGAAACCAACATATGCAAAATAACAACAGTTCATGAGTTACCCATAAAAACCTGCCGCCGCTCCTGCTGACGGAATATTATATATATTTCTTTTTTAACTTAATATATAATAATATATATATAATATATATAACTTAGGGAGGAATATATATTATATATATTATATTTATATATAAATATATATTATATTATATATTATATATTATATATATTGTATTTATATATTATATTATATATAATATATTTATATATAATATATATATTATATTATATATATTTATATATTATATTATATATAATATATTATATATATAATTATATAATATATAATATATATTATATATAATATATAATATATATTATATATAATATATATAAATTCTAACTATATAAATTATATATATATTTTTTCCTTCCCTGAGGCCTTAAACTCCTACTTGTTAAGGTGGGGCCATGGGGGAGGTGAATGATGAGTGAGAATAATAATGATTCTGTCTTTATGCTTCCAAGCAGGCTGAGGAAGAGGGAGATTTTGGAGAAGATGGTAGAGACTTTTCAAAAATACATCCCTGATGACCTGAAGACCTGTCATTCATAAGAGCTTAGTAAGAGCTGTTGGGGGCGTGCTTGTCCAGGCACCGTGACTACAGAGGTGAGTGTGACCATGAAGTTCTCAGTCTCCTGCCTCAGTGACAAGATTACAGAATGGCATTACTGAAATAATGAAATCAATACGTAGGTGAGACATTAGTCAATGATTGAGGGAATTAACAGAGAGGCATAGGAAAATATACTCCGTGGGTGATCTGTGTGCAGTAAAGGCATTTTATCATACCTGACTTAAAAATGTTAATTTCCACAGTTCTCAGCCTTCCTCCCTCTCACCCCTTCTTTTCTTTCTCTGTGATGCAAACCCCATGCACTGACACACAATAGAAATCAACAAACATATTTGTGATAAAGACCTAGTTGTTCCCAAGTACTGTCTATCTTATGGGTAATAAAAGTAAAAATAATATTAATAATGGATAATATTTGAGAACATACATGGTTCTAAGTGCTTATTATGGTTTGGTTTGGTTTTTATTCACTACAAACCTTCAAGGTAGGTATCACTGTTACACTTATTTTTAGAGATGAGAAAACTGAGACACAAAGAGTTTGAATAAATTGCCCAAGGTCATACAGCTAGTAAGAGGCAGAGCTAAGATTTGAACCAGAACAGTCTGGCTCTGGGGCCTGAGCTGCTAAACATGACACTATGAAACTCTCGGCTAACATCTGTTACTCTGAGCCATCCAATGAAACATGGGTATAACCTCAAGAACCTTATCATTTATAACAAGAACTTTAATTGATAAACAAATTTGCAGTGATAGGCTCATACAGGATCTATTACAATGGCCAATATATTTATCTCCTAGCTTGACCATGGAGATACTAGCTCTCAATATTCTTTCATAACTTTATAAATTAATTGCCCCATCATACATAATCTCTGAAGTCAAGACTTTTTTTATGAGAATCTTAGATATGCTATATTTTTAGAGTTAGAATTAAAATATATTAGGTGTTTTTTAGAAATAGGACATGAAATTTGGAAATAAATAATTCACATGCATTTGCTTATAAGACACTATAAATTATATTATTTCTTATCAAATCATAATACTATAAGCCCATAGAAAACTGACTTGAAAAATCTTAGCTCTCCTTATGCTTATCCCTTCTGCAACCACTGTCATTATTTTTGGTTAATGGTCCAAAGTGGTAATTTCCCTTAGAATTTTAAACTTGTGGAAATCTGAGAAATAAGCGCATACATTTATGAATGATACACTAGTTTTTTTACACGTTTCTTCTCAGTATTTTTTTTTTTCTAAAAAAGCCTTTATGCCTTTCTGTTAGCTTGCTGGACACTAAGGTCTTTCAGTGTTTCAAAAATGCCACATGTCACGACGACATTTTATAAATGGCACATTTGCTCCAGTGCCTGCGTTTAGCAAAATACCTCTTAGTGCAGTTCCTGATTCTTACCAATGCAGACCGGGAAAGGGATGCTGTCACCAAAAGGTATTCATTATATTTCAAGAAGGCAATATTAAGTCAAAGGAAGCATACCAATTTCATGACACTTTACACAAAGGAGAATGTCCTTGGAGATGGATGGCAGAGATTTGTAAAATGTGTGCTATAATTAAAATTGTAA
This sequence comes from Ursus arctos, assembly GCF_023065955.2. Lineage (NCBI taxonomy): Eukaryota > Metazoa > Chordata > Mammalia > Carnivora > Ursidae > Ursus > Ursus arctos. Next base: position 70,136,802 of record NW_026623111.1, on the reverse strand, counting down.
CCATGGGTGCATGATTTTCTACAGATACCACACGCTACATTAATTGACTAGGTGGAATTTCAAATTAACAAAGTACTATAATCAAAACGAGGAGGGTTATAATTAAATGTGCTTATGGGTGAGGGTCACTGAGTGAGACAAAACCAGATTCTGTTTGCTGCTGCTGTCCTTCGAATGATTAAAAGCGAAATTATGATGCAACAATTTAAACTAAAATATTGCCTTTAGTGATTTATTAGTTCAGAACCATAAAGGCATAAGGTGGGATGAACACAGCTAAGTGTGAAATGTATGAAGTTTAAACCACCCTTGAAAGGAAAAGGGCAGTGGAGAATTTTGTTATATATGTATAGTTTTATATAGCTATACTACATATAAAATATAATATATTTATAAAATATGTTTATATTTGATAGACTTATATGTATAAAATATACACTATATTTATATTAAAATATATAATATATATAATACTTAAAAATATGGGCTTTTTTGTTCTATGTATACCTAAACCCTAACCCACAGCCCCATTGGGAATATCAGTGAATGGAAAAATGGAAGTGTTCATGAGGATAAATACTCTTCCTTCTGTCATTTCACATTTGTTTTGGCTTTTTTTTCTTCCCTTTTAGTAGGAGGAGTGTATGTTGGGAAAAAGCCAAACCGTTCAGAGCTATTCAAACTATTTAATAGCTTTATGGCTCCAAGTTGCAAGCAAATCTTTTGGAGAGCCCTCTGCTGGACTCACAATAAATACGCTGATTCAAAGGAAGTGACAAAAGCTTGCCTACTTTGCCAAAAGTGTCTGTGTGGAAAACAAAAGAGGGGAAGGAGGTGGAGAGTAAAATAGTATTCTCTATTCCAAGACTATGTAGAGTTGACTCCTGAACAACCTGAGGGTTAGGGGCACCACACGGCTCTTCCTAATCAAAACTCCACATATGGGGCACCTGGGTGGCTCTGTCGGTTGAGCGTCCAACTCTTGGTTTCAGCTCAGGTCATGACCTCACAGTTATGGTATCGAGACCTGCATCGGGCTCTGTGCCCAGTGTGGAGTCTGCTTCAGATTCTCTCTTCTTCTCCCTCTCATTCTCTCTCTCTCTCAAATAAATATTTTTTAAAATCCACATATAACTTTTGACTCTCCAAAAACTTAACTACTAAGAGCATACTGTTGACTCAAAGCATCACCAATAACATACACAGTCAATTAATACATATTTTGTATGCTATATGTACCATACACTGTATTCTTACAATGCAGGAAGCTAGAGAAAAAGAAAATGTTTTTAAGAAAAGTGTAAGGGGGGCACTAGAGTGGTTCAGTCAGTTAAGCATCCAACTCTTGATTTTGGCTCAGGTCATGATCTCAGGGTCATGGAATCAAGCCCTGCATTGGGCTCCACACTAAGCAGGGAATCTGCTTGAGATGCTCTCTCTCCCCCTCCCTTTACCCCCCCCTCAACCCCAACTCACTCACTCTCTCTCTTTAAAATAAATAAATAAATCTCAGGATGCCTGTGTGGCTCAGTCAGTTAAGCACCTGCCTTTGGCTCAGGTCATGATCCCAGGGTCCTGGGAATGGAGCTCCACGTCAGGCTCCCTGCTTAGCAGGGAGTCTGCTTCTCCCTCTGCCTGCTGTCCCCCCTGCTTGTGCGCACTCTCTATCTCTCTCTCTGACAAATAAATAAATAAAACCAAAATAAATAAATAAATAAATAAATCTTAAAAAAAAGCATAAGGAAAATGCATTTAGAGTACTATACTGTATTTATCAAAAATATCTCCATATAAATGGACCTTTGCAGTTTAAACTCATGTTGTTCAGGGGTGAACTGTAGCTACATTTGTAAGTCCTAGAGAAAAGACTTTCTTTCTTTGTAGTTTCCTCCTTTCCTCAAAACAACTTAAATGCATTTTAAATGTCTTCCTCTTAATTCAGCACTTTTTGCAATTGCTTAGCATTTTTTGGCCTCTCTCATCCACTAGAATGTAAATTACATGAAGGTTAGGATGATCGTATCTTGTTCACCATAGAACTGGATGAAGATAAATGCTTGTGTCAGAAGACTGTAACACTTCATGTCCATTCAGCCTCCCCTACATTCCAGCCACAGGGTTCAATCGGCTTCCCCATCTGCAATTTGTCAAGGCCTCACATTGGCCAGTTCCATACACCTTCCTGGCCCAGGGCTTCTCTGCACCAAGGTGCAGCTGGCCTCCATCTTGAAGGAAACTCTTTGATGAATTAGACAAACCCTCACAAGAGGCAGGACTAAAATACTTCATGAAGTGGACTGTACTGAACGCTTTTCTGCATCACTTTTTTATCCTTTCAGTTCTACCTCTTATTCCAGCCCCCGTTCTTCAAGAAACCAAATTCATGAGGGTTTAACTTGCCAGTACTCACGTTGGTCAGTACTACATATTTCTCCATACCTGCGTTAGGGCCATTTTACTGCTATAGTATGAGTTTCCCAGGTGAACCCACACAGACACAGCGGAAGCCACTGATCCATAAGCTAGAAGTGTGAGTTATTTAAACTTGTGGGGTTACTGTTGGCCAATGGAAGGCAGAATTCCATAGATAAATGTTTCTTTCATCCCTAGAATGCAGAGTCCTGAGAAACATACATAGGTTCCTCCAATGATTCCAGAAGATTAAGCATTGGTTACTAGCAATGATGGCCACCTTGATAATGCTCTCTTATTTTACTCCACTAATTCCTCATTTCTGCTTTCTAGCTGGGCTCACTTCTAAATAAATTACTGAATGCATACTTTCATCTCAGATTCTGACTTGGGGTCACCCCAGGCTAGAAAAGGGATCAATATATATTCTTCGAATAAACAAAGTAGTAAACAAACAAGTGAATATTGGTGATTCTCTAACCTTCCTGTTCAGTTCATTTTTCTTCTTTTTTACTTTCTATTCTCAACCCTAAATGTTGGTATCAGCCAGACTTGGAACTTTCACTCTCTTTCCTTTGAGGCAAATAAAACTACCCTGAGCATTTCCAATATGCACCAAGGCTATAACTAATCTCCATTCTGACTTTTAGCTCTCACCAGGTTCAGAAATTCCCGAACGATGCATGCGTCCATGTGTATATCAGCATATAGTGAACGTTGCAATTCTGCATAGTATTCCCAACTCTTTTTCTAACCTTGAATGCTCCATAAACACTTCAAACTCAATATATCTAAAGAAGAAATCAGTATCTTTCTCCTGAAATCTACTCATTTTGCTGGGTTTCCATCCATTCAAATCCATAAGTCAGAAAAGTTTGAATCTTTCTCAATTCTGATCCATCACTATCCGTATCTAATTAGTTACAAAGTCCTATATGTTAAGATAATTAAGAGATCCATTCTATCTCTTAACTATAATGTAGATTTCTCCCCAGTTAAGACTTCTACTACTACTTCTTTAAATTGTATGCTGATACTGCTGTGACATCATAACTAGTTTCTTGAATTCCATTCTCACGCCTGTAACCTGAAGATGTAGTGATTTTCTTAAAATTCTTATAATTTCCTTGTTTTAATGTCTTAGTGGTATTTTCATGGTCTTTAGCTTAAAACTGAAATTTCTTTCTTTTTTTTTTTTTTAAGATTTTATTTATTCGACAGAGATAGAGACAGCCAGCGAGAGAGGGAACACAAGCAGGGGGAGTGGGAGAGGAAGAAGCAGGCTCATAGCAGAGGAGCCTGATGTGGGGCTCAATCCCACAACGCCAGGATCACGCCCTGGGCCGAAGGCAGACGCTTAACCGCTGTGCCGCCCAGGCGCCCCAAAACTGAAATTTCTTAACAAAGTTTGAAGGTACTTTATCATATAGATCCTGCCTACTTCTCTCATTCTTTATCTTATTGTCCCTACACATATACTTTGTATTGATCAGACAAAGCTCTCACACAGCCATGTTCTTTTCTCCCTCTGTGTCTTTGTATATCAGGTGTGCTTTTTCTATAACATCCTTTTTTCTCTTGTTCACCCATTTGACTATCGTTATTCAAGAAATAATTCAAGTCTTACTTCTCAAAACCTTCACCAATTTCCCTCACAGCTCCTCAATCCCAAAGCTTAATTAGATATTATTCTTTATCATACTCTTTTTTTTTTTAGTTATTTACCATTCAATGTCTCCTTCTCTAATAGCATTATTACAAAGTATATTAGCTATTCATTTTCTTAATTTTCTTTCACATGACTTGCATCTTGAGGTTAGGAACTTATCAACTTTATATTTTTGAGATACATCAGAGTGTCTGAATATAATTACTGCTCAATTGATGCCTGTCAAATAACAAAATCAATATCAACAGAAGCTATTCACTGTGTAATAACATTTGCAAAAGTTTACTCTAAGAAAGACATTATTTCCCACCATTTTCTAGAAAAGAAAAATGACATTTAGAGAGAGCGAGATACTCCCTCAAGTATACAGCTAGGAAACAGCAAATAGCAAAACTTTGCAAATCTCTGTCTGCATCAGTACAAGGCCCATACGCTTACTCTATGCCACATCATCCCCCAAGGCCCAAATCAATCATGTATGGAGAGGAAAGAATCAGTATTATGAGAGGTAACTGAGGAAAAAAGAAAATCCAAGTCAGGCTGCCACAAATCTCTTTGTTTCTACTTATAATTTTGTTATTACTCTCCTGCTGGTTTGTATTATTTTGACAAGAAAGGAGACTTCTGCCTCTTTTAATAAGCGACATTAAAAGCAGGTCTTCCACTGACAAAACCCAAAAATTCAAGCCTTACTTTGCCTTGGTTATTTTTTCCAAACTTTGGATGATCAATAAATGGTTTACCTTGAAACCTCTTCCTTTAAATATCCACTACTCTTCATATTTGACAAATCACAAAGAAATGAACCAAACAATTTTGTTAAACATCAAAGAAAACAGAATCTCATACAAAGAAAAACAAAGACACCTCTTTTCATGTTAGGCTAGATCTCCTTTGCTCGTCAAGCTGGTCAATGTAAGTAACAAGAATAGCTTGTGTTTTTTTCTATTATTTTCTCTTAGAGCAAGAATTTTGTTATGGGTCAAAAGTAGTATTTGTTTCTGACACTCTTTTGTCTCCTCTTGTTTTCTAGATATACAGATATTTAAAGCCCTTTGTTGGGCCATGCAAACAGTGGAAACATTCACCAAAAGAAAATGAAAAGGAATAATGTGACATTTATTTCCCTACTCTAAGGATTTGCTTGAAACTATACTATGGGGGGGGGGGAGTCTTAATATATGTTAAATTCTAGATGAAGATATGCATTCTGAAATATTTAAGGGTGAAGTGTACTGATACAGTAGATTACCTTGAAGGCATCAAAAAAATATTTCCTATGTTTAGGGAGGATGAATAAGAAGATGGTTGGATATTTGATAAATAACTATAGCAAAATTGATTATAGAATTTAGATTATGGGTAGCCACTGAATAGTTATTTTAATTTCTTCTGTATTTTGAATAAAATTCATAATAAAATGTGAAAAATCAATGAAAAAATACAAGTGATCTTACACAATCTCTGGACTTAAGTCAATTTTCAGATCCAGAATTCATTGACTAAAAGAAAATTCTGGGATCATGTGAGGAAACTCATACAAAACTATGACAAATATATTCACTAGTAATTTCCCCCATCCTTCCCTAAAGGTACTTATAACCATTTACTTGGTTAACCATACATTGAGAAAGAGAGAATTTCTCCAAATCTTTTGAAAATGTTAGTATACATTGATATGTTGGCATCGATATTTGGAGGTCTGAAGTGCCATTATCATCTCTCCAATAGAACACATAAGATGTTATCTAGGTAATAAATGTTGTCTTAGAGTTGGTTCAGTTCACAGTTGTAGTCACACCCAATAGTTCTCATTCCCTAAACGTACAATTGTATTAGATTAAGGTGGTAATTGGTAGAAGCCCTACATAGTTCCTTGAACTGTGACTTAAGAGAAAAACTAGAGGAAAAGACCAAGTGGAACCTCCCAAAAATGCCCCTCTATCTCTGGCTAAGATAGTAAATACGGTAAGTCAAAAACAATAACATATTACCAAATGAATCAAAGAGACCAGTGCCACACTTAAGGTATAAACTCTGTTGGGGTATTGGCCTCCATCATTTCCCACTTAATTCAAAAGTCTGGCCCCTACGAAGTTTAAATAAATCCAGGATATTGCCCAAGTAGAAACCCAAATTTCAGCTTCTGTGTCAGATATGGCATCTATGCGAGAGCAAATTAACACAGCTCCAGCACATGTTATGCAGCCACTGATCTGATGAATGCATTCTTGTCCATCCTTACCGGTAAGAAGGATCAGAAACAGTTTACATTTAAACAGAATGGACAACAACATGCACATATTACCTTACTCCAATATTATTGGAATTTCCCTGGTCTTTTCCAAATTAGAGTCCAGAGTCACTTGAGCAAATAAACAGTCCACAGAATATCACATCGGCTACTAACCTATGACATTATGTTAATTTGGTTAAAATGTAAATTGGCGCCTTAGATAAAACAAATGTACTGGAGAGGCAGACTAGCACAACCTACAAAGACTCAAGGTCCTGCCTCTTTAGCAAAGTTTTCAATCATCCAGTAATCTGTGGCACGCTGTGTTATTCCCTCAATGCAAAAGAGGATAATTGTATCCCAGATCTTCCAGCACAAAGAAAAACATACAATGTCTGGTTCACATTTTCAGGTTCTGAAAACAGCAGGTTCTGAAAATAGAGGAACAGTACTCTGACCTATTTATTGAATGACAAAGAAGGCTGGCAGCTTTGACTGGAGCCCAGAAGAGGAAAGAACTCTCAGTATGTTCAGGGTATGATTCAAGTGGATCTGGCCCTTGAGATATCCAGGATAAGAAAAGAATACATGTGGAGTTTATAGTAAAATCAAATAACAGAAAATTCTGAGGGTTCTGAAGAAGTGCTATCTGCAGCACAGAAAGGATAGTCTCTTTCAAAAATGGTGTTGGAAAAACCAGATAGCTACAAAATAATGAAATTGGGCCCCTGACTCACACCATAAATAAAAACCCACTCAAAATAAAGACTTAAAATATAAGGCCTGAAATCATGAAACTACTAGAAGAAACGAGCAAAAAGTATCATGACATTGGTCCCAGCAATGGTTTCATACAAGTAGATGAGTTGGGCTACCTCAAACTAAAAATCTTCTGCACAGCAAAGGAAACAACTGACAAAATGAAGAGGCAACCTATGGATTGGGAGAAAATACCTTCAAACTACATATCTGATAAAAGATTAGTATCTATAATATAAAAGAATTTCTACAACTCAACAGCAAAAGCCAAATAACCCAATTTAAAAATGGGCAAAGGATTTTAATAGACATTCCTTCAAAGAAGACATACAAATGGCCAACAGGTATATGAAAGGACACTCAACATCATTAATCTTCAGGGAAATGCAAATCAAAACCACAATGAACTATTATTTCACATCTGTGAAGAGGACTATTATAAACACAAACAAACGCACACAATAAGTGTTGGAGAGGATGTGGAGCAATTGGAACCATTGTACACTGTTGGTGGAAATGCAAATTCATGCAGACACTATGGAAAAAATTATGGATGTTCCTCAAAAATTAAAAATAGAACTACCATAAGATCCAACAATCCCACTTTGGGGTATTTATCCAAAAGAATTGAAATCAAGACCTCAAAGCAATATTAGCGCTCATATGTTCATTGCTGCATCACAATAGCCAAGATGTGAAAACAACTTAAGTGTCCTTCAACAGATTATTGGATAAAGAAAATGTGGTATATAAGTACAATGGGATACTACTCAATCTTTTAAAAAGAAGGAAATTCTGCAATATCTGACAACGTGGATGAATCTTGAGGATATTATGCTAAGTGAAATTAGTCACAGAAAGACAAATACTGCATAATTCCACTTATGTGAATATATCTAAAATAGTCACATTCACAGAATCACAATGAGTGGAATGGTGGTTATGAGGGGCTGGGAGCGAAGTGGAGGAGAAATTGGTAGTTCTAATCAGTGAGCATAAACTTACAGTTAAGTGAGACGAATAAGCTCTAGATATCTACTTTACAACTTGTACTTATAGTCAACAATAATGTATTGTATACTTAAAATTTTAAGAGGGTAGATTCATGTTAAGTGTTCTTACACAGTAAAATAAAATAAAAAAAAATCATCAGATAAATGGCTGTTAAATGGGTTTAATCCTAGATTTGCTTAATTTCAAATTCTACGCCCTTTCCACTAAAAATACTCCTCCCATGAAAGCTATTTTGACTGCAGAACACTCTAGTCTTACCAATATCTGTGATCTCTCTGAAGAAAGAATATGTTCACAGAGATGCCTAGGTAGGATATGTGAATCTAAGAAAATGTTGAAAGAGATAACATGAATTTGGTTATGTGTTTATCCCACTATCTTCAAGATATGGAAATAGATAGAGTGTACAAGGGTTTTCCATTCCCTAGGGAAGATTTATACTATTGTTTTGCTTTGTGTTTTAATTTTATGATATGGAAGTATTTTGTCAAGTCTTAACGATTCCTAGACATGTTTTCCTTTAAAACAAATTTCATAATTTTTTATTTACTATGAAATCATTAGGCCTATAATTTTGTTTACTCAGCATCTTGAAAGCAGGAAGTGGTGCCCTAGACAAAGGAAATGATTGCTCTAGTCACTAAACGTTACATATGTTACTATAAATGAAGAATTACCTTCACTCAGCACCTTAGTGACAGGGATACCTTGTAAACAAAACCTCCCAGCTGGTGTTTTCCATGAATTCTCTAATTTGGCCCTGAACTACATCTTAACACTTTCACTAACACAAGCTGAATCTCATTTCATTGATGATCCACTTGATTATCCTCAACTGATAGGGATGTAATTCTTCCCAAAGTATCAGTGCTTGGCAACTAGAGGTAATCAAGTACAATTCATGTCTCGAGTACAAAGTGGGAATGATTAAAATAAAACAAATCAGAAACATTAACCAATCGGGCTATGTATTTCCAGCCATCAACTGAGATTTTCAATATGTATCCAACTCGATGGAAAAGTAGAATAAAAATCTTTATTATATAATTTTTATTATTGAAAAGTATTGAAATACTGTGATTGGTAAGATCAAAGAAGTAAATGACAGAGATACCTCATAACCAGTGAATGGGACTGAACTATAAAGAAAAATCGCAGTATGTTAACAAACACATTAAAAAATATTCAAATGCAAAGCTTACATTCACTCTTAATTGATGTGTAAGCACAGATAAAATCATGGGCAAAGTCTAACTTGTCAAAATGATTGGTGTTGTGGAATTTCCATTACCAAAAATGACAGGGAAAATCAGAGGACACCTGGAGTGAAGTGTTGGCTTTGCCACATAATCATTAGCTATATGATCTTGGTTATAGCTCAACCTCTCTGAGGGTCAGAGTTTTTAATCTCTAAACAAGGATAGAGTACTTATCTCTTAGGGATTTTAAGGATTGAAGATCATCCATAAGTCTATTGTGACAGAATTAATACAGTTACATTTCACCCTAGCATATAGCTAAATTCTATTTTCCAACCTCCCCTACAGTTGGGTAGGGCCATAGGATTAAATTCTGAGCAATGGGGTGTTGGTGGAAATGATGTATGCCATTTCCAATAGAGGCTTCTAAAATGTCCCCTACAATCCAAGCTCTGTCTCTCATGCACTGGCTAGATGACTTCAGGATATTGAAGAACATGGAGTATTTATCAGACTTGGCCCCTAAATTACTATACTCCCAGAAGACCCTCATTAGACAATGAAGTGAACATAAATTAAATATGACTATGGCTGTGGTTGTACAGAAATTAGCTAATGGTGACAAATACTATAAGGATGTGTGTTCTTTCTTTTTCCATTATTAACTAGAAGCTTCTGAGGAACACATAAACGTTAAAGGGAAATCAATCTGACAACACAAGTGCCATTTGATCTGATTTAATTAATTTATCTATTTAACAAGATTTATTGAACCTATATGTGCTAAGAATAGTTCTAGAAACTAGGAATAGAATGGTAAATTCAAGTCCATGCTCTTATATAGCAAATATTCTAGTGAGTGAAACAAGCAAATTTATACACACACACACACACACACACATATTATATATAATGTATACATATTGTATACAAGTTATATGAAGAAAAATATAATAGGATAAGAGAATATGATGGGGGACTATTTTAAACAAAGGGTTCTGGGACATTTCTTTGGGAAGTGAACTGAAGCACAAATGTAGAGAATAAACCACTCCAAGCAGAAGAAATTGCAAATGCAAAGGCCTGGATAGAAACATGCTTGGCAAGTTTGAGAAATATCAGGGAGGTCAGAGTAACTATGGGCCAGAGAGCAAGAGCTAAAGTGGTAGGAAATGAGGCCACAGACTCACTGATCATTTGCATATATATAATTTATAGTATGTATATTTAAAATCTATATAATGCATATATTTACAATATAATTATTATACAGAGAGAGAGTTCCATTTAGAATACATATATCTGATATCCTCCCAGATGACGTAGCAACGGGCCATAACAAGGACTTTGGGTTTTATCTGAAACCTGATGGGATGATGGAAGAGTTGAGACAGGAAATAATACAGCTTATCATTTTTAAAAGTAACGAGCCACTGTGACTGCTGTGCAGAGAGCAGACCACAGAGGCAAGAGTGAGACCAAGAAGAACCGTCAGGAGGCTATTGGGATAATCCACATAAGAAGTGGGGCTGCCTGCGAGTAGTGTGTGGGGAGTAGGGGTGGTGTGAAGTGGAAGGTTTGTAACACATTGTAAAGGTGCAGCAGGCAAAACTCCTGGTGTGTTGAGAGAACATAAGAAAAATCATGACCTCCAAAGTGTGATCTGAGAAACTGAGTCAAGGCTGGTGCCATCTGCGGAGAAAGAACATACCATTAAAGAGACCACTTGGGAGTAGTCACAGGAAAGAAGAGTTTGAGACATATTAAGTCTTAGATTCTTCAAGTTATACCAGTAAAATGTCCATCGTTTACTCTTACATCCCAATTGTCTTGATTAAGAAAACAAAGGATGTTTGAAAAAATTAGGCGGCTCCACACCAAAGACCTTCCCCCAGCGGTACTACAGGCATCCAGGAGAAGGCCTACCTTTACCACTGAAGCAACTTCGAACGAGGCCAGGGTGCAGGTTCTTATATTGGACACCTCCTATACCCTACCTCACCTCCTCTCAGCCCAACTTACATTCCAACCTCTGCTCCTGCAACCAGCTTTGTGTACTGTGACCTGACAGCTGTCAGCACCTCTCTTTACTGGCTGGCTGGATTGCCCTGGGCTTCCCTGAGGCCTCAGTGAGGGACTGATATAAATGGATCTGGATGTATAGAGAAGCTAACACTCCATGGGGCAACCCACAAGCAAAACAGGATGAGAAGCAGTAGATAAATATTCCATCCTTCCATCCTGCAGGTGGGCAATTTTGAGGCTCTTTCTAACAGTTCCTCAGAACTTTGTGGCAGAAGCAAACTCCAAGAACCAATGTCAGTAACATATGTATACTGTACTTTCACACTGGCCTTTTTTCTTTCTCTGTTGTACTATCTCCAGTCCCTTAGACTTTTTCCCTGGGATCGTTTTCCAAATAAACCATCTCATGTGAATAAAAAGCTAATCTTTCAGATGGGGCGCTGGAATGAGATCGCTCACTCATCCCATACATATAGGATGAAGGCCTCAAGATGCAATAATTTGTTTCGTTAACCCTCTGCTATTATGTCTTTTTTAGGAGTTGTCAGATACCACCCTACAAGCTTTGCGATGGGCTGAACTTAATGAGTGTAACTCTGTGTTGCAAACTAGGAACAGAGTCAAGCAGCTCTTAGACTCTCCCTCGCATCTTCCTGGCCACTCACCTTTCACTCCAGCCATTCGGGGGCAGCCAGCACCGAGCAGATACAACCTGATGGCTCCTTGCCCCAGAGATACCTCCCACCTCTTGCTTTTTCACTCAGTCCTCTCTAACACAACCTTGAGGGATTCCATAGAGTAACGGTCCGAGACTTCAGATAATCAGATCTGCCAGATTCTGTGTGAATTAGAATCAGGAATTGCTAAACGGTGTCCCGAGGCTCCTTCCTTGTTAATCAAGGAATTGAGTTAGAAATGCAATTCGATGTTGATCCGCAATAATTTCAGCACCCAGGTGATTTTTTAGCAACAATTTCAGATGATCAGAGGTTATTTCAGTTAATACTAGTGTTTTCCATATTTTGAGCCAATGATGGAATGGGAAGTGTTATTTAAAGGAATATAGTTTGGGGCGTCTGGCTGGTCAGAAGACCACACAGCTCTTGATTCTGGGGTTGTGCACGTTGGGTGTAGAGATTACTTACTTACTTACATAATACATCCATCCATCCATCCATACTAAAGGAATATAACTTAGCTAAAGACCATTATGGTTTGCATATATAAATACTACCAGTTCTAAATAGATGTAGATAATATCTAGAGTAATCACATACAAACTGATCTAAAAGTATCTGCATTCAGACTAGTGTTTGATTAGTATGTATTTTCTCAATAAATGGGTACTAAGTCTGCAACTATTATCACAGAGAAATGGTGCATAGATTTTTTTTTTTTATGTTAAGAAGGAGTCATAATGCTTGGAAATATCAAGAGCTATTGTGCTAGAGGATGGAGTTTGCCAGAAATGTTACTCATGAATAATGTAAGAAGTACAAATTAAAAATAACAGGCTAATTCTCCCTGTTAAAAATAATGTAACAGACTTACCTTCACTTCCTTTTCTTAGAGTATTTACTTTAGAAAATTTATAATTGTATATGCTTTCCCCTCTCTTTGAAATGTGTGTAAATCTGGAAAATAGACAGGGCTTTTGCCAGCTTTACAACACTAGGATGTCTTTCTCAAGGATCTAAGAACCTGTCTCTTTGAGATGTAAACATCAAAGGAGATAATACCCCCATCACCCAATTTCTGTGGGAGGGTCGGAGTCTAACCTCAGTGGCCTTGCACCAAGTTGCAAAACTGCCTCCTATCATAAAGACATGAGAAGTTTATTTTTCCTCTGGAATAAAGCCAATTAGCTACCACAATATGGTCACCCCAATTATGAGATGAATCTAGAATTAACTGTGTGATAAATGGTGCTGTCCAGTCCACTTAGCCGAGGATTAGTTACTGTTTATCTTGAGAATGTGTATGTAATGGGTTGTATCTGCTTAACTCTATAAAAGGGTGAGATTTCTGTCTTTGCAATCTCTCAGCGGGTTGCCTGTGACATGCATCATATTTTTATGTTTACTCCATAATACAACTGTTTTCTTTGCTACCTTTGTGGAAAGGTTGTACAGGCTGGGAGATCTTATTTTTAATTACATTTTCCCAATAGCAAAGAGGAAATTCTCTATCAATGGACCCAATGTTTATCAGGCCAGCACTGAAATGAGCAAGAGAACAGTTTCCATTACAGAATTTCTACCCTTGCTCCCTCGTCTCTGAGGTGTCTTAAACAAACTTGAACCCTATAATCACTGTTCACGTGTGTAATGGGTAGCTCTGTGTTGCTTGTGGACTTTCAACCTCCTCTTTTGATTATAGTGAGGCTGTTAAAAACAGTTCCTCACATGATTACTCTTTCATTTTTCCTTCGTCTGACCTTTCCTGGCTATTGTCAGCTCTTCAGGCTTACCCCAGGCTTCATTCAGTCTGAGCATTCATTCTAAGCAGCTAAGCTCAGCTCCTGGTTGTCTCTTCTCATTATCTTTTTCTACAGTCCCAAATTACAGCCATGGGTCAGATATTCTCATCCTCATGCTTCAGAATTCACTTCATTTCAAATAGCTTTTCCTTTACTCCATTTTCAGATTAAGAATAACTTGCACATAAAGAGAGATGCTGTATGCTTGTATTAGCATTTTTCTTCCAAGAAAGGTAGAAGAAGGTCCAAGGTAATTCCATTATGCCTGGGGCAATCTTTTTTTATCAACAAGTCAGGACTACATTTCAATTGGCAATTATCAGTGCATCAGCTGACTTAGGCTCTTGAGTTCTAGCATCCTGTTTCCAAACTGTCACCAGTACTGTGATATCCCAGGCGTGAAATGTCAGTATCACTGATAGAAGGATCGTACAGAGCGCACGGTATGGTAGGTGATGTTCATTAGCGATGACCCTGTACTTATTTCCCAAATGTGATTCCCAGACAAAAGTAACACCCGGGACATCAGCTTGTTTAATTGGACTGTTCTGTTAGGCAGTGACTCAATCACAAGAGGAAGAAATAACATGTGCTCTTTCAGAGTTCACTGACCTCCCAGTCACACCACTCCACAGTGATTTAAATGGTGCCTGGGGCTGTTTTGTGCTCAAAAAATACCTCTTAATTTTGATGGAAGTCCCAGTTGACAGTCTCATCAGGAATACCATATATCCCTTTCTGCTATTAGCAACAATTTTAACAGACTTGCCCAACACATACATCTTTTCACTTTAAGATACCATTTCTAAATTCATGGTTTGTCCTTTGCTTTTCTATAATACAAACAAAAAAATTCATAAACAGATCACTACAACATTTGAACTTCCGGTCAGTGATTCTTTGACTAGTGATTATAATTCCATGGCTCCTTAAAATATACTCTGGTACAGAGCAAAGGAAAGCCATCATTTTCTTTTACCTGGAGATTTTTGGGACAGCCAGACGTTAGGATGGATGACCAGGCCCCTAGCAATGATGCCACCCAATCAATGTCTGAATCCACTGAACCACTTTGAAGTCAACACAACAAAGTTGTAAGAAAACATCCCTGTGGAGAAATTAGAACTCTTGTGCAATGTTAGTGGGAATGTAAAATGGTACAGCTGCCACGGAAAACACTATGGAAGGTGCTCAAAATCTTAAAAACAGAACTAGCACATGATCCAACAATTCCAGTTCTGGTTATTTATCCAGAAGAACTGAAGGAAAAAAAAAAAAAAGGAATTGCTCTCTGCACGGCCATATTCACTGTAGCATTGTTCCCAGTAACCAAGACGTGGAAGTGACCTAAATGTCTATTTGTAGATGAACGGATAAACAAAATGTGATATATACATACAATGGAGTATTGTTTAGTCATAAAAGAAGGAAATCCTGTCCTATTTGCTATAAGATGAATGAATCTTAAAGATTTTTATTTATTTGAGAGAGAGAGAAAGAAAGGAGGAGGGGAAGAGGGAGAGGGAGAGGCAGACCCCCTAGCTGAGCAGGGAGCCCAATGTAGGGCTTGATCCCAGGACTCTGGGATCATAACCTGACCTGAAGGCAGCCGCTTAACCGACTGAGCCAGCCAGGCGCCCCTAAGATGAATGGATCTTGAGGACGTTATGTTAAGTGAACTAAGCCAGTCACAGCAGACAAGTACTGCATGATTTCACTTATATGAGGTATCTAAAGAAGTTAAACTCATTGAAGCAGAAGGTAGAATGGTGTTTGCCAAGAGCTGGGAGCAGGGAGAAATGGATAGTTGCTGTTCAATGTGTATAAAGTTTCAGTTATGCAAAATGAGAAAGTCCTGGATATCTGCTGGGCAACATCGTTCTTTTAATTAACGGTATGGTGATGTATACGTTAACGTTTTTGGGAAGATGGTAAAGCTCGCGTCATGTGTTTTTTACTACAAAAGGAAGAAAGGGAGGGAGGGAGGGAAGGAGAGAGGAAGAAAAACTCATCCTTGTGACCACTGTAGTCAAAACATGATTGTCATAATGATGAGCTGTGAGTTATGACCTCTACTCTCACACACAATGATGTAACTACCAACGATGGCACATTCCTCACCTCTGTCCATGTTCCATGACCACCAGAATTTGCATGCTATGAGAAAAAGAAGAAACAGAAAAATTGCCAATCTTTTTAACCCTCAATTTTCTGTATGTCTCAATGAATAATAATACTTACCTCGCAGATTTGCTGAGTACAATACATGTATTTAAAGAATATGACCAATTTCTGATATGCAAGACGTGAGCATATAAGAATGGCAATCATCATGCTAAATAAATGTATTTAAGGGTATACTTCTTTTGTTGGTAAATTTATATGATGAACACTGATATGTCTACATTTAATTGGACGTTTGTATAATGCGGTGACTCAATTATGAAGGGAAAAAATAACATGGAGATTTTCACAGTGGACATAGCAGTTTCTATAAGAAGCAATAGTAGCTCTCAAGTCACTTAAAACACATTCTTGTTAACTTGTACTAAGTTGTGTTTTGTTTGTTCGTTTTTAATTCACAGGTTGATTTTCTGGGGGAAAAAAAATTGATCTTTTCAAATGCCAGTGTGTATAGATGGTACCGAAGTTTGGTTTTCGAATGGGTACCAGCAAAATATGGTGTTACTTTTTGGCTTCAGCTAAATATGAACTCATGTGTGATCAATGGTTAGATGATTACGTATGAAACCTCCATGCATAGTCATTTAACATCATTAATGATATGAATAGGATGCAATGGACAATGTAATGCATTAAAGGCATTCATTCTTCCTGAAGCCAGGAGAATGCACCAATGAGGTTCACTGCTGAGTCCTTCCCCATGAGTTGCCTCTCACCAAAGGAAGCTGCCTTTACCAAAGCTTACACCTCCTCCCTGATCTTTCCCCAGAGATCCTGACCTATGATATAAGGCATGTTGTTTTAGAATTATTATTTTTCCAGGATGCCTGGGTGACTCAGGTGGTTAAGTGTCTGCCTTCGGCTCAGGTCATGATCTCAGTGTCCTGGGATTGAGCCCCTCATCAGGCTCCTTGCTCAGCCGGGAGTCTGCTTCTCCCTCTGCCTGCCACTCCGCCTGCTTGCTCTCTCTCTCTCTGACAAAAAAATAAAATCTTAAAAAAAAAAAGGGAATTATTATTTTTCCTACCTATGAATATTGTCAAACATTTAGAAAGATTGAAAAAAACATTACAGTGACACCATGTATCTACCACCTAGCTTCTACCATTTACATTTTATTATACTTGCTTTATCAAATGTCTATCTATCCATCTATCTACTTGCATTTATTATGAACATCTGAATATTTAATTTAAATATCAGTAATCATTATAAAATGTAAAATTGCTATGAAAATCTACCTCATCTAAACCGGGCTGTACTGTTATCGAGATATTTTAAACTGCCTTATCTCGCACTTATATAAGATATTCAACCAAGACAGAATTAAAATCATCACATGTTCAAAGGCTGCTTGAACAAAGAAAGCAAGCCTCATTATATACTTTGCAGATATACTGACAACTAATGGTTGCCTGCAAAGCTTTCCTCTGCTGACACCTGTTGAAGAAAGCAAACCAGTATATCATGAGGTGTGAGTATTTCTTCCATGCTACGTGATACACAGACCCCCCGACCATTCCATCATTCCTCTCCAGGAATACTTGCCAATGAGAGACAGCTAGAAATCTGAGTGGCAGATAGAAATTCAAGAACAATTTTATTATCCTGAAAGCCACTCACACTTTTCTATTGCCAAAGTTCTAATCCCAGGCTTAAGGACAAATTTTTCTCAAGAAATTTTGTGAAGCAGAAAATGCCTGTGAAAATATTGGATATAAAAATATAAGTGAGGGGTGCCTGGGTGGCACAGCGGTTAAGCGGCGCCTTTGGCTCAGGGAGTGATCTCGGCGTTCTGGGATCGAGCCCCACATCAGGCTCCTCTGCTGTGAGCCTGCTTCTTCCTCTCCCACTCCCCCTGCTTGTGTTCCCTCTCTCGCTGGCTGTCTCTATCTCTGTCAAATAAATAAATAAAATCTTTAAAAATATATATATATAAGTGAAATTCACAATTGCAAGACTGCTTCTGAAAATATTCAGGAAGCATCTTCTTCAGGGTTGATACAAGAGCTTCAGGTTTGTGGGGCTACAGCATTAGTATCACCTTATCATCACTCTAGTCCAAACGCTAAAGAGGTGGTAAAGTTACTCACACTTGGGTGCGGGTATGCCGGGGGGTGTTAATAACTTGGTCACATTGTTACGTCAGCTATACCCTGGATTTTATTGGTCACATTGTTATGTCAGCTATACCCTGGAGTGTAGGAGCTAAGCGAAAGAAGGTGCTCCTCCACTAACCTCGGTTGAAAATGAATGTCTATTTAGCCTCGCTCACATGCAATGTAATTATCATAAGAGCAACCTACCAGCCGCCAATGCTGAAAAAATATTTCTGCTCTAAAATATCAGGCCTCAAAATACAACTACTAAAATTATAACAAAATCTCAATAGCTCAACTTTCTCTAATAACATTTCAGATTTATTTTTGCATTTGACACGTTCTTTCTATATTATGATATCCATCTTGGCCAACTGTTGGTTTTAACACTTGAACATTCAACCTCCAGCCAAAATGTGTACTCACTACACCTCCAGTGAATGTGATAGACTGTATTTTTATATTTTAAAATTATATAATATTCCTAGAGAATTCTTTCCGTTCAGAATCTTCAAGTACTTTTGAAAAGCAGTATTAAAATTCATTCTTACAATTATCTCTTTTGGAGTTAGTGTAAGTTTCCCTAAAATCAAAAACAAAACAAAAACCAAAAACCCAGGTTGTGTTTTATTATTTAGAATACATATATGGATTTCAGAGCTTGTATGATTTTCACTAAATGATATTTTTCTACCTTTTGTGGACTGCATTATTTTGTATAAAGCTCTATTTTTATGTTTTGTTAATACAAAAAGTCAGAAATTAGATTTGAATGTATAGCTTTACTAATTAAATATCTGATACTCATTAAACGTGGTCAGAAGTGAAAGAGTGAAATGCAGAGCGTTTTTGAAAGAAACAGAACATCTATGCCGTGGGAAGATATGGCTGCAAGGACTGCGTGCACAATGAGCCCAGACTCGCTCTCTCATTAGGAGCAGGTGCACATTTAAACAACTTGCATCTATTTTTAAGGCTGTTATTAAAAACAGCTGGACAAATAGATCATGAATCTCAGGAAAGAAACTGGGAGAGAATGGCTGATGGAAAAAAAAAAATATGGAGGGCAAAGGCCATTTGAGTAAAGTACGGACGGAGGGAAATTTGCCAGTTTAAACAGGAAA
Organism: Ursus arctos; assembly: GCF_023065955.2. Classification (NCBI taxonomy): domain Eukaryota; kingdom Metazoa; phylum Chordata; class Mammalia; order Carnivora; family Ursidae; genus Ursus; species Ursus arctos. The sequence continues at coordinate 70,117,602 of NW_026623111.1, read as the reverse complement.
CAGAGAAAGGAAAGGTCACGCTTCCTGACATGAAGCAAGACTTTGTTTATCAAAATGAGATTCGTCTTCTAAGTGAAAATGTGATTAGTAGGTAAAGGGCTTGCTGACCCTAAGTGTAACAGTTGTATTGACCCAGAGGGAGGTCATAAGTTCTAACTACATTTGACAAGTAACTTTCAAAGGAATTGTTCACCCTGAAGTTTGTAAAAATGGCTTAAAGAAAGTGTTTCCATTTCCTTGTAGCGTGGGTCCCGCCACATAACGTTCAGTAAACAAAATGGTCTTTCACTTTTGGTAATTAATGAAAGGAAGATTACTCCTACCCTGGTCATGATGGAGTTGTAATCTCTTTTCTGAGTAAGGCATATTGGCTCTTTATTTAAAAAATAAAAATAATAATATGGATTTCTACTCTGTACAAAAGAAACTTGAACTTTATTTTTCATTAGGGTCCAAACAAGCAAGTGGAATACTTTGAGTTCTATGCTGTAGTCCAATTACACTTTCTCTTAATCGCTTTCTTGCAGTGAATCTTGGCTCACAATTTGTTTTAGGAGAGGTAAGGATTTCAGCTGAAGTTTCACCAATAAACTTGCCAGCTACATGACTGGAATATAAAAATGCCAGGGCATTACCTTCTTGCAAGCAAAAATCTGAGGGTATGCCTAAGGCCCCTAGAGGGAAATCCTCTTCTGTAGGCAGTATTCACACTGTCAGAGCAGATGTGATTAGGAATGCTAAGAGTATACAGTCCCTAGGATTTTGGCTTGCCTGAACAAAATGTGTTAGCTTCTGTTGGTTCCCAGTCTTGTCAACTTTCTCACCTTTGCTACAGCCATTTTAATTTCTTCGCTTTTCAAATGCTATGCCTGCCTCTGCCACCACAGTCTTCCAAGTAAGTGAAGACAAAGAGAAGAAATACAATTCTCTTAAACAGTGATAGATCCGGGAATGCATGCATAGGTTAGACATTGCCTGCCCAAAAGGTATAACTTGGGAGATAGTGTCAAAACCTCTCCCAAACCCCAACTTAAGCCACTGCCTTATTGTCTGAAATTATACCCTTTTAAGGATTCACTGGATGGAAGAATTCAAGGCCAGCAGATCTTCTCTATAGCAAGGAGGCTCCTGTGGGGTGTCCCTAAGAATTCACACATGCACCTCCAGAGAGAATCTGCCTTTGGTTGTCTTTCACTAAGAGGTCATCACCAAGGAAATTGTCACAGTCAAGAAAGAAAAGAAAAAAACAACCCCAATTAAGGAAGAGTCATTTGACTGACCCCTCTCTCCCGTCTCACTTTTCTGTCCTCAATACACCAGAAGAAAAGAGCTTCATAAAAGGAAGGATGGGGAAATGTCCCTGGATCAGACCTTTTCACTTCCTAATTCCAAGTCCTTTCAGCCAAAGTCTTGTTGCTGACGGCAGGAAGAGAAAGATTGAAGTTGGATATAAACTGGCCCAGCCTGATGTTTAATAACTGAAAGAGATGATAAAGCTATGGGGGTTTCTCCTAAGACGTCACTAGGTAATAAAAATGGAAATTCTACAGAGAATAGTTGAAGGAAGTGATTTTGAAAAGAAAAAGATTAACAACTTTATATCTTTGTCCCATCAAGTTCACACTGTTCATTAATCTGATTACATTGTTACCAGTAATTCATATTTAAATTAGTCTGCCTAATCCTTTCCTTATTTAGTAACTGACATGAAGTCACAGAGGAAATGGGAGTGCTGATAAGGAAAGGGAACAGAAATAATTTTGAATGCAGTTTTAAGGGCCAGCCTGGGTAATAAAAATTACAAGAATCAGAGCTACCATGTATCAGGCATTTCTTTTTTTTTTTCTTTTTTTCTTTTTTTTTTTTTTTTAAGATTTATTTCTTTGTCAGAGAGCAAGAGAAAGAGTACACAAGTAGGGGGAGCGGCCCTCAGAGGGAGAAGCAGGCTCCCCACTGAGTAAGGAACCCAACGCAGGACTTGATCCCAGGACTCCTGGATCATGACCTGAGCAAAAGCAGATGTCTAACCGACTGAGCCACCCAGGTATCCCTGTGTCAGGCATTTCATACACACCTTTTGAGAATCCTGACTGATGAGGGAGCAGAAGGCAAGCTGAGGACAAAGCACAAGCTTCCACCCTGCAACTCCCTCCCCCCAAGGTAGATCTGTGGACATTCCTCAGGTACTCTGGCTGCCCTAAAGCTAAGGGAAGGAAAAAACAAATGACTGAGACCACAGTCCTGCAGGACATGAGTCCATCAGTTTACCAATTTACAAATTACAAGGTGATTTACAAGGATTTACAAGGAAAAAGCATTCTTATCAATCACCTTTCAGAGACCCATAACTCAATTTCCTGGAGCCCTAACATCACCCTCCCCTCTATAGTGATGTGGGAAACGGAGGCAGAAGGGAAAGTAAGCAAAATGAAATTTCTTTATGACCTGCAGCCCATTGACAAGGACCTGAGATAGGCAGAATGTAACATTCCTCTAGGAAGCTCCCAACTGTCCTAATGTTAATGCCTCAGTAGAAGGAAAAACAGCCTTAACTTGGCAATAGCCAGGCCTCCAGGATGCTGTCTTAGCATATGAAAATCCTTTTGGACACCTCCCTTTTTCCTTACCTCCCCCAACTCCCAAGTATATAATCAGCCACCCCTCACTACCCCAGTGCAGCAGCTCTTTCTGCCCACGGATCCTGTCCCTGGGCTTTAATAAAATCACCTTTTTGCTCCAGAGACATCTGAAGAGTTCCTTTTTGGCCATCAGCTCTGGACCTCATCAACATTACAAAACTACGTGACTGACAACTGTGTGAATTAACTGTTACTCATCCCAGCTTGCAAAGAAGGGAATGCACCTTGGAGAAATCATGTGAATCATCTAAAATAATGAGTCCAGAGTCGGGACTTGAAGATAGAGGGACTGATGCCAAGGTTCCATGTTGCCGTCGTTACATATACCACGTGGTCCCAGGAGGGCAGGAATTTGGGGGGTAATAGCGTTTGGGGAGTAATAGTGATGTGCAAAGAGAAGAGAAGACAGGAACCCAGAAAGGAAAAAGAAAAGAGGAAAAAGTAGAAAGATGCTGGAGAAAACATTTTTCAACCTACAATGACGATGAGGGCTGACCTAGAATACTTGACCTCATTGTAGTTTATCCATGGAAAACCAAAGCACTGACTTAAAAACACATAACATTTTAAGTGCTTTTTCTTTATTAACTTGCCCTTGGTTGTATATGTCTCTTTCAGAAAGGAAATTGTGTGAACCTGCAATATTCAACCACAAAACCTGTTCCAAGATAGGTCAATGTTTTTGTTTCAGATAAGCTGTTTATTTCCATGTTCGGAAAGACCTGAGCCAAAAGCAGAACGGAAAATGGAATGAATCCCTAGTCCTTCCTGTGATTTGGGTTCATTCCAAGTATTTTCTTATGTTACAAAACATCAGACATAATAATATTCAAGTATGATAACATAAATACATCATTCAGCAAAAATATAAAATTGTATGCCATCACAAAATCCTTAATCTCCTGCTTTCATTCATTAATGAAGACCTGTGAAAGCTTTTAAAGTCCTCTTATATGAATACAATATAGAAATAAAGGAATAACAGTATTTTTTACCCGCTGCCTAACCTCTCCTTGAATATCTGTAGGCAAACCTAGTACTTACAATTAGATTTACTTGCCAGTGAATTTATTCTCTGTATAGCAGTCCAGTCAAAGACTGCGCCCCCTTGGCGTGTATATACGTGTATTTCCATGTTTATGTGTGTGCATTTGCATATGCCTGTGGGAAATTCTGCATCAAATGGTATGTATCTACATTTCATCGTTTACTGAGTTATGCTGATAAACCTAGACAACCTATAAGAAGTAACTTTTGCTGCTTCACAATCACGGTTCACATCTTCTCCATCATCTAATTGTGAAAATACACACCTGCTTTTAAATCTGAGACCCAAGATGACTAAAGGTGAACTTTAAGAAAAATTAAGAAATTGTATCATAATTAAACCAAGGGTTTAAAATATAGGTGGCATGCACCATTCCAACTTTTTTTTCCTATTTAATTCACATAGAATTTCTTTTCTTAACATGAAGTACTTTGTATGTATCTGCCGCTCACCATAAAATGATTTCTTCTCTTACTCTGGGAATATGAGGATATGAGCAGTAGAAGAAGCCTGGATGAACTTTGGTTTGAACGTAAGCTCTGTCTGTATCAGTCATGCGAGCTTGGCCAAAGTAACTAACTTCTCTGTGCCTCCGTTTCCCTCTCTCTAAAATGTGGACAATAATATCCATCTCATAGTGTCCTGTAAAGCTTAAATGACAGAATATATGCTTATTGCTTAGCACAGTACCTGGGACCCACTGGGAAGCAATATTAGCACCCAGTGGTTAAGGGGGCTCCCTTGGGAACCAGACTCTGATACTCCTAGCTTAGTGATTCGGGCAAGTTCCTTGATACTCTGTGCTACACTTTCTTCATCTGTCGTAGTGAGGGTATAATAATAACATTCGTCATGGTGGCTGGATTAAATAAGATAAAACACTTAAAATACTTTTAGAACAGTGTCAGGAAAAGTTAGCTATTAGTACCAATTCAATGGTTAGTATCTCTTATAAAAAGCACAGTTTTATTTTTATGAGGAAAAATATTTTAAAAAAATAATAGTAAAAGGCAAAATAAAATATCCATTGGAAATGGCACATGTGCCAGGACTTCAAGGTCACTAACCTCAGCTCTAGCCTTGCCCCCACAGAGCAGGGATTGGCCAGAGCTTAACCCGCAGAGGGAGAGAACAAGAGCTGCTGTGCCGCCTGCCTCGCCTCCTGGGGGCTGCCACCCAGAGAAGCCGCTTTCAGAACTTCCAGAGAAACAGTAATGCAGACCAAAAGGACTGGACTGGTTCTGCCCCGTGGGAAGGAGGCGCTTCCCTGTGTTCAGCTTTCCTCTCAGTTGTGGACCCATTTCAGCCTTTGCAGATCATTTTGAATTCCATTTGTGCCCTTCGAATCCCAGGTTTGCCCTTTCTCCCAGGCTCTGCCCCCAAATGGCCCCAGCCCAAGGCTGGCAGCCAGAATGCCTCACCTGTAGTTGTTGCTCAGCCGAGGGTTTCCAGCCAAACGGAGAAACAGCTCGACGTTAAAGGGAGTGAGAGTGCTCCCACCCACACGGCACCCTGAGGGCCGCACAATCACGGTCAGGCCTTTTTTGAAGGAGGTTGGCAATTGAGGTTTGGGAACTAAAGTCGCTAAATGAGTACAAGTGAGTAATTTATACACAAAGGAGGGAGTCCCGTTTATAGACAAAAGTAAAAATTATATAGTGAAACAATGTCTGCAATGGAAGGAATTCATTAATTTGAGATTTTAATTCAGAAAAACCTGTTTTATATGTACCATGTGATCAACATACCCACAGCAAATCTCTGGAAAGATACGTATATATCCACACGGTAACAGCGACGATCTCCAGGTAGTAAAGCAATAAATTATCTCCTCTCAATCTCCATTTTTGTCTTTCCCAAAATGTGTGATTCCTTTATGACAGAACATTAAAATTAAATTAATATTAGTGATAGTCAGCCTCCAAGATGATCCCCCAGTGATCCCCGCCTCCTGGTATTAACATCCTTCTGCTGTCCCCTCCCCACACTGTGCCAGTGTTGGTCTGTGTGACCAATAGGATATGGCAGAGATGACAGTATGTCACTTTCAAGGTGAGGTTACAATACATGGTGGCCTCTGTCTTGGGTTCTCTCTCTCTCTCTCTCTCTCTCTCTCTTTCTCCCTCATCACTTGCTCTAAGGGAAGCCATTGCCATGTCATAAATATATGATCCACTTGGCAAAGAATGTGGGCCTCCAGCTGACAGCCAGTAAGGGACCCCATGAATGAGCTCAGAGGTAGCTCCTCCAGCTTCGGGGGAGCCAGATGTCCGAGGCTCCTACGGAAAGTTGGCCTGGAACCTCACGAGAGACCCTGCGCCAGAACCAGCCAAGTTCCTCACCCTCTCAGATCCTTGCACCTCAGAAACTAGGTGATAATGAATATTTCTATTTTAAGCAGTTATATTTTGGGTAATTTATTACTCAGAAACAGTTAACTGATTTTTTTCTATAATATTGAGGATAAAGACAAACTGATAGAGAAAATGTATTTTTTCCTTAAGGCGGCTTGTACACTTTTCCAAGGAGAGGAGAGTGGGTTTAAGCATTATTAACCTTTATCCATAAAGGCTTCCAAAGTGAAATATCTGGTTGATATGAGGGCTTCAAACTCCTTCTTCAATTATGTTCAGATCTGTGAAGAGGGAATACGTCCCATCACACATTATATTGGACTGATAGAAAACCTGAGGTAGAGTGAATAAGTACGAGAAAGAACCCTTAAGGCTAAAGTAATTTTGTACCAACTTGGGAATTTTATAAAAATAGCCTATGGCTATAATTTTATTAAAAACTAGACTAAAGGAGCAAATCCAAATGGAAAGCATTGAGTTATTACTTTCCTGCTCTGACAGCACAAAGAAATCATTCTAGATCTAGAAGGGCCCTCAGGCTCTCTGCTGACTAAATTGTACCTCTGAAGAGGCTGACTGAACATGGCGCTTTATGCAATACCGACATTTTACCAAAACTTGTCTGGAAGGCGAAGGCCTTTTTTTTTTTTTTTTTTTTTTTTAATGATACTTACTTCCTTGAAGAAATAATAGAAATAATTTTCCAGGTCTTTTTGTTTTTTGTTTTTTTTTTTTTTTTTGGCTGCACCCTGGGTACCTTTCCAAATAGTCCCCAGCTTCCTTTCAAAGCAGACGATAGATGAGATGATCTGGGTTTTTCAATTTATTCTTACTCATTTGGCCATTTCTAGCTCCTTATCTCTTAGGAAATGTCAAAAAAAAGAACACACGGCAATTTGGAATGACCAGACCTTTTCATTTTGCATCCTTGAGCATGCACAGATATAACCAGGATGCCTGGAAGCAATCCTTGTCAGCTGGCCAGGCTCAGCTGGCCAGCAACCACAGCAGCGCCCTCACAGGCACTGGGGTAGCAGCGTCAGAGCCGCTGGGGGCGCCCTGTCAAAATCTCACCTGTCAAGGCTCACGGCAAAGGCATTATCGTCTTGAACCTTTCTCTTGATTGCTTAATCTGATGATTTTTTTTTTTACTCCCCCCAATTGCTTCATCAGTACCTTTCTTACACCATTCTTTTATTCTGCCTTTTTATTAATGCTGTTGGTATATTTGTCTTCATTACACCCAGATGGACTGCTAGTAATTGTTCTGGACACTGGCAAGACAATGATAAAGGATGCATGGTTCCTCAGAAGGAGCTAGGAGGACCCCGCAGAGATCCTCACAATCCTGTAAAACAGCCCCTCTCTTTCCCTATCCCATTTTAAAATACTGCCTGTCTCATCCCATAACAGCCAAAGAGATCAGTATTTAGAAGGAGACTATAATTAGAACCCATTATTCTCCATTATTCAGCATTATTTCTCCTTGCAAAAAAATCACACCGACTACCTTCATCATATTCGCACTGTTCTTCCTTAGACACAGGAACTCCTAGTTTTCCAGACTTTGCCTCTACATTGCCACTTAGCCACACGACCCCCCAGCGGGCTGCCCCTTCACTTACTCTGTGCCTTCTAAGATGGCATCTGCAAAGAAGCTTCCATCTTCAAGTTCGTTGAATGTTCTTGTAGCTTTCATGCTACCTTGAAACCAGGCTATGCCTCGAGGACACTACCTTCCCCATAGGCCTTGGACATGGAGAATGTTTGTTCTCCCTCTTCCCACGGAACACCAAGAGTAAGTATGGTTGGCAGCCTCCTTGCTTCCCATTGTGGCTTCCAGATCAATATTCCCCCCATTGCCATAAAAAGAAAAAAAATGGCACATGTTTAAAGTATATGTCATCATTATACCAACGTTCATTTTCACAGGTATCTCCTACCATTCACCTGGTCACTCCCTACATTCATTAAAGATTTTAGCACTTGCTTTCAAGTGCGTATTCCTATAGAATTCCTGTCATTGTTCATGGTGAGTTTAACATCTGTGTAGATGATTCATCCAAATTTCTAGCTCTTCAAATCCTCAATTCTTTTCATATCCAATGTCTAATACTTTACTCTCTGCCACTTATACCCATGGCTTATAACCTGAACCAGAGGGCTGGCCCCATGGCCTACAGTCATGTCCAGCCCACTGCCTGTTTTTGTACAGCCTGCAAACTAAGGATGGATTTTATATTAAGTGGAACATATCCATGTTCACTTGCTTATTTTATTGTCTATGGCTGTTTTCATGTTAGAATGGCAGAGTGAGTCGTTGAGACAGAGACCCCATAGACTGCAAAACTGAAAATGTTTATTATCTGGCCCTTGCCCTACACCTCCTCATTAGAAATAACTGCAACACCTTCTTTTTTTTCTTTTTTTTGAAAGGTCCTCCCCAGTCTTTTTTCTTTTTTAATATTTTAAATATTTTTTTTATGTTAGTCACCATACAGTACATCCCTGGTTTTTGATGTAAAGTTCCATGATTCATTAGTTGCGTATAACAATCAGTGCACCATGTAATACATGCCCTCCTTACTACCCATCACCAGCCTATCCCAGCCCCCCACCCCCCTCCCCTCTGAAACCCTCAGTTTGTTTCTCAGACTCCATAGTCTCTCATGCTTCATTCCCCCTTCTGATTACCCCCCGTTTCTTTATCCCTTTCTTCCCCTACCGATCTTCCTAGTTCTTATGTTCCATAGATGAGAGAAACCATATGATAATTGTCTTTCCCTGCTTGACTTATTGCACTTAGCATTATCTCCTCCAATGCCGTCCATGTTGCAGCAAATGTTGAGAAAAAGTTCTTTTTGATAGCTGAGTAATATTCCATTGTATATATGGACAACTTCTTAATCTGGTTATCTGTTGAAGGGCATCTCGACTTCTTCCACGATTTAGCTATTGGAGACAATGCTGCTATGAACATTGGGGTGCATATGGCCCTTCTCTTCACTACGTCTGTATCTTTGGGGTAAACACCCAGTAGTGCAATTGCTGGATCATAGGGGAGCTCAATTTTTAACTTTTTAAGGGACCTCCACACTGTTTTCCAGAGTGGCTGTACCAACTTTCATTCCCACAAACAATGTAGGAGGGATCCCCTTTCTCTGCATCCTCTCCAACAATTGTTGTTTCTTGCCTTGTCAGTTTTTGCCATTCTAACTGGTGTAAGGTGGTATCTTAGTGTGGCTTTGATTTGAATTTCCCTGATGGCTAATGATTTTGAACATTTTTTCATGTGTCTATTAGCCATTTGTATGTCTTCATTGGAAAAGTGTCTATTCATATCTTCTGCCCATATTATGATTTGTTTATTTGTTTCTCGTGTATTGAGTTTGAGAAGTTCTTTGTAGATCTTGGATACCAGTCTTTTATCTGTAGTGTCATTTGCAAATATATTCTCCCATTCCATGGGCTGCCTCTTAGTTTTTTTGACTGTTTCCTTGGCTGTGCAGAAGCTTTTTATCTTGATGAAGTCCCAAAAGTTCATTTTTTCTTTTGTTTCTCTTGCCTTTGGAGATGTGTCATGAAAAAGGTTGCTTTGGCCGATGTCGTAGAGGTTGCTACCTATGTTCTCCTCTAGGATTTTGATGGATTCCTGTCTCACATCGAGGTCTTTCATCCATTTGGAGTTTATTTTTGTGTATGGTGTGAGACAGTGGTCAAGTTTCATTCTTTTGCAAGTAGCTGTCCAATTTTCCCAGCACCATTTATTGAAGAGACAGTCTTTTTTCCACTGGATGTTTTTTCCTGCTTTGTCAAAAATTAGTTGCCCAAAGAGCCGAGGGTCCATTTCTGGGTTCTCTATTCTGTTCCATTGGTCTGTGTGTCTGTTTTTGTGCCAGTACCATGCTGTCTCTGTGATCACAGCTTTGTAGTACAGCTTGAAATCCGACAATGTGATGCCCCCAGCTTTGTTTTTCCTTTTCAACAATTCCTTGGCGATTCGTGGCCTTTTCTGGTTCCACACAAATTTAAGGGCTATTTGTTCCAGTTCTTTGAAAAATATCATTGGTATTTTGATCGGGATAGCACTGAAAGTGTCGATTGCTCTGGGTAGCATGGACATTTTAACTATGTTAATTCTTCCGATCCATGAGCATGGAATATTTTTCCATCTTTTTGTGTCTTCTTCAATGTCTTTCAAGAGTGATTTGTAGTTTCTAGAATACAGATCCTTTACGTTTCTGGTTAAGTTAATTCCAAGGTAACATGTGATTTTTGGTGCTATTGTAAATGGGATGGATTCCGTAATTTCTCTTTCTTCAGTCTCATTATTCGTGTATAGAAATGCAACTGATTTCTGAGCATTGATCTTATATCCTGCCACAGTACTGACTTGCTCTATAACTTCTAGTATTTTGGGGGTGGATTCTTTTGGGTTTTCCATATAGAGTATCCTGTTATCAACTGCAACACCTTCTAACTCTCATTTGCAAAAGCCGCCCCCCCGACAGCCTCCTCCTCTCTTTCAGGTTTGCTTGAGCAATCTCTAACCACCCATCCTGTTGATGCTGTCATCACTGACTCTCCACCTCACTTCTTTCATTCCTCTGGCTGGATTCCAAATCACCGGAACAGTTACTCCCCTGCACATAGCCTCAGCATCTGTGCCTTTCTTTTTTTCTATCGTTCCAGCCTATTATGACTGTACCCAAATCCTTGGTTAAGTTCAACTGTCTGCCTATTCTGTGCCTGCCCCTAAGGAGCTGAATGTGACTGGAGTGCTAGTAGCAGCAGCAGCAGCGGCAGCGGGGCCTGGATAAATACACAGCAGATACCCCCAGGGGCCAACTAGCCCTGCCTTCCTCCAGAGGAGTATCTGTGAGAATAGTCATCCTGGCCACTCCAGTCAAGTACCCATGGAGGATTGTTCAGAGCGCTCGTATATTGATGGATTATGCATCACCATGTTAGTCTTGCTTTCCTTTCAACTCTATTGTATCATCAGTTTACCTTGAACTTGTTTTTTTTTTTAAGATTTTATTTATTTGACAGAGAGAGAAAGAGAAAGAGAGCCCACAAGTAGGCATAGCAGAGGCAGAGGGAGAAGCAGGCTTCCCACTGAGCAGGGAGCCAGACGTGGGGCTCAATCCCAGGACCCCGGGATCATGACCTGAGCTGAAGACAGACACTTAAATGACTAAGCCACCCAGGCGCCCCTTGAACTTATCTTTTACAGCCCCAAAGACTTTTTGGTCCCGGCTTGCCTCCAGCAATGTTTTCACATATTTTTTCTGTGTGTATTTCCTCCAAAACTCATATCCTTTAGACAGCGTCATTCAGTTTATTTCTAAAGGAACAGTGACCAAAATCATGATTAAAATGCATATCTGAAAATTGCCAGAATATTGGATATTGGAAAAGGGGGAGCCTGTTTAAATTGTGAAGGAAGCAGGATTATAGAAATTGTGGCATATTCGAATTGGGGGATGAATATTTTTCAATGTTATCATTGTAGCTTGGTGTGTATCTATATAAACTAATTGGGAGGTAATGTCAAAAGCCTGAATTTGAGTCCTACACTGAAGGCACTTTCTGGCCCTTTATAGGAAAACTGGCTGCATGGCTTCTGGAAGACATTTAACATTTCTGCATTTTAGTTTTCTCATATGTGCAGTGAAAGCATTTGCTTAGCTACTTCTAAGGGCCCTTCCTACACTAAAATTCTATTATTCTGAGATCTACTCCTATTCATCCTCTCATATTCCATTGAAGTAAAAGTCCCTTTGGTCTCATAGCCAACTTCATCTCTTATTGAACAAGAATGGTTCTGTGTTCTCAAGTCTGATCTAAATAGCTCTTAAAGAAAAATCAAAAAAAAAATTGAGACTCTTGAGTTCTGATTGACTGAGACCTTTACATCCTAACAATAGCTATTTGATGTAGTCACTGGGTAAAGCAATGGCTCTTCTATTGATGTGTCTAAGTGTCTGCAAGTTCAGCCAACCGAAAAATCCATTTGGTTGAGTAGTCTTAGTACTGAACAAGGTTTCATCCCAAGGGAATATATCTTATTGTAAGATAAGAGAAAATGTTGGGTAATCTCTTTTTAAAATCTTTGTAAATCCAAACGCTTCAGCTGAGAACTTATCGGAGAAGGGGGAGTAGTTTAGGTAGATCTATATTTCTTAAAAGTGAATTCTGTAGCATTTCAAACAAAAAGAGCAATCACTGAGGGAATAAACTACCTGTCAATGGTGCAATAAAAAAAAATGCAGGTATTAGTTCTGTATTTCACAAGAATCCTTATAGTGAAAGAAACAAGTATATATTTTAAGTGAACTTACATATACTGAGGCCAAACTTTTATATCTTAATAGCTATGAAAGCAAAAGACAAAACCAAGTCATTTTTCTGAACGATTAGTCAAATGCCCTAGGGAAAGTTGGGCTACTTTATGGCAAAGGGAGTTGTATGTTCCAGGCAGACATAGTTCTTGTTGGAAATGTATAAACAAGGCCAAAAAAAGCCAAACAGACTTTTTAAATATATAGATGATGAAGAATTATATTTATAAGGCTTTTGACATTTTCAAAGTATCTGAATATCACTCTTAATGGTTAGTTCATATTATTAGCATCTAGCCCCACATCTTGCTCCAAAAGTTCAAAAGGTATATTGCTAAGATCATAAAAATTTAAGCTGTCCTTAATGAGTTTTCTGAAATGACTTTCTCCAATTTTTTGGTCAAACTAACTCCTTTTATTCTTAAACATCTCTCCTCTGAAGTTTTTCTAACCCTATTTCCCCTGGAAGATTAATCACTAGCATTCTGTTTTTTCTTTAGCCAGAAAACCGGTATATTCTTTCAACTTGCATTCTTTAATCATTTGCATATCTAACTCCCTCGCAATGCTGTTTTATTCATTTCTGTGACCGTGATATCAAGCACAGACCCTGACATATGGTAAGGACTTGATAAATATTGTTGAACTGGTGACAAAACTGATGCCCAGAGAGAGGCTGTTCCCACAGATCACATTGCTTGTTAATGACAGTGCTTGTACCAGAATTCCAATGCCTCGCCCTTAGCATGATGCTTTTCACATGATTCATAAATATTTAAGGAATTAATAAACCATTAGGTTCATAAGGCAATGATTCCTAGGAACATCATACTCAATGGGGAAGAACTAAGACCTTTTCCCCTAAGGTCAGGAAGAAGACAAGGATGTCCACTTTCACCACTTCTATGCAACATAGTATTGGAAGCCCTAGCCACAGCCATCAGACAACAAAAAGAAATAAATCATCTAAACTGGCAAGGAAGAAGTAAACTTTCACTATTTGCAGATGACATACTATATATAGAAAACTCAAAAGACTCCACCAAAAAACTGTTAGAGCTGATACACAAATTCAGTAAAGTCACAGGATACAAAATCAATGTAGAGAGATGTTTGCATTTCTACACACCAATAATGAAGAAACAGAAGGAGAAATTAAGAAAATAATCCCATTTATAATTGCACCAAAAATAACAGGATACCTATGAATAACCTAACCAAAGAGGAGAAATTAAGAAAATAATCCCATTTATAATTGCACCAAAAATAATAGGATACCTATGAATAACCTAACCAAAGAGGTGAAAGACCAGTACTCTGAAAACTATAAAACACTGATGAAAGAAATTGAAGAGGACACAAATGGAAAGATATTCCATGCTCAGGGACTGGAAGAACAAGATTGTTAAAATGTTTATACTCTTCAAAGCAATCTACACACTTAGTGTAATCCCTATCAAAATACCAACAGCACTTTTCACAGAACTAGACCAAACAATCTTAAAATTTGTATGGAACTACAAAAGACTACAAATAGCCAAAGCAATCTTGAAAAAAAAGGGCAAAGCTGGGGGCATCATAATTCCTGACTATAAGTTATATTACAGAGCTATAGTAATCAAAACAGTATGGTACTGGCACAAAAATAGACACATAGGTCAATAGAACAGAATAGCAAACCCAGAAATAAACCCACAATTATTTAGTCAGTTAATCTTTGACAAAGCAGAGAGACTATCCAATGGGGAAAAGACAGTCTCTTCAACAAATGGTGTTGGGAAACCTGGACAGCTACATGCAAAAGGATGAAACCGGACCACTTTCTTATGTCATATACAAAAACAAACTCAAAATGGATCAAAGATCTAATTGTGAGACCTGGAACCATAAAAATCCTAGAAGAGAACACAGGCAGTAACTTCTCTGACATTGGCCATACCAACTTTTTTTCTAAATAGGTCTCCTGAGGCAAGCAAAACAAAAGCAAAAATACATTATTGGGACTACATTGAAATAAAAAGCTTCTACGCAGCAGAGGAAACAATCAACAAAAGTCAAAGACAACCTACAGAATGGAAGAAGATAATTGCAAATAATATATATGATAAAGGGTCAGTATCCAAAATATATAAAGAATGTATACAACCCAACACCCAAAAAATGAATAATCAATTAAAAAATGGGCAGAAGACATGAAAAGACATTTCTCCAAAGAAGACATTTCTCCATTTCTCCAATGAACAGATGGCCCACCGCCACATGAAAAGATGCTCATCTTCACTCATCATCAAGGAAATGCAAATCAAAACTATCAGGAGATACCACCTCACAGCTCTTGGAATGGCTAAAATCAACAACACAAGAAATAATAGGTGTTAGCAGAGGATGTGGAGAAAAAGGAACACTTCTACACTACTATTTTATATTTAATGTAAAATGTTTAACAGATTCAGAACACTACTACACTGTTGGTAGGAATGCAAACTGGTGTGGTCACTGTGAAAATCAGTATGGAGTCTCCTCAAGAAGTTAAAAACAGAACTACCCCATGACCCAGCAATCACACTACTGGGTATTTACCCAAAGAACACAAAAACTCTAATTCAAAGGGGTACACGCATCTTAATGTTTATAGCAGCATTATCTGACCATAGGCAAGATTTGGAAGCAGCATCCATCAATGGATATATATATATATACATATTTATAATTCTGGGGCAAATTATATTCCTATATTACTGGTGATGTTATTATATATGTTATTATTTAATTGAACACAAGTTGTTTAACCTCTCTGTGTTTCAGTTTTATTTTGTTATTAAATGGCATAATAGTTACATACTTGCCTGTCATGCAAGATTGCTGTATTGATAGAATGGATGATGTGGCATACACACACATAGGAATATTATCTATTTAATAAATCTCTATTTTGCGGTACTCTGAATCAGTGCTATTATAATATGACCCTCCAGAACCTCACCCAGGCAACCCTGTATGCTTACTTTTTTCATTTCTTGTTATTACATATGTACTATGTATATAAAATATGTATGTGCTATCCACATTTTGCACATTTAATATTATTTTAATAATGAGTGACCAATATCATAGATATATAGTAGCGACCCTGTTTGGGGTAAAATTTGAGCTGAAGATTTAAAATTTGGTAAGGATATTGTAGGCCCTATGGTATGATTTCTTTCATTTTATAAGCATGAAATCAATAACAGGAGGTAATTAATTGCATACTTCATGTGCAAGGCATGGAGTGAAATGCTTTACATGCATAAATTCATATGATGCTTATAGCAATTCTAGAAAGTGGATCTTATTACTATATTTTATTGATTTAAGATATGCATTTTTCACATTTCCCATTTTATTATCTGTATACTATCAAAATTGAAATCAGAATAATTATCACTTCAAATATTTTAGGAATTATTGTGAGTTTGGAAAATATAAGGAAAGAAATTGAAGAGAATGTCTTTGTTTAAATAAATAAACGTAATTACTATGTTTACCACTGTGTAACTTTTCACAAAAATCTCTAAGATGTAAAAATAAATTTTCCAATAACATAGCTTCTATTTTTTTCTAACTTTTCAGGAAAAAAGTGCTTGTGATTCTCCAAAAAAAAAAAAAAAAAAAAAATTTCCACATCACCTGTATGATATGTGACACGTCATTTGTCCAGTTCTGGTGTGAGACTCAGCCATGTGGCAGAATGGCTGGAACCACCAGATCCTGAATCCTGAGTGTATTTTCCAAGGTGATAAGGTCAAAACCATGGACATAGACAAGGATAATTTCTAAGCAGGAAGCCAAAGCTAAATTTCAGAAATCCAAACTGGGCAAGGGTAAAAGGCAGGGAGTTGCTGTCCACACAGAAAATATGATTAGAATCAAAGATTGAGTTCAGTGTGGAGAGGACCAAACTGGGAAATGGGACAGAGGAGAATCTGACAATATATACCCCGGCCCAAATTCGGGGTTTAAATCAAACAAACAAAAACAAAACAAAAAAACAGGACAAATGAGTCCTAATAGGAGGTGAGTTTAAATTTGGGTGTTGAAAACAAACAATTGAGTAATTTTTTAAATATTTTTTTAGAGAGAGAGCGAGAGCATGCACATGCACTGCGGGAGGGGGAGAGGGAGGGAGAGAATCTTAAGCAGGTTCACACTCAGCATGAGCCCGAAACAGGAATCCATCTCACCACCCTGAGCTGAAATCAAGAGTTGTATGCATAACCAACAGAGCTACCCAGGCCCCCCTAAGCATGAGTAAGTTTTAATTGTAAGACACAGCTGTGTGCCCCGTTAACTCCTGGTCTTTGGAACAGATGTGCCTCTGAGATACAGTCCACTCTACAGGGAGGAGACACTGGTGATTTCACCTGGGTGGGTCTTTCCGGAGCACTAATAATTCTAAGAGCTTAATGAAACAGATGAAATTCAAGATCCACTGAGAGATTCATGGATATTGAGCATAATCTTTGGTAAATATCTCTTTATAAAGAGATAGTCATAGTAACACACGTTAACATGATGCACAAGAGCTTCTCCTTGGTTCTCCAGAGGACGTAAATGAAGCACCACCATGTGTACAATAATCCAAGTGGATGACATTCCGCCAAGGTTTCCTCATTACAGTCCTGCATTTATGACACAGCAATAGGGGGAAGACCATTTTCAACTATAATCCCCATTGCTTTGTAGGCTAGTTGTTCAATTTCCAAATAGAGCTGCCTCAAAAAAGCCAATTTGTAAGTCTTAAATGATGAGGTTAAAATGATAATAGACACATATATTTATTAATTTATGAATATAAATACTTCTAACACAAAAATATCACCATGGATACAATCCACACTGGGCAACCTTTATCAGACATTTTCATTGAACAAGAATAAATGTTCATGAAAAACTACTCTTAGTTTTTGTGTGTTTTGTATTAAAAAAAAGATTTAGCAATTAATTGCTACATCTATACAACAATGATTGAAGCAGACAATTCAGCCTCCAAGATGAATATTTGAGACTAACATATCTCTATTCATTAGATAAATGTGGCTTATCCACGCCACTTTTGGAGGGTAACCCTAAGTCAGAATGAAGATTGCTGCTGCAGCATTTGAAATGCTGACTGTGGTTCTAAGCTATAGTTTGGGATATTGTTAGTTATTGAATGCAGCTAACATTTACCAAATGCTTAATATTCACCAGTGGTTTGGGTTTTTTTAGAGATTGATATATTTTGTCTTGTTTAATCCATACAACAACCTTCTGAAGCGGTACTACTTTTCCTCATTCTACAGTAAGGAGACAGGAGATTATGGAAGTTAAGAAATTTATCTGACGTAACACAATTACACGGGAACAGCAGAAAAATACGTCTCCCAGGGAAAGGAGCATGAGGGCAGCAGGTAGGGAGTTGGGGAGTGGGATTAGGAACTAAAAAAAAAAAAGTCACTCCATCTGAATTAAAGTAGTGAAATCCATATGCAATATCTGCGGTTGAGCCTTTTATAGAAGTAAACCCTGAAGTGATATAAATATTTCTTTTTTAAAAAATGTGTAACTGAAGAATTTGCAAATACCAAAATCTTGAATTAAGGTTAATGAAGCAGTTATTTTCAGAAAAATTGTAACTGGCGTAAGAGTGAAATTGTGCATTGAGAAAATCCATTATACCATGTTCAGTAATTGCTAAAAGGAGAGAGAATTGTCAGCTCAGAGGACTAATGAAGAGACTGAAACAGCCAGAAAGTAGGCTATACCCATGTAGAGTTTTCCATTTCTAGAGGTATAGGTGTCTTGTCAAGGAGAAAACGAATTAGGCTACTTTGACAGCATGCCATTCAAAATGTAAACTTTGAAACTCCCCTTGTTTTAATCTATGCTCACCAGAAAGGGTTGACTGTAATTTTGCTTCCTAAATATCTCATTTAATGAGCAGGATTCTACTGATGTAAGCATTCTAGTTTGCTTACCATTGCATTTCTTACTATAAATGAATAAATCAGAATTAATGGAGGTGTATCAGTTTTTAAAAACTTGAATAACATAAGCCCACTAAGGAAAGATAGATCCATTCCTAGCGCATTGATGAAACAGCAGAAAAATAAAGGAACCAAAGTCCAAATGTGATAAATTCACCAAATGAATGTACCTGTATTTCTGTAACAGGGCTCCTCAACCCAGTGAGTTCTGCACAGCTTAACAGCCATTGTGCAACTCAGCTGGGAGGAAATCAATCCAGGGATGGGTTCTTTTAAAAGTCAGTTGTTTGAGGGGCGCCTGGGTGGCTCAGTCATTAAGCACCTGCCTTTGGCTCAGGGCGTGATCCCGGCATCCTGGGATCGAGCCCCGCATCAGGCTCCTCTACTGGGAGCCTGCTTCTTCCTCTCCCACTCCCCCTGCTTGTGTTGCCCCTCTCATTGGCTGTCTCTCTCTCTCTGTCAAACAAATTAAATCTTTAAAAAAAAAAATCAGTTGTTTGCTGCCAAGACAGTGCCCACCATAATCTAATGTTCCATACATCTTATAAGAATTCAGAAGCAAATAATACTGTAAACGGAACTGAAATAATACAAAACAGAAAACCCTGATAAATATACCCAGTGTATGAAATAAAACTCTTCCTTTAGCTAAGTACGGGCATACGCTGATGTATTGGTATATTAGTAGCTACTGAAACTTCAATAATTGAGCCCTTAAGAAAAGAACTATTACCCGGTGCCCAGATCTTGGGTTTTGAAACCATTCTACAAAAAGAAAAAAAGAACCAGGGCTCTTTGGAGAAATGGCTTATTCTAGAACTGGGGCCAGGAGCATCTTAGAATGCCAGAAAGTAAGGCAGTGCTCAGAGCATAGAAGGAGGGTCCTGTCAAAGGAACCAAGGTGAAAGAGCTCCTAAGGGCCAAAGCTGGAACGATTTAAGCAACAAAATAAATACCATAGTATTGGATGATAATCCAAAGCATAAAATGAACATCCCAAGTCTGTATTGATACAAATAAATGATGCAATAAGTAGACGAATGAGGGAAAAAGAGACAACTCTTTCTCACAGAAGAATCTCATGTAATTTATGCAGATTCTCTCCCTTCCAGGAGGGGGAGCTTAAATCACACCTCATCCCCTCACGTTTGAGTGTGGGCTACATGGGGTGACTTGCTTCTAAAGAAGAGAAGCAACTACAGCGGGAAGAAGGAACTTTACAGTGGGGAGCCCTGGCGAGCATTACCTCGGCCCGGTGATTAAGACTAACATCAAAGCATGCCGCCTTGATATGGTGTGATGACTTTCACCTCCCTGGTCTTTTTCCCAAAACCTCAACCGCAGTCCAACCATGGGAAAGACATTAGACAAACCCACATGGAGGGGACACACTACAAAACACTCGCCCCAAACTGTCAAGGCCATGAAGAACTAGGAAAGATGGAGACACTGAGGGGCCTGAGATATGATGACTAAATGTAATGTGGTATCCTGCAGGGGGTCCTGGAATCCATAGCAGATATTAGTGGAAAAAGAGTGAAATCCAGATCAAGTCTGGAGTTCAGATAATAGTCATACCAGTGTTGTTTTCTTAGTGTGACAAAGGTACCACAGGAATATAAGATGTTAACATTGGGAAAACTGGGGAAGGGTATACATGGAGAACTCTCTGTACTATTTTTACAACTTCTCTGTCCATCAAAAAGTGTTCTAAAATTAGACTTTTATTTGTAAAAAGAGAACTATTGCCTTCCTCACACTGTGGCTTAAAAAGTTACAATGAAAAATCTTGTATCCCATGGATTTTGACATTTCTAATTGTTCTGCTGTGGTCAAGTCACCTTGAAAAGACTGCATTCAGATTGAGCAACGTAGCAATTCAATTATGTGCCACAAACCACCTGTACTCGGGATGTCGTGAAACATGGGCTCCCTGACCTCAATTAGAATGGCAGGATCCTCTTTTGCTCTGGCTCCTTAGTTTTTAGCAAAGGCTAAGCCTGCTAGTAAAAATAGATGGTAAATGAAGAAAAACAAGATCAATAGAGCAATCGTGTCATTACAGGGACTCAGCTGAGTCTAGAAGAAAATGAACAAGGAATCTTTTGAAAAGCTGCCTCATGAGAAACAGGATTGTGATGGAAAGTTATTTATTCATTAAATAATCTATTCAATAAAAATATATTGCCTGCCTATAGTGAGGTAGCTAATCCAGAAACAGAGAGAAAGGATAGATCCCCTGTTATTCTCATGGAAGTCAGTCTGGGGAAAGGACCGATGAGGAGAGGGAGAATTTAAATACACTGGTAAGAGTTAGAGTTGCCTTTTTTCTCCAATGTTCCTGCTTTATAAAATACGCTGGCTTCTGTCTCAGCACACCATTCACCCTGTACCATCAGTGGTTACAAATTCAGGAGCCATTCCAGATTGGGGGAAAAATAATTTTCAGATAAAATTTTTAGAAAGCCATTGCTTAATGGTAATTTCTCTGTCTCATTCAAATATTGCCCCTGCTACCACCACCCAGGCTTTTATTATTTGACCATTTCATGCCCAGTTATGAATAAACCACCACAATGACCTAATAGTATAGGCTTACCCTTACAAGGAGATTTACAATTCCTAAAGATTTATAAATGCAACCTCTAAATAGGTGAAGAATGTATTTTTGCCAGTGCCATGCAGATTTCTCATCTCCTTTGCTTTGCAGTCTGTGCAAATCATCTTACCTGACAACTACCAGACCTGACCAGTAAGCCATGGCACCCTTTGGGATTATTTTTTAATCAAGGTTATTGAGGAATAAAATATGCTCACTTCAAGTGTACATTTCAATGTTTTGACAAAAATGAATATAACCACCACAATGATAAAGATCTAGAACATTTTCCCATCACTTCAAAATCACCTTCATGCCCCCACCCTCAGCCCAGCCCAGCCCAATCATTTTCTTAATCCACATACTCTGGGAAGCAGGTGCCAAGACAGGATTAGCCATGAAAGAGATTTAGGGGAAATAAGGTGAAGGATAAAGGAGAGAGGACTCAAGGTATGGAGAGCCTGCTGAGCAAGACAGCTCTGACACCTGACAAAGAAAGGAAGAAGGCAGGAGGAGGGCGTCAAAAGAAATTCTTAGACTGCAAAGTGAAATTCCAAGAAATCTTTGGCCAGGCCAAGGGGGTATCCTCCAGAGAAGGCCTGTGTCTCTTAGGAATGGACCTGAATCAGCACCTTCTCTCTGTTGAGCCATTGACTGTGGGTAGTATTTCATGCAGGATGTATCACAGTTTATTCACCTGTTCCTGGATCCTGTCACCTGTTGCATTATTTCTGGTTTTTGGCCATCATAAATAAAGCTGCTATGAAAATTTCTGTATAATTATTTGTGTAAACATATGCTTTCATTTCTCTTAGGTAAATACACAAGAACAGGATTGCTGGGTCGCATGGTATATGCAGTTTCCCTTTAGAAGAATCGGCAAAACTTTTTTTTCCAAGTATCTGCATCACATATTTTACAAGATATCCAGTTTCCAGGTGTCCACATCCTAACACATGGTATTTCCAGTCTTTTCCAGGTTAGCCCTTCTAATGAGAATGTAAGGATGTCTCGGTATGGTTTTGCCTTTCCCTGATGACCAGTGATGAGAAGCATCTGCCCATGTATTTATTGGCCACCCCTAAGTTTCCCCAGAGTTTCATCCCATAAGAGCATCTGCTCAAAATCATTTCAATCAGTCCCAGGTGTGAAGGAGGTTACTGAGCGTGATCTATTAAGTCCAGCTCCGGATTTGTCAGCATTCCCTATTGAGGGAAGAATAGTAGAACAATCTAAAAATAATAATAATAACCTCAAGAAGGTTGGAAATCGTGTAAGCCACTGTTTGGGGAAAAAAAGATATGTGTATACATTTAACCTCATGTCACGAACCTATTCTACTTTGTCAGTTTATAATTGCATTCAGCTGCTAAAAACAGTTCCAATAACAGGGAGTTAAAATACATATTCTTCTTACACAAAAGAAGTAAACAGTTTATGACATTGGTTCAAGATTATTAGTGAAGTACCTGAGATTTTCCTCACCTTTTTTTCAAGGTCGCAAGACCGGTGCTCTGACTTCAGCCGTTCCATCCCATTTCCGGAAGGAAAAGGAGGAAAACATGGCTCCCAGCTGGGGCGGCCCCTTAAAGGGTTGTCCTCGAAGCCCCACCCACTGACCTGTGATCACATCTCATTAGCCACCCAGTTGTAGAGAGGCTTGGAAATGTGATTTTAAACTGGACATATTACTGTGACCAACAATAAACAAGAATTCTGTTACTTGGTAGGCACAGAGTTGACACTGAGCAGGCTGGGAATTTGCAGCCTCCCTTCCCTCACATTTGACGGTCCTAAAAGAATTACCCTAAATTACTGTCCTCTATTTAATCGCTTTTAATTCACACCTTAATACATCTAGCTTCTGTCACCTAACTTCTCTATAATAGTCTATATTTAATTTTTTTCAATATATTTTATCCTTCTACCTGGAATATAATTAATAATTATAAACTATAATTATAATTAAATCCCTTCTTTTAAAAATGTCTCCCGTGCTTTATAGAACATTCTGCTGATTACCCACCCACTGTCAGGCTATTCCTCAGCCTGCTGTCTTAACTCTTGTCCGCTCTTCCCTTCTTATTTCTATACATTCTCCCCAGAAATATCATGTGCACCTACGGCATCAATTTTAACATGACCCGCCTTCCGAGGTTCTTCTTAGCCTCAGACTTGAATTATGAATCACTTACTAGATACGTCGTTGAATTGCCAACTCTCAGTTAGAGTCTTCCATCTTGACATCCTACAGGAAAATCAGATTCTAGATTTTCAAAGTGAATTTGTCTCCATCCCCTTCTTTCACCCCAAATCTCCCATATTTTCTATCCCAGCAGGTGTGACAGAATGAATAATAAGGAGGAAAAAGATACATTCAAAAAATTATAAATCCCCTATTATGGATCGGAATATTAAAATGTTTTTATGCCCCATCTCATTTCATTGTCACCATAACCTTTTAAGTTACCTTAGGGGCGCCTGGGCTGCCTTCATGATACCGTGGTCCTAGGATCGAGCCTCACATCCGGCTCCCCGCTTAGCAGGGAGCTTGCTTCTCCCTCTCCCCTCTCCCCCAGTCATTTTCTCTCTTGTTCTCTCTGCGCTCTCTCTCTCTCAAATAAATAAATAAATAAATCTTTAAAAAAATAAAATAAAAGGTACTTTATCGTATCCATTTTATAGTTGTAGAATCTGAGACTTGGAAAAGATTAATGATTAAGACCAGTGAGCTAATAAATGGTATTCTCTTTTAGTCTTGAGTCCAAAATCATTACATTAGGCTGTTTCTCTTTTTCCCCTTCCATTAAGAGATTTGATATAACTTTCCTATATACCTACTTGCCTAGAGAAAGTGACTTCTACCTCAATCCTCACAAAATTCAGCAAAGTGTACCTTAGAAATAAGTTTAACTACCTTATATCCCACAACCATTGATTTTAGTGCAGGATCTTAGCATTTCTTATTCTCACTAATACAGATACTTTTTAAAGTCTTCTTACCAGTGTTCCCAAATTTTTTCTTCATTCTCACAAAAAAAGAGATACTTGCAAAACTAAATTCTGACCATGTCAGTACTTTGATTTTATTCCTCCAGTGACATTTGATTATATACAGAATAAAGGCCAGGTTCTCAGTGTGATAAATAGTCTGTCATGGCTGAGCCCATGTCTGCTTCTCCCCATCACCTCACATTTGTCCTATGCTTCAGCCATGAGGTAATACTTGATGACTCACTATTTTTGCATATGCTGGTCCCTTCCCCTTCAGCCTTTCTTGACAACTCCTTTTCGTTCTTTGGCATTCGCACTGCATATCATACTCCCTTGGAAATTCCCTGGCTCTTCCAAAAAAATGTATTGCTCTCGCTCTCTTTCTGTCTCGCTCTCTCTCTTTGTCTCTCACACATCTTAGTACTCTACTACATGTCCCAATACCTAAACAAGAATGAGACAATCAACTCTGGCCTCTTCAAGGTCAATAACTGTGTCTTTCTTATCTCTATGAGTTTAGTGTGTAGAAACAGTACCTGTTGCTAGAAGTTCACAGTCAAGTATGAGACATGTTTAAAAATATGCAATATAGTAGACTATGTCCTACCACAGGACGGACTTAAGATACCATATTGGTATATGTTATTTATCTGTATCTTGATGTGTTACACCATTTCTTCTCCTTTCTCACAATTAGTAAAAATAATGAAATAGGTTAACTCAGATTTTGTAAGATATTAGTGACATGAGAAAGAGAGCAATGAGTATTATATCCTTTAAACATCCAGTGAAAAGCAAGGAATGCATTTTACATGTACAGGACTTTGCTCTTTTCTCATTCTAGAACACATGGAATACTTGCTTCTGATTCTCCTAATACTAGTCAGCTTTGCTGAAGTAACAATTCCAAGTTTCAGCGAGTTACTACCACAAATGTTTCTTGCCCATTAATGTTAAATGTAACTCTATCTCTACACCAGGCACAGACACTGCGTGGTGGGACTTCTCATTCCAGGACCCAGGATAAAATAGTCACCATCTGGGGCTTGTTATTACAGCATGAGAGCAAGCTGCCCCACAGAATTGCATCCCATGATTCTGCCACACTTACTCATATTTACCTCAGCAAGTTACACGGTCAAGGGGGCTGATAGAATAGAAAGTGCTGGGAGGCACGGAAAGGCACATGGTAATGGCAATGAGATATAATCCTCTTACAGGAGAGGAAACAATCATTTGTGAACAGTAAGACAATCTACCTCACTCAGTCATTTATGTGTTGTTGTTGTTTGGATTTCTTTATTTACTTATTTGAAAGAGAGACAGAGAGCTGGGGAGGAGCAGAGGGAGAAGGACAAACAGATTCCACGATGAGTGGGGAGCCGCACACGGAGCTCAATCCCATGACCGGAGATCATGACCTGAGCCAAAATCATGAGTCACATGCTCAGCTGACTGAGGCACCCAGGAGCCCCTCAGTCATTTTTTTTTTTAATTTTATTTGTATTTTGTAGACAGCATACAGCAGTTAAAA
The DNA here is from genome assembly GCF_023065955.2 of Ursus arctos. Lineage (NCBI taxonomy): Eukaryota > Metazoa > Chordata > Mammalia > Carnivora > Ursidae > Ursus > Ursus arctos. Next base: position 70,092,082 of record NW_026623111.1, on the reverse strand, counting down.
GAAGGCCCATCAGAAGCCAAGAGGCAAAAACCTCTGTCTCAGCCCTTGTCCATCTCACTTAACCTCAATGAGGTTCAGTTTCCTCATTTATAAAATGAAAGGATTGGACTAGACCATCTGAAAGGTACTTTCTAGTCTGGATTATATGATAGATGGAATGTAAACCAAACATAAGAAAATTATGAAAAAAAAATCACTTCCCACTAGGCCACTTGGAGTAGTTTTGTGTCACATTTTCTTATTCTATCATGATCAGAAGGAAATGCAAAATACAAGAAAAACTACCCTCAATTTTTAAGGCCTGGTTTAAACACATCATACCACAGATGTAATCCTTTAATACTTTATTGTGGGGTTGTTATTTTTTTCTGTCACAGGTTAGAATAACCACATTGCTTCTCTTTCATCTGACAATAAACATGTAAGCCATAGGTATTCATATCTGCTAAGAGTTTTTTCAGTTACAAATAATAGATATTATAACTCAAATTGTACACAATAAAGATGATTTATTAGTTAACAGAGTTACAAAGTCTAGAGGAGGACAGGTTTCAGGTGTGCCTGATTTGATGATTAAATGATTTCACCAGGGAATTGAGATGATGGCGGAGGAGTAGGAGACACCGTTTTCAGCCGGTCCTCCGAGTCGAGCTGGATAGGTACCAGACCAGCCTAAACAACCACGGAACCAGCCTGAGACGCAGGAAGACGCATCTGGATCTCTACAAATGAACATCTCCAGCGCTGAGTATTGAGGTACGAAGCGGGGAGCCATGAAACTGTGCACAGATATCGGAAGATAAACGGAAGGGGGAGGGAGCCGCCGTGTTCGGGCGCCGGGAAGCGGTAGCCACTTGCACGGGAGAGCGGGCGGGGCTCACGGTCGGCACCCGCAAAACAGCAGACTGAGACCGTGAGCCGGGGTGCGCCACCAGGCATCTCGCGGAACACGGGAATCCCGGTGCGCTCACTGGATCCAGACTGAGACCGGGAGCTTCCGGAGCGCGCGCGGGCCGGCTGGCGGCTGGCGGCGTTAGAAACACAAAGGACAGAGACGCGCCGGCCCTGGAAGTGAGGGCTGGGACGCCGGGTGTGGGGCGCACATCCCGGGACGCTGCAGGGTTGAGCAGCACCAACAGAAACAGAGTTAAAGTGGCCAGAACATCAGTGGAGAACGGGCCGCAATCCCTCTGTTCTGTGACAGAGGCTGAAATTTGGACGCTGCTGCTCTGACTCGCAGAAGAGGCACAGCAAACCGCCAGGGAAAGCCGCCAGAGAACAAAAGCCTGGAAATACCGGCTCAGAGAGTGCCCATCCCCATCCCCCCTCACAGGGGACACGGAGACTCTACCCAAACAGGGTTGCCTGAGTATCGGCGCGGCAGGCCCCTCCCCCAGAACACAGAAGGCAGGCTGAAAAATCAAGAAGCCCACAACCCGGGTGCCTGGGTGACGCAGTCGTTGAGCGCCTGTCTTCGGCTTGGGGCGTGATCCCGGCGTTCCGGAAAGGAGTCCCTCATCGGGCTCCTCCGCTGGGAGCCTGCTTCTTCCTCTCCCACTCCCCTGCTTCTGTTCCCTCTCTCGCTGGTTGGCTGCCACATAAATAAATAAATAAAATCTTTAAAGAAGAAGCCCACATCCCTAAGATCCCTATAAAACAAGGGGCACGGCCTGGGACCCAGTCAATAATTTGGGCTCTGGAAACCCCGCAACCTCTCTTCATCAGAATGACAAGAAGGAGAAGCCCCCCCCCCCAGCAAAGAAAAGACAGTGATTCTGTGGCCTCTGCCACAGAAATAATGGATATGGATGTTAACCAAATTATCAGAAATGGAATTCAGAGTAACGATGGTCAAAATGATGAGTAGAATTGAAAAAACTATTAACGAAAAGGTTACTGAGAATATAGAATCCCTAAGGACAGAAATGAGAGCGAATCTGACAGAAATTAAAAATTCTATGAGCCAAATGCAGGCAAAACTAGAGGCTCTGACGGCCAGGGTCGCAGAAGCAGAGGAACGGGTTAGTGAATTGGAGGATGGGTTAATAGAGGAAAAAATGAAAATAGAAGATGGTCTTAAAAAAAATCCACGCCCACGAATGTAGGTTACGGGAGATTACTGACTCAATGAAACGATCCAATGTTAGAATCATCGGCATCCCCGAGGGGGTGGAGAAAAACAGAGGTCTAGAAGAGATATTTGAACAAATTGTAGCTGAAAACTTCCCTAATCTAGCAAGGGAAACAAACATTCGTGTCCAAGAGGCAGAGAGGACCCCTCCCAAGCTCAACCATGACAAACCTACGCCACGTCACGTCATAGTGCATTTCGCAAATATTAGATGCAAGGATACAGTATTGAAAGCGGCCAGGGCAAAGAAATTTCTCACGTACCAAGGCAAAAGCATCAGAATTACGTCAGACCTGTCTACACAGACCTGGAATGAGAGAAAGGGTTGGGGGAGCATATTTAAAGCTCTTTCAGAGAAAAACATGCAGCCAAGGATCCTTTATCCAGCAAGGCTGTCATTCAGAATTGATGGAGAAATAAAGACATTTCAGAATCGCCAGTCACTAACCAATTTTGTAACCACGAAACCAGCCCTACAGGAGATATTACGGGGGGTTCTATAAAAGTAAAAAGGCCCCAAGAGTGATACAGAACAGAAAGTCACAGCCAATACAAACAAAGACTTTACTGGCAACATGGCAACATTAAAATCATATCTCTCAGTAATCAGTCTTAATGTAAATGGTTTGAACCATCCGATAAAACGCCACAGGGTTGCAGATTGGATAAAAAGAAATGACCCATCCATTTGCTGTCTACAAGAGACTCATTTCAAACCCAAAGATGCATTCACACTGAGAGTAAGGGGATGGAGTACCATCTTTCACGCAAATGGACCTCAAAAGAAAGCTGGGGTAGCAATTCTCATATCAGATAAATTGGATTTTAAACTACAGACTATAGTTAGAGATGCAGAAGGGCACTATATTATTCTTAAGGGAAGTATTCAACAAGTGGATATGACAATTATAAATATATATGCCCCCAACAGGGGAGCAGCAAGATAAGCCAACTCTTAACCAGAATAAAGAGACATATAAATAAAAATACATTAATAGTAGGGGACCTCAACACTCCACTATCAGAAATAGACAGAACACCCTGGCAAAAACTAAGCAAAGAATCAAAGGCTTTGAATGCCATACTCGACGAGTTGGACCTCATAGATATATATAGAACACTACACCCCAAAACCAAAGAATTCTCATTCTATTCTAATGCCCATGGAACATTCTCAAGAATAGACCATGTTCTGGGACACAAAACAGGTCTCAACCGATACCAAAAGATTGAAATTATCCCCTGCATATTCTCAGACCACAACGCTCTGAAATTGGAACTCAACCACAAGGAAAAATTTGGAAGAAACTCAAACACTTGGAGACTAAGAACCATCCTGCTCAGGAATGACTCGATAAACCAGGAAATCAAAAATCAAATTAAACAATTTATGGAGACCAATGAGAATGAAAATACAACAGTCCAAAACCTATGGGATACTGCAAAGGCAGTCCTAAGGGGGAAATACATAGCCATCCAAGCCTCACTCAAAAGAATAGAAAAATCTAAAATGCAGTTTTTATATTCTCACCTCAAGAAGCTAGAACAGCAACAGAGGGACAGGCCTAATCCACGCACGAGGAAGCAGTTGACCAAAATTAGAGCTGAAATCAATCAAGCAGAAACCAGAAGTACAGTAGAGCAGATCAACAGGACTAGAAGCTGGTTCTTTGAGAGAATCAATAAAATTGACAGACCACTGGCAAGACTTATCCAAAAGAAAAGAGAAAGGACCCAGATTATTAAAATTATGAATGAAAAAGGAGAGGTCACGACGAGCACCATTGAAATTGGAAGGATTATTAGAAATTTTTATCAACAGCTATATGCCAATAAACTAAGCAATCTGGAAGAGATGGAATCCTTCCTGGAAACCTATAAACTACCAAGATTGAAACCGGAAGAAATTGATTCCTTAAACAGGCCAATTAATTATGAAGAAATTGAGTCAGTGATAAACAACCTTCCAAATAACAAAACTCCAGGCCCGGACGGTTTTCCTGGGGAATTCTACCAAGCATTCAAAGAAGAAATAATACCTATTCTCCTAAAGCTATTTCAAAAAATAGAAACAGAAGGAAAGCTACCAAACTCATTCTATGAGGCCAATATTACCTTGATCCCCAAACCAGGCAAAGACCCCATCAAAAAGGAGAATTACAGACCGATTTCCCTAATGAATATGGACGCCAAAATCCTCAACAAGATACTTGCTAATAGAATCCAACAGTACATTAAAAGGATTATCCATCACGATCAAGTGGGATTCATACCTGGGATGCAAGCGTGGTTCAATATTCGCAAATCAATCAGCGTGATACATCATATCAACAAGAAAAGACTCAGGAACCATATGATCCTCTCAATCGATGCCGAAAAAGCATTTGACAAAATACAGCATCCTTTCCTGATTAAAACCCTTCAGAGTGTAGGAATAGAAGGTACATTTCTCAATCTCATAAAAGCCATCTATGAAAAGCCTACTGCAAATATTATTCTCAATGGGGAAAAGCTGGAAGCCTTTCCCTTAAGATCAGGAACTCGACAAGGATGCCCACTCTCGCCACTATTATTCAACATAGTACTAGAAGTCCTTGCAACAGCAATCAGACGACAAAAAGGGATCAAAGGTATTCAAATTGGCAAAGAAGAAGTCAAAATGTCTCTCTTTGCAGATGACATGATACTCTATATGGAAAACCCAAAAGAAGCCACTCCCAAACTATTAGAAGTTATAGAGCAATTCAGTAACGTGGCAGGATACAAAATAAATGCTCAGAAATCAGTTGCATTTCTATACACGAATAACGAGACCGAAGAAAGAGAAATTAAGGAATCCATCCCATTTACAATAGCACCAAAAACCATACGTTACCTTGGAATTAACTTAACCAGAGACGTAAAGGACCTATATTCTAGAAACTATAAATCACTCTTAAAAGACATTGAGGAAGACATAAAAAGATGGAAAGATATTCCATGCTCATGGATCGGAAGAATTAACATAGTTAAAATGTCCATGCTACCCAGAGCAATCTACACTTTCAATGCTATCCCGATCAAAATACCAAGGACATTTTTCAAAGAACTGGAACAAACAGTCCTTAAATTTGTATGGAAACAGAAAAGGCCCCGAATCTCCAAGGAACTGTTGAAAAGGAAAAACAAAGCTGGGGGCATCACAATGCCGGATTTCGAGCTGTACTACAAAGCTGTGATCACAAAGACAGCATGGTACTGGCACAAAAACAGACACATAGACCAATGGAACAGAATAGAGAGCCCAGAAATGGACCCTCAGCTCTTTGGGCAACTAATATTTGATAAAGCAGGAAAAAACATCCGGTGGGAAAAAGACAGTCTCTTCAATAAATGGTGCTGGGAAAATTGGACAGCTACATGCAAGAGAATGAAACTTGACCACTATCTCACACCATACACAAAAATAAACTCCAAATGGATGAAAGACCTCGATGTGAGACAGGAATCCATCAAAATTCTAGAGGAGAACATAGGCAACAACCTCTACGACATCGGCCAAAGCAACCTTTTTCATGACACATCCCCAAAGGCAAGAGAAACAAAAGATAAAATGAATTTATGGGACTTCATCAAGATTAAAAGTTTCTGCACATCCAAGGAAACAGTCAGAAAAACTAAGAGGCAGCCCACGGAATGGGAGAATATATTTGCAAATGACACTACAGATAAAGGACTGGTATCCAAGATCTACAAAGAACTTCTCAAACTCAATACACGAGAAACAAATAAATCAAAAAATGGGCAGAAGATATGAACAGACACTTTTCCAATGAAGACATACAAATGGCTAACAGACACATGAAAAAATGTTCAAAATCATTAGCCATCAAGGAAATTCAAATCAAAACCACACTGAGATACCACCTTACGCCAGTTAGAATGGCAAAAATAGACAAGGCAAGAAACAACAATTGTTGGAGAGGATGTGGAGAAAGGGGATCCCTCCTACATTGTTGGTGGGAATGCAAGTTGGTACAGCCACTCTGGAAAACAGTGTGGAGGTCCCTTAAAAAGTTAAAAATTGAGCTACCCTATGATCCAGCCATTGCACTACTGGGTATTTACCCCAAAGATACAGACGTAGTGAAGAGAAGGGCCATATGCACCCCAATGTTCATAGCAGCATTGTCCCCAATAGCTAAATCGTGGAAGGAGCCGAGATGCCCTTCAACAGATGACTGGATTAAAAAGTTGTGGTCCATATATACAATGGAATATTACTCAGCTATCAGAAAGAACGAGTTCTCAACATTTGCTACAACATGGACAGCACTGGAGGAGATAATGCTAAGTGAAATAAGTCAAGCAGAGAAAGACAACTATCATATGATTTCTCTCATCTATGGAACATAAGAACTAGGATGATCGGTAGGGGAAGAAAGGGATAAAGAAAGGGGGGGGTAATCAGAAGGGGGAATGAAACATGAGAGACTGTGGACTATGAGAAACAAACTGAGGACTTCAGAGGGGAGGGGGGTGGGGGAATGGGATAGACCAGTGATGGGTAGTAAGGAGGGCACGTATTGCATGGTGCACTGGGTGTTATACACAACTAATGAATCATCGAGCCTTACATCGGAAACCGGGGATGTACTGTATGGTGACTAACATAATATAATAAAAAATCATTTAAAAAAAAAAAATGATTTCACCAAGAACCTTTATCCCAAGACTACCTCCTTTGTGGTCACCAGATAGTTGCCAGCTGCAACTGAAAAAATGCGTCCTTCTCCTTCTAGTCCAAAAGGAGAGCACTTACCGTCCTGTGTCCTAAAAGTTCTGGGCTACCCTTTGAGTGGATCAACTTTTGTCCAATTCCCTGAACCAATCACAGTCAGAAAGAGAGTATGATTTTGCTTCTTGGATCTGCCTACTCAGATCCCCATGGCTTTACCTAACGGTGAAGGGATAGAGTGAATGCTGGAGGCATAACTGATCAAGGCCATAATAAAAGCCAAAGATTTAATGAAGATATTTTAATTACTCCTTTGCAATTAAAATATTTAATGAGGATATTTTAATTACTACTTTGTAAACTTTATCAATATTAAGGAATTTATCGGGGGGAGGAGTTAAGATGGTGGAGGAGTAGGGGTCCCCTTTTTCAGCTGGTCCCCTGAGTCAAGCTAGATAGGTACCAGACCATCCTGAGCACCCATGGAATCAGCCTGAGATGCAGGAAGATACATCTGGATCTCTACAAATGAACATCTCCAGCGCTGAGTATTGAGGTACAAGCGGGGAGCCTTGAATCCGTGCACAGATATCGGAAGATAAACGGAAGGGGGAGGGAGCCGATGTGTTCGGGCACCAGGAAGCATTAGCCACCTGCAAGGGGGAGCGGGCGGACTCGCAGACCAGCACCCGAGAGAGAGCAGACTGAGACCGTGAGCCGGAACGCGCGCCACCAGACTGAAACGGAGCTCCGGTGCGCTCACTGGAAGCGGACTGAGACCGGGAGCTCCAGGAGGGTGCAGGAGGGGGGGGCGGGCTGCTGGCGGCTGGCGGCGTTAGAAACACAAAGGACAGAGACGCGCAGGCCTGGAAGTGAGGGCTGGGACGCCGGGTGTGGGGTGCACATCCCGGGATGCTGCAGGGTTGAGCAGCACCAACGGAAAGAGCTAAAGTGGCCAGAAGAGCCCAGTGGAGAACAGTCCGCGATCCCTCTGTTCTGAGACAGAGGCTGGGATTCGGCCGCTGCTGCTCTGACGCTCAGAAGAGGCACAGCAAACCGCCAGGGAAAGCCGCCAGAGAACAAAAGCCTGGAAATACCAGCTCACAGCGTGCCTGTCCCCATCCTCCCTCGCAGGGGACACGGAGACTCTATCCAAACAGGGTTGCCTGAGTATTGGCGCGGCAGGCCCCTCCCCCAGAAGGCAGGCTGAAAAATCAAGAAGCCCACATCCCTAAGATTCCTATAAAACAAGGGCACACGGCCTGGGTCCCGGTCAGTAATTTGGGCTCTGGACAACCCCGCAACCTCTCCTCATCAGAATGACAAGAAAGAGAAGCCCCCCCCAGCAAAGAAAAGACAATGAGTCTGTGGCCTCTGCCACAGAACTAATGGATATGGATATAACCAAATTATCAGAAATGGAATTCAGAGTAACAATGGTCAAGATGATGTGTAGACTTGAAAAAAGTATTAAGGAAAATGTTAATGAGAATATAGAATCTCTAAGCATGGAAATGAGAGCGAATCTGGCAGAAATTAAAAATGCTATGAATCAAATACGGTCTAAACTAGACGCTCTGACAGCCAGGGTAATTGAGGCAGAAGAACGAATCAGTGAATTGGAGGATGGGTTGGTAGAACAGAAAGCTAAAACAGAAACTTGTCTCAAAAAAATCCAATCTCAAGAATGTAGGTTACGGGAGATTACTGACTCAATGAAACGTTCCAATGTCAGAATCATCGGCATCCCCAAGGGGGTGGAGAAAAACAGAGGTCTAGAAGAGATATTTGAACAAATTGTAGCTGAAAACTTCCCTAATCTAGCAAAGGAAACAAGCATTCATGTCCAAGAGGCAGAGAGGACCCCTCCCAAGCTCAACCACGACAAACCTATGCCACGTCACATCATAGTGCAACTCGCAAATATTAGATCCAAGGATACAGTATTCAAAGTGGCCAGGGCAAAGAAATTTCTCACGTACCAAGGCAAAGTTATCAGAATTACGTCAGACCTGTCTACACAGACCTGGAATGAGAGAAAGGGTTGGGGGGGCATTTTTAAAGCTCTTTCAGAGAAAAACATGCAGCCAAAGATCCTTTATCCAGCAAGGCTGTCATTCAGAATTGATGGAGAGATAAAGACCTTCCAGAATTGCCAGTCACTGACCAATTTTGTAACCATGAAACCAGCCCTACAGGAGATATTAAGGGGGAGTTCTATAAAAGTAAAAAGGCCCCAAGAGTGATACAGAACAGAAAGTCACAATCTATGGAAACAAAGACTCTACAGGCAACATGGCATCATTAAAATCATATCTCTCAATAATTAGCCTCAATGTAAATGGCCTAAATGCTCCCATAAAGCACCACAGGGTAGCAGATTGGATAAAAAGACATGACCCATCCATTTGCTGTCTACAAGAGACTCATTTTGAACCTAAAGATACATCCAGACTGAAAGTAAAGGGATGGAATACCATCTTTCACGCCAATGGACCTCAAAAGAAAGCTGGGGTAGCAATTCTCATATCAGACAGATTGGATTTTAAACTAAAGACTATAGTTAGAGATACAGAAGGGCACTACACTATTCTTAAAGGATGTATCCAACAAGTGGATATGACAATTATAAATATATATGCCCCCAACAGGGGAGCAGCAAGATACACAAGCCAACTCTTAACCAGAATAAAGAGACATATAGATAAAAATACGTTAATAGTAGGGGACCTCAACACTCCACTATCAGCAATAGATAGATCACCTAAGCAGAAAATCAACAAAGAAACAAGAACTTTGGATGCCATACTAGATGAGTTGGACCTCATAGATATATATAGAACACTACACCCCAGAACAAAAGAATACTTATTCTATTCTAATGCCCATGGAACATTCTCAAGGAGAAGACCAGGCTCTGGGTCACAAAACAGGTCTCAACCGATACCAAAAGACTGAAATTATTCCCTGCATATTCTCAGACCACAATGCTTTGAAATTGGAACTCAACCACAAGGAAAAATTTGGAAGAAACTCAAACACTTGGTAGACTTGGAGACTAAGAACCATCCTGCTCAGGAATGACTCGATAAGCCAGGAAATCAAAAATCAATTTAAACAATTTATGGAGACCAACGAGAATGAAAACACAACGGTCCAAAACCTATGGGACACTGCAAAGGCAGTCCTAGGGGAAAATACATAGCCATCCAAGCCTCACTCAAAAGAATAGAAAAATCTAAAATGCAGTTTTTATAGTCTCACCTCAAGAAGCTGGAACAGCAACAGAAGAACAGGCCTAATCCATGCACAAGAAAGAAGTTGATCAAGATTAGAGCAGAGATCGATGAATTAGAAACCAGGAGCACAGTAGAGCAGATCAACAGAACTAGAAGCTGGTTCTTTGAAAGAATAAATAAAATGGATAAGCCACTGGCAAGACTTATCCAAAAGAATAGAGAAAGGACCCAAATTAATAGAATTATGAATGAAAAAGGAGAGGTCACAACCAACACCAATGAAATAGGAAGGATTATTAGAAACTTTTATCAACAGCTTTATGCCAATAAATTAAGCAACCTGGGAGAAATGGAGGCCTTCCTGGAAACCTATAAACTACCAAGACTGAAACAGGAAGAAATTGATTTTTTTAACAGACCAATTAATTATGAAGAGATTGAAACAGTGATTAAAAACCTTCCAAAAAGCAAAACTCCAGGGCCTGATGGATTCCCCGGGGAATTCTACCAAACATTCAAAGAAGAAATAATGCCTATTCTCCTAAAGCTATTTCAAAAAATAGAAACAGAAGGAAAACTACCAAACTCATTCTATGAGGCCAATATTACCTTGATCCCCAAACCAGGCAAAGACCTCATTAAAAAGGAGAATTACAGACCAATATCCCCGATGAATATGGACACCAAAATTCTCAACAAGATCCTAGCTAATAGGATCCAACAGTACATTAAAAGGATTATCCATCATGACCAAGTGGGATACGTCCCTGGGATGCAAGGGTGGTTCAACATTCGCAAATCTATCAGTGTGATAGATTATATCAACAAGAAAAAAGCCAAGAATCATATGATCCTCTCAATTGATGCAGAAAAAGCATTTGACAAAATACAGCATCTTTTCCTGATTAAAACCCTTCAGAGTGTAGGGATAGAAGGTACATTCCTCAATCTCATAAAAATCATCTATGAAGAGCCTACAGCAAATATCATTCTCAATGGGGAAAAACTAGAAGCCTTTCCCTTAAGATCAGGAACACAACAAGGATGCCCACTCTCGCCATTATTATTCAACATAGTACTAGAAGTCCTTGCACCAGCAATCAGACAACAAAAAGGGATAAAAGGTATCCAAATCGGCAAAGAAGAAGTCAACTGTCTCTCTTCACAGATGACATGGTACTCTATATGGAAAACCCAAAAGAATCCACCCCCAAACTACTAGAAGTTATAGAGCAATTCAGTAATGCGGTGGGATACAAAATCAATGCTCAGAAATCAGTTGCATTCCTATACATGAACAATGAGACTGAAGAAAGAGAAATTAGGGATTCCATTCCATTTACAATAACACCAAAAATCATACGTTATCTTGGAATTAACTTACCCAGGGACGTAAAGGATATATATTCTAGAAACTATAAATCACTCTTGAAAGACATTGAAGAAGACACAAAAAGATGGAAAAATATTCCATGCTCATGGATCAGAAGAACTAACATAGTTAAAATGTCCATGCTACCCAGAGCAATCTACACTTTCAATGCTATCCCGATCAAAATACCAATGATAGGGGCGCCTGGGTGGCGCAGTCGTTAAGCGTCTGCCTTTGGCTCAGGGCGTGATCCCGGCGTTATGGGATCGAGCCCCGCATCAGGATCCTCTGCTGGGAGCCTGCTTCATCCTTTCCTATTCTCCCTGCTTGTGTTCCCTCTCTCTCTGGCTGTCTCTCTCTGTCAAATAAATAAATAAAATCTTTAAAAAAAAAATACCAATGACATTTTTCAAAGAACTGGAACAAACAGCCCTTAAATTTGTGTGGAACCAGAAAAGGCCATGAATCGCCAAGGAATTGTTGAAAAGGAAAAACAAAGCTGGGGGCATCACAATGCCGGATTTCAAGTTGTACTACAAAGCTGTGATCACAAGGACAGCATGGTACTGGCACAAAAACAGACACACAGACCAATGGAACAGAATAGAGAACCCAGAAATGGACCCTCGGCTCTTTGGGCAACTAATCTTTGATAAAGCAGGAAAAAACATCCAGTGGAAAAAAGACTGTCTCTTCAATAAATGGTGCTGGGAAAATTGGACAGCTACTTGCAAAAGATTGAAACTTGACCACTGTCTCACACCATACACAAAAATAAACTCCAAATGGATGAAAGACCTCGATGTGAGACAGGAATCCATCAAAATCCTAGAGGAGAGCATAGGCAGCAACCTCTACGACATCAGCCACAGCAACCTTTTTCATGACACATCTCCAAAGGCAAGAGAAACAAAAGAAAAAATGAACTTTTGGGACTTCATCAAGATAAAAAGCTTCTGCACAGCCAAGAAAACAGTCAAAAAAACTAAGAGGCAGCCCACGGAATGGGAGAATATATTTGCAAATGACACTACAGATAAAAGACTGGTATCCAAGATCTACAAAGAACTTCTCAAACTCAATACACGAGAAACAAATAAACAAATCATAAAATGGGCAGAAGATATGAATAGACACTTTTCCAATGAAGACATACAAATGGCTAACAGACACATGAAAAAATGTTCAAAATCATTAGCCATCAGGGAAATTCAAATCAAAACCACATTGGGATACCACCTTACGCCAGTTAGAATGGCAAAAATTGACAAGGCAAGAAACAATTGTTGGAGAGGATGCGGAAAAAGGGGATCCCTCCTACATTGTGGGAATGAAAGTTGGTACAGCCATTCTGGAAAAGAGTGTGGAGGTCCCTTAAAAAGTTAAAAATTGAGCTCCCCTATGATCCAGCAATTGCACTACTGGGTGTTTACCCCAAAAATACAGAGGTAGTGAAGAGAAGGGCCATATGCATCCCAATGTTCATAGCAGCATTGTCCACAATAGCTAAATCGTGGAAGGAGCTGAGATGCCCTTCAACGGATGACTGGATTAAGAAGATGTGGTCCATAGATACAATGGAATATTACTCAGCTATCAAAAAGAATGATTTCTCAACATTTGCTGCAACATGGACGGCACTGGAGGAGATAATGCTAAGTGAAATAAGTTAAGCAGAGAAAGACAATTATCATATGGTTTCTCTCATCTATGGAACATAAGAACTAGGAAGATCGGTAGGAGAAGAAAGGGATAAAGAAAGGGGGGTAATCAGAAGGGGGAATGAAGCGTGAGAGACTATGGACTCTGAGAAACAAACTGAGGGCCTCAGAGGGGAGGAGGGTGGGGGAATGGGATAGGCTGGCGATAGGTAGTAAGGAGGGCACGTATTGCATGGTGCACTGGGTGTTATACACAACTAATGAATCATCAAACTTTCCATCAAAAACCAGGGATGTACTGTATGGTGACTAACATAATACAATAAAAAAATATTATTATAAAAAAAAGGAATTTATCAGTACCATATAAAAAAATAGAGTAAAAAGTCCACCACATGTACATATCCATAAACATATTTTTATGCTTCTAATAGAAAATATGATAACTAATTCTAATCTGGATTTTGTAAATTTCCAGGTTTTTTTTTACAAAAATTACCTATTTGAGTAAAGTTAAATTATCTAACTTGTAGAACCACGTAAAGGTCTTTCTAGGGGAAAAAATGTTTCTTTATAAATGCTTAAATATTTATGGGGAAAATATAAATCCACTCTATCATTCCTAGAAATTTCCCTTGATTCTTTTAACTTGCATTCATGACCTTAAGGGTGCCATAACCTATTGTGCTTGATTAATTCTTATTGACATAAATAGAATATTCTTGTATATATGGAAATAAATAGGAGACCACTACATTTGAGGGGAAGGGGTCCAAGATTAAAACACACAGCACACCACAAATGCCAATCCTTTTCTTGTTTCTTCTTATTTCATTAAATAACTTCCTCTTATTTCCAGAAGAGTTCTCAGGAAAGCAGACCATATGGGTTGTGTGTGGAAGAACTATACAGGCCCTTTTTTTGGTTTCTGGAGAATCAGGTCTTACAGATGTGGCTTGAGACTTTTATATGAACTACTGGGAATTCCTAGAGCATTAGCCATACTTATTCCAAAGGAAATGCCAAAATGTATTTCACACATAAATGTAAGTGATTTTTGGATTATCTGCTTTTGTTCCTCTCCAATAGCTTGGAAAATTGAGTCAACTGCATGTGAACTTCTTATTCACAGCTAGACAGAATATCGCCTCCTCTGAATTATTCATGCTAATTGTGGAGAAGGAAAAAGAAGTCATGAATAAATTAAATTTACAGATGAACAAAAATATCTGTATTTCCATGGCATATTGCATTTATTACTAAGATAGAATATTTCACAGTATATTATATTTATAATGTTTTGTCTATTAGACTTGGAATTTTGGAGGCATCCAATGATAAGCAATTGAGGCACCCACTAGAACCACAGAAATTAAATCACAGTGGGTCATCTTGAATTTTGTGTTTTTTGGAAGATTTGAATACTAAGGTTTACAAAACAGTAAGGCAATTGCATAGGGACACAAGGGCAGAGAAAGAGGGAGTTTGAAGGAACCAGGACATTTCAAGACTAGGTAACAAAAAGCTGAATGTTAAAAGATGAGATATTTGGCTGATGAGGAAGGCATAATGAAATAAGAAGACCTCAGAGCTTACAAAGAAAACCAAACATTTCCATTGAGTTTTGTCCAGCTCTCGGTAGAGGGGATGTCTAGGGCTTGGCCATTGCCAAAACCTTAACCAGTATCACAAACAGTTATGGCAGTTAAGATTAAAATATTATGCAAAGAACCAAAGCATTTGAGGACTTACTTTTTAAAGTATAGAATACTGGATGCCACACCTGATCAATGAATGCGAGTACTAGCGTTGGTCCCAAGAATTTGCATTGTTATCAAATGATCCAGATATTTTAAATGTTCACTAAAATTTGACAATTATTGTTCTATAACATTGGACACACATTATAATAACCTAGGAAGCCTTGAAAGATGCCAATGACTGGACCCATGAAGATGTTCTCAGTCATCATTATGTTTTTCATGGTTTCCCAGGTGACCCTAATATACAGCCAAGTTTGAAAATCACTTGTTTAAAGGAATGATCAGTGCATTGATTTTCTTACCTTTTTTTTTATTAAGATTTTTTCATTTATTTTAGAGAGAGAGAAAGAGCACACGCCTGCACACGATTGGAGGGAGAGGCAGAGGGAGCAGAGGACCAAGGCAGGGCTAGATCTCATGACCCGCCCCCCCCCCCCATGAGATCATGACCCATGAGATCACAACCCATGAGATCACGACCCATAAGATCATGACCTGAGCCAAAACCAAGAGTCAGACGCTTAACCCACGGAGCCACCCAGATGCCCCTGTTCTTACCTTTTTTGCTGACACATCTCTGAAATGACATTTGAGACCGGAAATTCATAGTCCATTTCTATAACTAAAACCCACTTCTACTAGTACCATAGTAATGACAAAATGGTTTTTGTGTTTGTGTTGGCCAACAATTTGAAACAGACCTTGCAATCTAGTCCAACCATCTAATTATACCTTTATCCAAAACACAATCAGGATAACTGAAAGAATATTAGAGAAAACAAAATCTTTAGGGAGAAAGTATCTGGCAATCTCAGGTACTGTGTGTTGAGATCAAATAAATGTTCCAAGAGCTCTATTTCAGGGCGGTTCCAGAACCTTAGTTTCATGAATATATTTTAACAGTGATATGTCTTTCTACACATGTGAATACACCAACTAATCATTGTGGGTTTTCAAGCATAAATGGCTTCTTTCAAGGTCTGGTGTTGTTATCAAGATAATTCAGGGGAAAGTCAGAGTGTTTTTTTCCCCGATTTTATGGAGATATTATTGAAATAACATTGTATTAGTTTAAGGTGTACAACATAATGATAGGACATATGTATATATTGTGAAATGATTACCAAGACAAGTTTACTTAGAATCCATCACCTCACATAGTTACAATTTCTTTTCTTGTGATGAGAAGTTTTAAAGTCTACTCTCTCAGCAACTTTCAAATATACAATACAGTATTGCTCACTATAGTCCTCATGCTGGACATTACATCCCAGGACTTATTTATTTTATAACTGGAAACTTGTACTTTTTTATCACCTTCACCCATTTCCTCTATCTCTGGCAACCACCAATGTGTTCTTTTTTCTATGAATTCATTACTTTTAGATTCCACATATTTAGTATTCATCTTTCTCTCTCTGACTTATTTCACTTAGCATAATGCCCTCAAGGTCATTTCATGTGTCACAAATGTCAGGATTCCTTTTATTATGGCTGAATAATATATTATTATTATAAATATAAATATTATAAAGCATTTAATATTTTATTGTGTGTATGTAGACACTATATATATATATACACACACATACACACACACACATATATATACATATATGTATACGTATAGCTGTTTCCCTGTCTTGGCTACTGTAAATAATGCCGCACTAAACATAGGCATGCAGCTATAGCTTCAAGGTAGTGATTTATTTCCCTCAGATATATACCCAGAAGTGGGATTGCTGGATCATATGGTAGATCCAGCTTTAATTTTTTGAGGAGCCTCCATACTGTTCTCCATAGTGGCTGCGCCAATTCACATTCGCAGCAACAGCACACAAGTGTTACCTTTACTCCACATCCTCACAACACTTGGTATCCCTTCTCTTTTTGATGACAGCCATCCTAACAGGTGTGAAGTGATATCTCCTTTTGAAAGATAAGAACATCAAGAAGCTGGATTTGTTGGCTGAAATAATGGAAGTACCAGAAGTTTTAATACATGTTAATCAAGTAATAATGGGAGATGAGGGGAAGAGAAAGAATAAAGCAATAAGTTAGTCTCTTTATTTTTTTTGCTGAAGCTCGTTCCCAGCTGTTTTGAGCCTGGGGCCAAAGTGGTTTACCATGGAAACTTAGGTTGCTGAAAAAAAAACAAAGAACAAGGTCAAGCCTGATTTTGTGTGAGGTAGGTAACGAAACCACCGCCCTTCCCCACAGTGTTCTCTCCAAACTATTTCTGCATAACGACAGGAAGTGAAAAGGAAAATGTGCAATCCATCCGAAAGCGTCTCTTTCAGCACTTTCCTAACAGTGTCTTCAGGCCAGATTAAGAGCAATCGTTACATTTTGTCCTGCATAATGCACCTAGCAAAATGCTGCTTTGTTCTTGGCCTGTACCATCAGTATCCCCAAAAGCATTCGTGATATTGCGCAGTGTTATAAACAGGAAACCAAATACATTGACTCATTGTTTTTATGAGGTTAAAAATCAAAGCCAACTGATTTCTTGCATGGGGCAGGCAAATACAAGGTGGACCTGTGACATCTTGCAGAGCCGGGAAGTAAGGAAGTATTAAGGAAAAAGGGGGGTGGGCATGTTAAAGGAACAAAGGAGCTAACCTGAGAGATCACAGTGACCAAAGCTAGAACAATGTGAACAACACAAATAGTTAATGTAGTGTTGGATTATAATCCAAAGTGCAAAATCAATATCTATGAGTCTAATGGATATAAACAAATGGAGACAAAGAGATGAATCTCTCTTACTGAAGAATTTCTAGTAACTTACGTAGATACTCTCCCCTCTCGAAAATGGAGCTTAATTCCCCTTGAATGTGGGGTGGACTTAGTGACTTGCTTCTAAAAAGTAGAATAGGGAAAGGGAAAAACAACTTTACGGTGGAGAAATGTGTCAAACACTACCTTGACTGGCTGATGGACATTAAGATCACTGATGGTAAGTCATGTCAATAGCATCTACCCCTTAGTATGATATGGTGAGAATAGCATTTTATCATGTAGTATTCTCCCCCAAAACTCATGACTAGTGCAGTCATGAGAAAAACATAAGACAAACCCAAATTCAGGGACATTCTGTAAAATACCTAACCAATATTCCTCAAAACCATCAAAGTTATGAAAAACAAGGAAAGTCTGAGAAACTGTCACAGACCAGAGGAAACGAAAGGAAACATGATGACAAAATACTAAATGGTATTCTGAATTGGGTCCTGGACCAGAAAAAGACGGTGATGGGAAAACCAGTGATATCCTGCAGTTCAAAGTAATCATAATGCACCAGTGTTCTTAGTTGTGACAAAGGTACCCAGGTTGTGCAAGAAGTTAATGGTAGGAGAAACTAGGTGAAAGGTTTATGAACTCTCCATGCTATCTTTGCAACTTTTCTGAAAATCTAAAACTATTTCAAAATAAAAAACTATACCGAAAAAATAAAAGACAAGTCAGCATTTAAAAACATGCAGGATGAAACTATCCAAAAGCATGTATTTGATACAGGATATGCATGTAATTTAAAAAATTTTGTGAATTAGGTGTGCTTTAGAGAGAAAATGCCAAGGACATATTATGATATTTGTATGCACATAATTTAAAGTGGTTCCACTTTTTTGTGACAATTCAGGAAGGCTTCCTATATCAACTTTCTTCCTTTTTCTTTTTTTTTTTTTTAAGATTTTATTTATTTATTTGAGAGTGAACGAGAGAGAGAGCAAGAGGCAGAGCACGAGAGGGAGGGAGGGGCAGAGGCAGAGGGACAAGCAGACTCACCACCGAGCAGGGAGCCTGACACGGAACTCAATCCTGGAACCCTGGGATCAGGACCTGAGCCGAACGCAGACACTTAACTGACTGACCCACCCAGGCGCCCCATCTTCCTTTTTCTAACACAAACACACAAACAAAAGATCAGTATCATTTAAGTGCTTTCAAGGGTAAATTTCCTCCAAGCTGTATCAAACCTGACACCATGAAACAGCAGGATAACAACTTGATTTTGTGCCAAGTACTCATCTAATATTTGTTAGATCCCTAATCCACCTGCAGTACCCTTACTTTTCCTGTTAATTTGTAGTGTGTGAGGCTCTTTCTCTCCAACTGGCGTGTGCTTTAGTTCCAGATGAGTTCTGCAGTCTAATTGAGTGCTTCTGTTTCTCCTTCTCTGCCATCACTGCCTTTTCTTTATTGTTGGAGAGGGAGCAACAGAATTTGGAGGAGAGCTTCACTTCCTTCACAAATTGCGTAAGTTTTGATCAATGTTGGATAGTGTCCAAGTTACTCTGACCTCCTAATCTTGCTTCTAGGCCAGTGTTTCTTAAGAAGTAGGGTGAAGACCCCCTGCATCAGAACCACCTGGAGTAGCGACTCCTTGGCCAGACCTACCTACTGGGGTGGAACCCAGAAATTTGATTCTAACACTGGTCCCAGGAGACTTTTTTGTCCACCGCTGTAGGAAGTCACAACTCTCTGGACATCCAAAGGAATTTGCACCTTTACATTTAGCTTCCTTTTCTGGAAGAACTTAAAATATTTTTAGCAGTCTCCTAACTCTGAGTGAAAACTGAGGCGCTCCAGAATTCAGAGGCTGAGAAAGCTTTGCTCTCAACTCTTTGTTAGGAAGAATCCACCAGCCCCATAATAAAGGACACATAAAAATAAAATTTCTTGTGACTGTTTCTCAATCTCAGCTTTTCCAAGAACCCCTTAAGGTCTCTTCTAAGACCTAGATATAAAAGGCCGCATCTAAACATTATTTCCATTTATGAGATCCCTCGTCTTCAGTGATTTCTTTCCAGTTTTCCAGACTAATGATACAATATCATGTGTCTCATATGTAATATAAATAGAGAATTAGGCTAAACTTTGGTAAAGAATAGATCATTTTAGCTGATACTCCTTGGTTGAAAAATTCCCTGAAAAGATGTTTCTTTTCTCAAAGGTAGCATAATTGGAAGTGTTTGTGTGTTTCCACTTTTCTTTGATAGCTAAAATTTCCATTGTCTGCCTCATTGTGGACATATCACTCTCATTTCCCTCTCATTTCATTTAAAACGGTCAAGTTGTCTTTCATGTTAATTAGCTTTAAACAAGAAAAAATATCTCTGTGCACGTAATAACCAACTCCAAATAGGCATTATTTCATTAACTTCATGCTTTAGAGACATAATGGCTGCTTGTTACAAGACAGCAGAGCTGGTATAAATTAAATCTCAATGGGTCATTCATTAAAAAGCCAGCATAAAGTGCCCTGGAAAGCTAGGTCCTTTAGCTAAATTTAATGGTATTTTTCCCATAAAATTTTCCTAATGTTGCTCCTGTAGTTCAAACACAAATGTATTTTAATTAATTTCTAAATCCTTTACTCAAAAATAATAATAAAAGGAAGAGATTAATGCTGATTAAACCTTATGACAAAACAAATCCGAAACATCAGCCGTGATGTTTCTAACCAAATGCTATTAAGACCTGTACATATGTTTTTGTGCATGGACTCAATATTTCCTAAGAAAACAATAAGCAAAAAGCTTTTGATAGCCACTGAAATATTATATTTAATTATTTCATAGACATTAGTCATTTTAAAACAAGTAATTCATTCCTTTCATATTTTGGACACTATCGTTTTTAATGTTTTTTTATTATATTATGTTAGTCACCATACAGTACATCCCTGGTTTCCGATGTAAAGTTCGATGATTCATTAGTTGCGTATAACACCCAGTGCACCATGCAATACGTGCCCTGCTTACTACCCATCACCGGTCTATCCCATTCCCCTACCCCCCTCCCCTCTGAGGCCCTCAGTTTGTTTCTCAGAGTCCATAGTCTCTCATGCTTCATTCCCCCTTCTGATTACCCCCCCTTTCTTTATCCCTTTCTTCCCCTACCGATCTTCCTAGTTCTTATGTTCCATAGATGAGAGAAATCATATGATAATTAAAGTAACACAATCTTCACCAGGTTACAATGATTAATAGTCCTTTAGACAGAACACTTTCTGTTTTAAAAACCTTTGTAGTATTTTTTTTTTTCCTGCTGGAAGATATATGTGTTCGCATGGTATTTGGCTCTATTTCAGTCCGTATAGGGGGAAAGCCTTCCTGTTATAAAACATATAGAAATCTAGTTATGACGTTTTGGATAAAAATCCTTCCATTCATTCACTCGGCAAAAATTTTCTCAACCTTTCTCATATACCAGGCACTGTACAAAAGCCCTTTGAGAACAAATATGAATAAGGCAGATATGCTCCCTGCCCTAATGGAGCTTGGAAACTAGTGCTATTATTTTATTCCTAAAATAAAACGACTAAAATATAATGATTTTTGTCATTTTTATGCTAGTTGGATTCACCTCATATGAATCAATAAGATTATGTAGCACCTAATAGCTACTGTTTCAACACAACAAGAATAAATACAGAATTTTAAACATGGTAGAAACCTAAGGCATACATTATACATGAAATAATTAGTGAGCGAGGCATTGTGAGTTTTACAGAATTTGTGATCACTGCATTTATGACATGATTCAGTCAACTATTTGGTAAAATTCGAAAACAGGAAAGTACCTGGCAAGATTTTAATTCTGTGATATGAACCACACTCTTCCCAAAATTTGAGGATGTATTTCTTGAAAAGTCTTTATAGAACCATAAATCCTGAGCCCGGAAGTTCATGATCTTTTCTTCCCAAGTAAGTAATGACATATTATAAATAAGTAGAGGAGGGAGGGCTCTCTCTTTTACTGTCCTGTAAAACTGTTACATGATTGTTACCCTTTAGAAAATTATATCATGTAAATTAATTTAAAAGGGAATTTTGAGTAATACATAACAGTCCCAAAAGCAATTTTTCATTGTGAGATTAATATCATGTACAAACATATTAAAATTTAGAGTTTAGCCATTTTACTACCTAATGAAAAAATTCAGGAATGACCTGGAATCTGCTTGGTTTCTCCCAACTTTTAGTTCAGTTCAACCTTTCCATTCACCATTACTAAGTCAGTAAAGGATTTCTGTTAGTCGTCAAGGAAGCTACAATACATAGAGGATTGAAAATGGAGATAATCTCATTTCCCATAAACCTGTAAACAAGAGATAAACTGAATAGAGAAAGCACCAATGCCATCACTGTCCCTTTAGAAAAAAAAATGGGTTTAAAATTATCCTATAAAAAGTCTCTTCACAAATGGGGCATGTTATTTTACAGTAGGAAAAAAGGAAAAGCAAGAATCTGAAGAATTCTCTGGAGGCACTTGGATAAAAGAGGAAGGAAATGGAACATGGAGTATAATGATATACATTCATTACAAATGCAGGGGGTATTTTTTTTTCCTTGTCTAATTTAAAAATTGGAATTACAAGCCTGCAATTTTGCCCATATTACCTTGCTTTTATTACACAGTGGAACAATTTTATTCAGCAGGACAATATAAGCAACTTTGAGCAAGGTTTAATGAAAACAAAATTTCAGCGGTAGCATTTTCATATTTCACTGAATGGTTTTGGAAATATCCTGAGCTATCACTTTATTAAAATTTTTGAATTAACGTAAATGTGTAAGAGTTTCAGTTTCCTATTTTCCAAATTCGTAGTTATAAAATGGGGGGGGGAAATCTTTGACAAAAAAGGAGCATCAGGAGGAAGAGGAGACAGGAGCAAAATATTGGCCATCATACTGGAATTTTAGCCTGGTTCATTCTGATCCCTAAAAGATCTTAAAGTTAAGAGTAGGGAAGGAACAGGAAAAGTAAGTATGTAAAATATTGATAGAAGGGAAAGATAGCAAAAATAAATTTTAATTCTTTTACAATTTAGATCAAAACGAATCTGCATAGATCGCTGTTGTAACACTAATCGTCTGTAAGCACTTGGTTAAATTGAATTAGCACTCAGTTGTGTTCAGTTAAATACATCATTACATACTTTCTATGGTCCTCTGTTTTACATTGCTAATATCCATCTCTACAAATACTAAAACTAAGGTCCTTGAGGCCCACAGAATGCTGTGTATTTCCTACACGCTTCCCATCCGCTCCCTCCTCCAGTAGCCAGTAGGGACCTGATAAATGCTCCAAAGATAGAAGTAAAATAGATAGAAATACTGAGTTGGGAGGTACATTTTCAGCCTCGAATTCTTTGCTTCTACTCGTAGAGTGATGGGGCTCAGCACAAGTTACCCCAAAATAGGGCGCCTTGGAATACTGACCATTTTAAGTGGAAGAAATATAAGAAAATAACAGAAGCAAGAAGGTCACTCTGACCTTCCCCCCTGCCCTTCTCCTCAGAAACAGGTCCTAAAACCCTCATGTGAGATGGCCCCCCCATACCCGGAGGGAAGGAACATTATCTCAAAAGGCAAAGGTACACCCAGGCAAACCTGAGCAAACACCTTGTTAATTTCTCCCAATTTGCTACACTTACCTCATACTATTTGACCTGTCATATTTCTACAGGACTGTCCACTCTTCATCAAACCTAGCATAAAAATACACACGGTTAACCATTTCTTTGGGCCTGTACTTCCTTATGAAGGCTTCTGTGTCACATGAAACTTACATGAAGTCGACATAAAGACTTTTCTCCTGTAAATCTGTCTTTGTCAGTTTGATTTTCAGACCCAGCCAGAGACCCTAAGAGGATCAAGGGAAACTTCTCCCTCCCATGAAAGAGATACATGTTCCTAGCTTACAAAGTTCATTTTTTTAGGTGTCCCTCTCATTGAATAGTTTCAAAACTAGAAAAGTCTTAAAAGTGATTGTTAAGAAAGCTATGAAGAAGGTTTAAAACTTTAAAAGGAAATTTTAAAATCGATTTAGGTTACTTAAAATTCCTTTGACAGATTTTCTTTAAATTGAAGAAAGTAAAGCGAAATAGGGTAATATTATGTACATAGGCTTTCCCTAGAATAAAAAATGTCTCTTTTGGGGCGCCCGGGTAGCGCAGTTGTTAAGTGTCTGCCTTCGGCTTCAGGGCGTGATCCCATCGTTCAGGGATTGAGTCCCACATCGGGCTCCTCTGCTGGGAGCCTGCTTCTTCCTCTCCCACTCCCCCTGCTTGTGTTCCCTCTCTCGCTGGCTGTCTCTCTGTCAAATAAATAAAAAATCTTTAAAAAAAAAATAATAATGTTTAAAAAAAACCCGGCTCTTTGAAGAGAAAGTTTGATATCCCATATATTTTCTTAACAACCAGTTTAAACTGCTACGTGAAAGATGTAAAACGAGCTACTTCTCAGCTGCCTTGTGCTCCACATCTCAGCACCTACCGCAGCTCATTCTTACTGGTGGTCATCCCTGCTGGGCCACGAGCAGGAAAGGGAAGGACTGTGGTGCATTTATGACTAATTCCATTCACCGATACTAAATCATTAGTTTTGTACAGTTGCTAATTTTTTACAGAAAAAAAGGAGGCTTTAAGTAATTACAAATTCAAATAATAATAGTAAGAATTGCACACATACGTACAATGCTTCATCATTTATAAGTTAATTCTATAAACATTTCTCATACGATCACCAGTACAAATCACAGAAGCAGACGTACCAATTACTATTATCTTCGCTTGGCAGCAGAGGGAACTCTGACTTCAAGAAGGTTTAACTTGTTACACTTAAATGTTTAACTATAGATACGTCAAAAAATACATAGAGGAACTACTCATTCATCTCTTAGAGATTCCATTTATAAACTACATGGTGATCCTTTGATGAATTAAAACCCATGTTGTAAGCTATGTAAGGTATCTCATACTTTTGCTCTGATTAGTGATGTGAAGGAAAAGAATTCAGTGATCGAACTAGAACTCCAATAATAGCAATATCTGCTTTAGTGGGTTTTTCTTTGTTTAAGGTATAACTTACCTTTTTTAGTATAACTGAAAAAATAAAGAAGTCAAAATACTTTAGTGGGAACATCTGGTATTCATTTTAAGATTCAACCTTAAGCTCACTGTTAAGTAACCATGGAATTTGTTGTTAACACTCTTACCAGGAATTCCCTATGAACCTGTAAGCTTCATCCAGAACTGGTACAATAGGTGATGCATTTCCTTTTAACAAAGTAAAACAAGAAACATATTTTACTATTGCTATGACCAGATATTCTACCAGCAATTGTCAAAGGGTGGGAACACTTGTTTGGGATGATGGAAGGGCATCACCCGAAAAGAAGAGATTGGGTAACTACATGGGAAATTTTCCTTAAATTTCTTGTGAATCCCAATTAACCATCTCTTCTCCTTATAAGATAGATAAAATGGGAACATTCTCATTCTTTTCTTTATTAGTCTTTACACATGTTGTAAACATATGCAGAAGCTTATGTCTCACATCTGTATTTCAAAAATAATGATCTGCTTTGAAAGGTGAATCCAATGTTATTTTAACATGCGTACAAATTTTGGAGTTCAGTCGGGAAGGTCCCATTGGGAACATTTTTCCCCAAAAGTCACAGCCCTCTGGGTCACAGACAGCTTTCCTTTCTTTTCCTTCCTGCCCTTGTCAAGATCCAACCATACCAGCAGGGAATAAAATCAGCAGGACGCTTGGCAGCCAGCTTCAAAAAGGCCACCTCTTCACTAATGAGGCATTGAGAAGCGACAGCCACAGAATCTAATAAAATTCCACTATGAAATCTGTGATGCTTCCACATACATTTTCCACTAGAATCAGATGAAAGTGAGGAAATATATAAGATCATGAAAAATAATAGACTAGAAATGTCATAGCCAAGTGTAACTACAGCAGAGAGGCACAGCTTTGAGATTTATTTGGCTCCATACAATAAGTCCTCAAATGTTTTAAGACAGTTGAAATTTTAAATTACGCTGAGTATTATTTTAACTTTCCAAAAAGTTGTCTTGAAAATGAAATAAAAATCATTTTCCGGCCCAAAGATTTATTCCTAGCAAGATAACATTTCCCTAATTGAAATAGAAATCTGAATGATCTGAAGTCCCAGCGAAAGATACAGACTGACTTGTTCCTGACAAGGCCCTGGTGAGACTCTACTGTGAAAGTAGAGACCACAGTTGGAAGAGGCTCACCTCCACTCTGGGCTGTCAGGTGAGTACCTTCCTGCTGGTAGAATGCAGGCCCATTAAGATCAAAACTAAGATTAAATCATGCATAGGCCTGTGGCAACGCTGGAATGCGGAAGTGAAGGTAATAAACAACATTCTTTCATAGTCTTTACTCTAGCGTAATTTCCTGATTGTATATTTATTCCACAATTCTGGTTAAATGGAAATTATAAACCAAGTGGCTTAAAATTTCAAACCATGGGTCCGGATGATTTCAATGTGGGGCAGAGTGTTTTCTGTGCTGTCAGGATGGAGGCTCAGACTCATGGACCCATCTGGAGGACCAGTGGAGCTGACCAAGAGCCCACCTGCACAGCCTCCAGAGAGAGGTTTCCTCACCTGGGTTTGGAGCACATGCAGAAGTGTCGCTTTGTTGTCTAGTCACAACCACATGGCCTCCTATAAAAGTCATCAGGAGAGAATTCCTACAAGAAAAAGAAATTGATTTTACAGAGAAATGTTGTGATACACTAGGAACACAATGCTGGAGAGGTTTGAGACCAAAGTAAGGTTCTCAGTCCAAGCTAAATACATCTTTCCTGAAGTACTGTACACGGACCCCAAAGGGACTATATGGGCATTTGAAATAGCCAGAAAAAACCTAAAACATATGATTTTAAACAGGGTTCTTGTGCTTTGTAGGAGATTACTGAAAAAAACCTGGAGAAACCTGAATGAGGTATAAGGATGAGATACATAGCTGTGTTCATTTTCATATTTGGATGGTTGTTTCACTTTTGGATATTGGATGGTTGTGTAGGAGAATGTCTTTGGTTATATGAAATGCATACTAAAGTGTACAGGGCAATTGAGACATCAGATGAACAAGTTTAGTCTCAAATGGTTGAAGAAAATAAAAGTTCTTGGTCCTAGGGGCGCCTGGGTGGCACAGTCGTTAAGCATCTGCCCTCAGCTCAGGGCGTGATCCCAGCGTTCTGGGATCGAGCCCCACATCAGGCTTGCCGGCTGGGAGCCTGCTTCTTCCTCTCCCACTCCCCCTGCTTGTGTTCCCTCTCTCGCTGGCTGTCTCTCTCTCTCAAATAAATAAATAAAATCTTTTAAAAAAAAAAGTTCTTGGTCCTAAACTTGCAACTTTTTGTAAATTTGTAAGTTTGATATTGCTTTAAAAATTATATATATGCATATCTCTGTGTGTGTGTGTGTGTGCTGTGTGTATGGATTGCTCTCCATCACCGAGCCTAAATCTACCATCCCAGCATTTTTACTCATTATTCCCCTTCATAAATCCCGTACCCTAGTTTGTCCTATTGACTATTCTAACATAACAGGCTATAGACTTTCTCAAAGGTAATTTTGCTCTATTACCTCCACCCAAAAAGCTTTTAAAAAAAAAATTGCCTGTCACATTCTACCCATCCTTGAAGGCATCTCCTAAGTGACATGTCTTCCATGACACCTTCTATCAGAGCCTAGTCTAATGCCTCATATATAGTATGTGTTCAAAATACATCTAGTGAAAAGAATTCAACCATTTATGACTGGAATGGTTAAAGATAAGACCATAGAAATTACACATAAGCTGCGCCTTTCAAACTCAGCAGAGATCAGCAGTCCAAAGGTAGATAAAGACTTAATTTTTATTCCACGAATAGGAAATATAGAAGATTTTAAAAGAGGTAGAAAATGATTATTTAAATGTAGATTTGGGGATGTACTTTAATGATATATGAGAAGGAGTGTAAAAGAAATTCAGATCATGGTAACTGGCAGAACAGAAACCTAGACCTGTTATATACATAGGAACTGGATACTAATTTCGAAGGCTAACGAAGCCAAGGAGAAATGAAGAGATTTTCACATGAAAGCAAGATAAGATTCTTTTTCAGTAGGAAGAATGTGTCCAGAGTCTATGATGTTCAGTTGCCTGAAGGAACACACCGTTGAGTCACAGGCAAAGACTAGTGATAATCCTTAAACACTGCAATGGGAAGAACAGCCAAAAAAGAACCACATATTCTGGCTGTATATTTCCTAAACCATTTTCCTGGAAAAAGATACTCTAAATTGAAAACATATTATTAGTCATAGTCGTGAGAGACCAAACACGTAATTGCTAAAGAGACAAAGTGTTCCACCTTTGCCTTGAATTTCCCAATAAAACCTAGAAGGCAATAACACATAATTCCAATGTATCCAGCATATTTAATCTGAGGACTACCAAGAATTGTGCAGACCTAACTGACTGCTACTTGAATATGAATTCCAGATTTTAAGAGAGAACTTCCTCATGGAAAAGCGAGTGATTGCAGTTTTTGAAGGATAATACTGGAATGCTGCCATTTTGTAAGACTCAGCAGTTTGGCAGATGAAGGTGTCACTCACAAAACAAAAAGAAGCAATTTCATCATCAAACAAAATTACCAGCACGAAACATCTGTCATATCACCCTTAACCCTGTACTCTTTCTCTCTATGATGTTTTAGGAAGTTCGGTATTTCCAGTAAGCTGTGGATCACCTTGTTTTTCTTAATATTTTCACTTCACTAACAATTTCACTACAATACCAAAGAAACAAATCTCACTGGAGCCTTACAAAGAAACACCATTTTTACAAGGATTTCCTGAGTACAACATGTCGAAATTGATGCCCGAACACTTGGAACTTCTCCATTCCTTTATGCCATCCTATTTCCCTGTTTCTAGCCTTTCCCACAGACTGACACCTTGTTTTCCTTGCTAGATCTTTCCTTGTTCTCACAGCAGTCTCTTGAGACTAGTATGACTTAAGTAGAAGACCTTCTAGATACCTTTTGACCCTGAGATTCTGTCATCTCTGAGTATCAAACGTCCTTGATATGATCAGTTCGAATTAACCATTGTAAGTCTCAGGTCCCTTTAGTTTTTCCCTTACAAAGCACCAAATTAAACTTACACTCATTAGGTTAAAAAAAAAATCATGTGACTTTTTTTTTTTTTTTTTTTTTTGGCAAATTATCATTCTCTTGGGGTGCTTTTCCGGAGAGGAATTAAAAGAAAAAAGCCTCATTTGCACTCTAGGAACAAATAATAATGGCTTTTAATGACCATGCCAATAAACACCAGTCCGTGGGGTATCGGGCTTAGAATAAATCAGGGTGAGCCTAATGTGAAACAGGCAGTGGTCCTAATAGGTAATGGGCAGAGGCACTAACAAGAAATGCAATGATTCTGTCATGGCTTTCCACGAATCTGTGGTGTGCTTTCTGTCGTATTGATTTGTAGTGAGCTTTAAGAAATGTCTCTTCCATGCACATGCCCGTGTTCTCTTATCTCTCAATTTGGAAATCGCTCGATGTTACGGAAGAAGACCAAGAAGAAGAAAATTACATCTGAAATGTATGAAGAAGGCAAATATTCAGTCTATTTTAGTCTATTTGAGTGAGTATGCTAAACCTGAGAGATTAATATTGTTGTCGGGAGGGTTGTGAACACTCAGCAAATTGTAGTAAATATTTCGTGGCTTCTGAGTGGGGTAGTAGATATGTTCCATATTTATGAAGCCGATGATAGCATTTCATCTTCTCAAATTCTCACATAAAGGAAGAATAACCTTCTTTAATCCATAAACTGCAATATTCTAAGGCCAGATGTGTTTACACAAACAAAAAATTCACAAGTCATGTGGTGTCAAGCAGTCTTTTGAAAAAGGAGCAAATCAACTTGAAAGCAAATGTTAACCTTTAAAATAACCAATTAGAAACTACTATTGGAAATTAGCTGGTTTGGGTTAAGACAAATTATATGTTCTGTAAAGCGATGATTAGTTTTGTTACGTTGGGGGGGGAAGAAACTTCAGAAGAATTGGTTCCTTGATATTTAGAGTTGGATATTAAAATAAACTGAAGGGAAAAAAATATTGTCTAAAATTCACAGAGCTGAGCACACTGTCTTGAAATTTGCTGTACTTCCAATTATTAGCAAGTTTTTATTTTTAGTTACTCCCAACAAAATTAGTTAAGACAATAAATAATAGTTTATTTGTAGCAAGTGTTTCAAAGTTAATGAGAATTATTAAAGATAATTTTTATCACATGCCTTCCCTGCAACGCCAGTAGATTAATAACTAAATAGAGACATTACCCACAGCTTGGCTGCCAGGAAGAATTATATAAACTAATTAACAAAGACCTTAGAGGAAAGTGGTCTCATTTACAATCTTGATAAAAAAAAACAGAGAGAAAAGATACCACAAAGGAAAAGTTAGATTCTACTATGTATTAACTATCCTTTCTTTATAATAAAATATAATTGTAACTAAAATAAAGAGGAAAAATCTAATGAAATATTTTCAGGAAAAGACATAATATCAAAAAGAAAAAAAAATTGAGCACATAGGAGGAAAAAATAAGTAAACAAATAAATGGAAGAATTAAAACCAGATATTAAAAATTTGAAAACATGATATGACTACTAAGCGTGCAAAATGAAAACTAAGGTAATTAACTATGCTGGTGCTGTATATACATAAACTGATAAACATTAGAAATCATTTTTATGTGTTCCAAAAATTATATAAATGTTAGTCTCCTTTGATGCAATAATCTAGCTCCAGGTAATATTCCCAACGATTATCTAAAAGAAATAATATCTAAACTCATTGCAGAATTATTTATCATAGACAAAAAATATCCTAGATATTTAGCAATAGGAAATGATTAATTAAATTTTGACATATTGACTTAATAGAAGAGTATTGGGTGATAATTAAAATATGAATGAGAATTCTGTAGCAACATATGATAAATATTAAGTGAAAACAGCTGTCAAAAAATTGCATAGCTGCAGAAAATAAAAAGGAATGTGGAAAAAGAAAAAAATCATCAAAAGTAGAAATATTGCTAATTCTGTATCTAACTTTTACCCATAATTTGTTCTAACGTATTTGGGGAGAAAACTAGTAAAGATTGCTCATGTTTCTTTTGGAATTCGGTAATTTCAAGTTAAATATAAGCTCTTCTAACTAAACTTCCATTGCAATTTATTTCCAAAACAACATCCTTCTATTATGTATGTGCTGTGAAATTATATTCAATAAAATATTTGGTCAGTGCTGTTAATTCAGGCAGACGAGTTTTGACAGGATGGTTTACTGAACTAATTGGCAATGTTTTGGATACAAGAACAAGGCCTGAGGTCTAGTGCAGGTCAAGGACGGCAAAAAAGGCAATACAGACAAGTGCTTAGTGAGGAGAAACTGAAATGATACCAGAACTTTCCTCAATATCTTTTATAATTTTACCTTAATAATTTTATCCTATATAATATCCTTCATAATTTTACCTGTATGGTTATGTGTTAAAAGTTGCTGTGTGGGGGCGCCTGGGTGGCACAGCGGTTAAGCGTCTGCCTTCGGCTCAGGGTGTGATCCCGGCATTATGGGATCAAGCCCCACATCAGGCTCTTCCGCTATGAGCCTGCTTCTTCCTCTCCCACTCCCCCTGCTTGTGTTCCCTCTCTTGCTGGCTGTCTCTCTGTCGAAAAAATAAATAAAATCTTTAAAAAAAAAAAAAAGTTGCTGCGTGAATTCATTAGAATGTGAGCTCAGTCTGCCTGCATAGATCCTTCCGATGTTTTCATCAAGTCCTGAGTTAATGATTTGCCTGAATATTATACATAAATATCCAAACCAAGTATTAGAGCAAGGGTCAAATGCTCAAAGCCTGGGGGCTTAACCTGGTTTACAGATTTATGTTTGAGTGAACACAGTGTTAACAAAAGTTTGAATTGGAATGTCATGGTGGAGCAACCAGTTTGGACCAATTCATACATTTTTGTTCTCTTCCTAGTTCCCAGGGACATTGGAGCTGACACATCTGACACCTGTTTTAGAGTTTCAGGACTCAGAACTCATGGGAAAATGACTGATCTAAAAGGTCTTGGGACACCTGGGTGGCTCAGTCAATCGAGCGTCCAGCTCTTGACTTCAGCTCAGGTCATGATGTCAGGGTCATGAGATCAAGCGCCGCCTCGGCTTGCACTAGGTGTGAAGCCTGTTAAGATTCTCTCTCTCTGGGGGCGCTTGGGTGGCTCAGTTGTTAAGCGTCTGCCTTCAGCTCAGGACGTGATCCCCGAGTCCTGGGATCGAGCCCCACATCGGGCTCCTGCGCTGGGAGCCTGCTTCTTCCTCTCCCACTCCCCCTGCCTGTGTTCCCTCTCTCGCTGGCTGTCTCTCTCTCTGTCAAATAAATAAATAAAATCTTAAAAAAAAAAAAAAAAAAGATTCTCTCTCTCTGGACACCTGGGTGGCTCAGTCAGTTAAGTGTCTGCCTTTGACTCAGGTCATGATCCCAGGGTCCTGGGATCAAGTCCCTCATCAGGCTCCCTGCCCTGTGGGGAGCCTGCTTCCCCTCTGCCTCTGTCTTTCATGAATAAATAAATAAAATCTCTAAAAAAAAAAAAAAAAAAAAAAAGGATTCCCTCTGCCCCTCCCTACCCTCTTTCTCAAAATTAATTAATTAAAATAAAAGAAAAAGTCTTGTGAGTAGGTCCATCAGGGGAATCCTTCAGGGCCGCCTAACTCACTGATAGCTCAATTTTTCCTTTGGCTGTGGCTGCTGAGTACCATTTCCTCAAAACAACGTGGTTGCTAAGGATGGGGAGGTGGGATAGCCTCACCCCTGCTTTTCTTCCCTTAGCCCAAGGGGCTGAGATATTTTGCAGTTGTCTTCGAATCGAACCATTAGTGGGCAGCCTTTGCTAAGTCGAGCAAGCAGCTGTGAGGTCCTCATCCTCTCTCTGCCTCCTGCTGAGAGACGCGGCTCTGGCAGCCCTTCACGGACTATGAGGCAGTGATATTCAAACATGACGATGTTGGCATTATTGATGTATATGGAGAGCCCTCTGCCCCTGCTTAAGAGAAAAATACGGTAATTTGGCACATACTGCAATTAGACATGCATTTCAAGTAGCACTTTTCACCTGGGAATCTCAGAGGTTTATAGAAATTACTAGTTAACTTTCTATTCTTAGAGTCTGCAGACCACATTTAACATTATAAGTGGAATTTCAAGATGTGACAGAAAAGGGTAGAATCATAAAAAGAAATAAAATACATTGTCCTTTCAGGAAAGAGAAATAAAATACATTGTCCTTTCGTGGGCTTTAAAACTGTCCAATAGTAGGAAACATTGCATTTAATAGATAAAGGCATCAGGGGGGAGAGGCTTATGACAAAGAAGGTTTGCTCCCTCTAACATTTTTTTCACAACTAGATTCAAATAATACTTCATTACCTCGGTTTCCTGAGAGTGGCCGCCGCTCAGGCATCTTTAACTTTTTGGTGACATCTACTGTCTAAAGCAGGAAATGCTATGGAATCACTATATCCAAAGAGTATCTAGAATTTACTTCATTTTATTTTATTTTTGTATTTACAATGCTACAACTTCTTTGATTCTTCCATTTAATATAAGTAGACCTCATTAAAAGATTTACAGGATATTTAAATAATTTCCATATGTATTGCATCATGGAGCATAGAAATATTGGTCTGTGTCAGCAAATCCTAATTTTTTGGTACATAAAGCTGTCATTTCAATGTAAAGACTTTACTAAACCACTGTTCAAATACTAGAAAAAATATTGAAGTGGATATTTAAATGCCATTTTCTTATATTTAACAAAAACCACTTATGAGGGCTGATTACAAAGTTATTAAGATTATTATAATAGTAATTATTATAATAGTAATATTTACAGTAGAATCCCAATTTTAAAGGAAATCAAAGTTCCTAATCACTTGTCAACTTGACTTTCTACTTCTTATTCTAGCTATAAAAAATAAGCAGACCCGGGGCACCTGGGGGACTCAGTTGGTTAAGCACCTGCCTTTGGCCCCCGTCATGGTCCCAGTCTGGCTCCGTGCTCGGTGGGGAATCTGCTTCTCTCTCTCCCTCTGCCCCTGCCCCTGCTCCTGCTCTGTGTCTCTTTCACTCTCCCTCTCTCAAATAAATAAATAAAATCTTTTTTAAAAAAAGTCAGAGTTATCTGTTATCCACCAGGAAATAAGCATCATTTGTACTCCTAATTAATCTCCACCTGCTTCACAGTTGATGGTTTGCAAAGA
This sequence comes from Ursus arctos, assembly GCF_023065955.2. Classification (NCBI taxonomy): domain Eukaryota; kingdom Metazoa; phylum Chordata; class Mammalia; order Carnivora; family Ursidae; genus Ursus; species Ursus arctos. Next base: position 70,058,033 of record NW_026623111.1, on the reverse strand, counting down.
CTTAAACACTTCATTTCATAAATCATGATTATAACTAGAAAATTTTTTCAGAGGCATTTGGTAATGCAACAACAAGGTAAACAAGGTTTTTTTATTGCGTATCTATTGTATATAGGCATTGTGCTAGATGCCTTCACCAATGTAACAGGTGATAAAATGGTATAGCTCCCAAAGAAACCCTCAAAATAGGAGGGCGTCCGGTGCTATCATGTAACCTACCTCCCCCCACTCTGATAAGAAGGCAGAAGATATTTCCTTCATTGATCATGGTTCTCCCGTTCTTTGAAAAAAAAAAAATGCCCTGTTTTTTTTTAACCTTCCATTGCAATCCAGTGCATAGACAATCACTCCAAGTTTACTACAGGGTAAAAAGTACTATACGGTAGAAGTAAACAGACCTAGAGTCTCAGGTAACATTGCATAAACAGGTTTAAGCTATTAAGTAATTCCTTCTCCATTGTGATTCGCTTTCCAGTCCTCAGTATCCTTTCTTAAATTAGTGATCCTGAGGCCCAATGACCTGCTTGGGTGGTGGTGGTGGGGGGGGGGACCCCCATGCCAATTAATTAATTAGTCATAATTTTTATAATTATAATAATTTAATATTTATGTATATAATCATTAACTATTCTGTAAATATTTATTGGTAAGGTTGGCTCTCAATGTGCAGAATAAAATATATATGCTATTTCTCAAGGGTTTACAGTCTTGAAAAGGTAGGCATCAACAGTTCTAATCAAAATAGAAGCCCTAAGAGATGAATGAGATATACCGCCATAAAATTCGGATTCAGAAAAAGGCACGAGTGCTCCCAGCTGAGGGAATCCGAGTAATGCAAAATGCAAAAGTAACGCATTTGATCGAGTACGACGAGTGTGTGCACCTTCAAAGTGGTGGTGTGGGTAGTTTAGGGAAGGAGGGGTATGAGAGCCCCGTTATTACGGAGGCGGGAAGGCCGGGACACGTGCCTGACACCGAGCAGGCCAGGGTGTCCGTGTATTTGGAGCAACTAGGAAACAAACAGAGGCTGGGACATCTGCCAAAGGGCCCTGGCTCGCCAACTAGAGTTTGGGTATTTTTACCAGGACAGTGGAGTCCCTACTCCAGATCCTTAGGTCCATGGAAGGGGAGCATCTTCAAACCTGAGTTTCAAGCCGACTTCCTTTTAACTTCATCACCAAGGCGGTGCTCCGGGTTGGGTTTTTCCTCGCTCGGTTCTTCCTATACTTCTGGCTGCTTCCTGACCTTAGACTAGGGTTTCTGGCAAGTCATTATCTCTAGATCTTTCACATCTGGTCAGTTTGCGTTTTGATTTTTAAAAAATCTTTGATTCCCCTCCTTCCTCTAAAAATTACAAATCACAGATAACCACCATTTTGCCCTGGAAAATTGTTTTTTATGCTGCACTAAAAATGGCCAAATACTTCTGATTTCCCTCTCCAAATATAGTTTATCACGTTCGGCCCCGGACTTTCCCTTAGCGCTTTTGGTAGATAAAGGGGTGTTCTGGGAACATATCCATCATCACCTCTGACCACAGAAGGTGGGAAAGTAACAGTATAGAGAAAGGCAGAGACAGGAGGGAGCTTCACCCAAATTACTTGCTCTCACCTACCTTCCAAAAAACCCTCTGTTCAGTTTCTGTTAAAGTTCAAAATAATTCTTTCTGAGACCTGTCAATAAAATACATAAACAGCATATTTGAAATGCCTAATATATAAGTACAAAAATATTCAGAGCTAATTGCATTCAGTTGACAACCTGACTGCAAATCATAAATAGATGCATATTATTTGAAATTCTGCCTAGAATTTAATTTTCACCCTAATTCTAGAAATAACTAAACATTTTCCTACTAGATCAAGTTGGGGGGGGGAGGTCTCAGTTCTACCCTAAGCAAGTACAACTTTGAGTTCCAGTCTATGAATTTATAATTTTTTAATCATTTATCATTATTCTTCTACAACCTTAGTATATTGGTAAAATTAAATAAGCACATTTTCTTTTTAGTTCATAGGCTCAGTCTAATTTCATACAATCTATAGAAGAAAAATAGGACAAGTGCAACTGACAGAAAAAAACTTATAAAGGTATTTCACATTTCTATACTAATTTAAATGTCTACATGAATCAAGCAGCTTAATTTCAGCTCTATACGAACCTATAAGTGGATGAAATGTCTACAAATAAGCCACAGTTCTCTCTATAATCCAATTATAACCTCTCTCTCTCTCTCTCTCTCTTTCTCCATGTCTCTCAATCTCTTTCCATCTCTCTCTCTCTCTCTCAGCACTAAACTGGTTTTCCTCATGTGCTGGCCTCTCCCTTAGACATTGTCAGGACTGCCATCTACTGACAGAGCAGGTTACACGGAAATGAAATGATTTAAGAAGAATGACCATGTTGTTTGTTGTCCAAATCAGCACACTTTTGAGAGTGAAAAAATTTTTTTACATCATTCTCAAAAGTATATAAAATTTTTTTTGAAAATTAAAAATTAGATATCTGTATAAACTAAGACAAAACACTCAAAACTTCTTTACATTCGTTATCTGAACATCAAAAGAGAACAAGCAAAATAAATATTCTTAGTACATATTCACATCTTTAAATGGATTTCTTAGCGTATCTGTCTCTAATACAATGTTCTCTGAAATTTTCTGAAAAGTATACTTTAATTCAATTTTATTATTTTTATATTTTAAGATGATCAGTGTTTTGCTGAAATCTTTTTAAGTGCTGTTCTATGGCTGATAAAGTTGCAATTGTTGATATATTCACTCGACTCTTCTTTGTGGGCGATAATGAAGAAAATGCTTTCCAGGTACGTGCTGAGCTACTTGGGAATTTTCAGAGTAAATTCTGCTAAATGGCAATGTTGTCATATGGTCTTATATTGTTCCCAGTAGATTTCTCCCCAAGATAATAATAAATGCAACAGGAGCCAATAATGGCAAAGCTGTAAGTCTCACGTGGAATACCATCTGATAAACCAAATTTGGAATTTGTGAAGTAGATAGTTACGATAACATTTTAGATTGAATGTCTCACAAACTAATGGTATTATCAGATTAAGGTGGTGGGAGATGAGAGGCCATCCAGATAGGACCTTGCTCAGTGTTTTTAAGAAAAATATAAAGTGTTTCCAGTCAGAGATGGGACCTAAAAGATGGAATCAGTGTCCCAAGTAATAAAACCAAGAAACTGGAGCCTTCTGATGTTGTTTGGAAGCATGGTTCCACAATCCCAAGTCCTGATTCTTATTTCAAGGGACACCAAAGCTGTCCTTATTATTGCTTTAATTCAAAATGTCCGAAGACATCCTACCCTACAAAAAACCTAAGTGTCCTACAACAGGATTGCATTACAATGGTATTCACAGTTTGTTCAAAATAAGTTGAAAATTTTTAACTGAAATATTTAATAGAGATTTTTAAAAACCCTTCAACTTTTGAAACTTTTTGAGAATTATAATGAATGTAACACAGCTTACAAACAGGAAGACACTGACATGTTTCCCTACAAATGCAAAGGACAAATCAAACACACTGGCATAAAAATTTCATTTTGAAATTAGTTATTTATTAGAGAGAGAGAGCGCAAGTGGGGAGGAGAGGGAGAAACAGGCTCCCTGCTGGGCCGGGAGCCCAATGCGGGACTCAGTCCCAGGGCCCCGGGGTTGTGACCTGAGCCGAAGGCAGACACTTAACCAACTGAGCCACCCAGGTGCCCCTAATTTTGAAATTTTATAATTGCACTTCAGTGTATCTCGGCTTGTGAAGAAAATTCATGATGAAACTAACTTGGGAAAATTTTCAAAAAACCCAAAATAATGGATACTATTTCCGCCATCTAACTACTTCGGAAACAGTAGCTAAAGATGAATTGCTCTAGCACTCAATGCAAAGATTTTGGAAGACATCTTACAATCAACACCTAAATATGGCAAAAATACCTGCTTCTTTACATGTATGTGCATTTTGCTACAACTTTATCCTAAAGGTCCATCAGGAAACTACACTGCTTAAAATCAAATATTCCAGAATGAAATTATTGAGATTTCCACAGTCACATGGGCAATTAAGGATATCTACTTTAGGAACCATTCTTTATAGTGCAAAAAAAGATCTTTGTTGTTGTGGGGAAAACAAATTTAGACATTAATTTTGTAGCCTTATTTGCATTGGTCACCAGGAAACTTAGATCTGAAAGTGAAACCTAACATTAATAATTTAAAAAAACAAGAGATGAGTTGTGGAGCGGATGTGGAGAAAAGGGAAACCTGGTATATGGTTGATGGAAATATTATCGGTGCAGCCATTATGGAAAACAGTATGGAGGCTCCTCAAAAAGCTAAAAACCTTACTACCATATGCACTCCCACTTCTTTTTTTAAAAAGATTGTATTTATCCATTTATTTTAGAGAGAGAGAGAGCGAGAACACGCGCACACACGCTCATGCTAGCAGGGGGAGGGGCAGAGGGAGAGGCAGAGAATCTTAAGCAGACTCCACAGGGAGCGCAGAGCCCCTTGTGGGGCTCAATCTCACAACCCTGAGATCATGACTTGACTGAGCCACCAGGCACCTCACACTCCCACTTCTGGGTACATAGTGAAACCAGGATCTTGAAGATACAGGTGAATACAGGTATTCACATGTTCATCGAAGACTATTCACAATAGCTACAATATGTAAACAACCTAATGTCCATTAAGAAATAAGTAGGTAAAGAAAATGTGGCATATACATACAATGGAATATTATTCATCTTTCAAAAAGAAAGAAATCCTGCCATTTGCAACAACATGGGTAGACCTGGACATTATGCTAAGTGAAATGAGCCAAATACAGAAAGACAAATATTTCATAATCTCATTTACAGGTGGAATCTAAAATAGTCAAACTACAGAAGTAGAGAATATAATGATATTTGCCAGAGTCTGGGGGCAGGGGAAAATGAGGAGATATTGCCCAAAGGATACAAAGTTTCAGTTATGCAAGACAATTAAGTTCTAGAGATTTAATATATAGCATAATGCCTACAGTAAACAATACTGTATTGTATACCTAAAATTTTCTGAGAGGGCAGGTCTATGTTAAGTATCCTTAACCACCACTACCACCACCACCACCACCACCATCATCATCATCATCATCATCATAAATAATGGAGGAAACTTTTTTTTTTTTTTAAGTTAGGCTTCATGCCCAGCATGGAACCCAGTGTGGGGCTAACCTCATGACCCTGAGATCAAGATCTGAGCTGAGATACTGAGATCAAGAGTCAAATGTTTGACCAACTGAGCCACCCCGGAACCCCAAGGGAAGAACCTTTTTGAGATGATGGATATGTTTCTGGTTTTGATGGTAGTGACGGTTTCATGAGTATATACTTATCTTCAACTCATTGAGTTATATACATAAATATATATGGCTTTTTATATGTCAAGAAAAAATCTGGATTTTGTGTTGTTATTAATGCACGACGGTAAAGAAATAGCTTCTGCAGAAATGAGTAATTTGATAAGTGAGCCATGGAATACAATGATATTAAAGTACATTGAAGATGGAATCATACTTTTCACTCTGTTTGCATTTAGGTATTTAATTATTTTTCTAGCAGATAACTAACAACTGGAATTGTTTTTCTAAAAATGCAAATACAAGTAATATCATCATTTGTTAATAAAGACTCTGCAGCTACCCTTAATTTAAAAATAAACATCTCCATATGTTCTTCCACTAAAAAAATAACTGTACAAGATCATAAGTGTACATACTGTCATTACTATTGTTTGATTTTTACCTTTAATTTTATTTATTTGAAAATATACTACAAATATGAATACAGCACAAATTTTGAATGGTCCAAATTTCAAAAGAAATAAAAATGTATACATAAAAAGTTATCCTTACTCCTCTTTCAGCTACTCACCACCCCCACCTCTGCCAAATCAGGAAAAACCATCATTATCAGGGTGTTTTTTTTTTTTTAATTCTTCAAGAGGTCTTTGAAGAATGTATAATCATGTGCACATACTTTTTTCTTTCTTTCTTTCTCTCTTGCTCTCTTCTTTTTTCTTTTTGGCAGAAAAGGAGCAAGCCAATCACATGATTGTCTCCTTTGCTATTTTCTTTCAACCATATATAGAGAGAGAGACATAGTTCCATATCACTACATACAGATCTCCCACATTCTTATTATAGCTGCTTAGTATTAGTCTTTGTATGTATCATAATTTATTTAACCCAACCTGTACTAATAATGTTAGGGTTGTTTTCAATCTTCTGCCATTTCAAACACTACTACAATGAACAAACTTGTAAGTACATTATTTTTTCACAGTATAAATCCTTGAAATTTTGGAGGATTTTTCCAAAAACTTTATGTAAGTATTATCAACTTATATTTCCACTAGCATGCTCTATTTTCACGCCAATAGGATTTGTGAAGAACGATGTCGTAGTGATAGTACTGTCTTATTGTGCGTGGAGTTGGACATCCTTTTACAGTTAAGATCCATTTGTATTTTCTGTTAATTATATTTTATACCATTTGCCTTTTTTCTTATTGGATTGATGATCTATTCCTTACTGATTTTTTTTTTAAAGATTTTATTGTTTATTTGAGAGAGAGAACAAGAGAGAGAGAGAGCACAGGCAGGGACAGTGGGAGGGTCAGAAGGAGAGGGAGAAACAGATCCCCCACTAAGCAGAGCCCGACATGGGACTCGATCCCAGGACCCTGGGATCGTGACCTGAGCTGAAGGCAGTCGCCCAACGACTGAGCCACCCAGGCACCCCTCCTTACTGATTTTTAAAATTTCTTTTTATATTAGGAAAACCAGGCCACTGAATGTAATGATTGGCAAATATTTCTTCTAGTTGGTCATTTTTCTGAAGTGTTTACTTGAAGAAATTTTATTATTATTGTTGTTTTATGCATTTGAATTTATCAATTTTTTATTTTATATATTCGAAGTTTTTTTCATACTTAGATAAACTTCCTCTCTGAGATTTTTTAAAAATTGATAATTTCTTGCCGTGCCTATTGACTACAGCCCTGCTGTTTAGTCTTCACCGATTATGAAACACTTTCCAACTATTTTTGAGTCTGGCTAATTTTCTTCTTATTGTTGCCTTCTTGTGATTTCTTAGAGAAAGGGGGAAATACTAACAGTATATTCCATTTTTAAACTGAAAGTCCTTTTTTAAAAAATCTTATTTTACCCAATGTATTTCTATAAGTCCAGTCAAATTCTTCGTACGATGACATAATAAATGCATAAACACAATTATTTTGATACACAATTAGTGAAGTTTTTTGTTGTTGTTTACCACTCAGTTTCCTTTGACTGAAATACGTGTTATTTTTCTAATTATCTTGTTTTAAGATACTGTCTTTATAAGATTACATTGTAGGACAACAATTTGTAAACTTATGCACAAACTTTTGCATACGATTAATTTCAGGAGTTTCAGAGAGCTCGTCAGAACTCCTAATGCCTATCATGACCTATTTTGAGAATCAGAGATAAGCTGAACGTGAGAGACTCAAAATACACAATCACTTACGGTAAAGGAGAAAAACTTTTCTTTGTTGTTACCACTGAAGTGTGGAAATTAATATGCCAAACAAGATGGGACTTACTTTAACAATCCATCACAAATATTATTAAAATGTTGACTTATTTTAAAATGATCATGGAATATATGATTCAAAGTAAAATCTTACCGATTCCAAACATGAATGTGAATGAACTCAGTAAGTATATACTCAACACCATTTTAAATAAATGACTGAGTTTTCTCCAAAATCTTTCGTTAAAGTAGCAAATCTTTTGGCAACTAAAACCTTTACAGGAAAAGGCTAGTCGGACTGTTGAGAATATAAATTAGTTAATGTTGTAGGAAATAAAATTTGGATACAAAATATAACAGGATGTTGACATGGATCTTCATCTGCTTCAGTTTTAGGTCAGGACCAAACACAGAACAGAACCATTAATGCTGCCTACCCTCCATTTTGAGGTAGCTTGCTCAATCATCTATGCAGGCAATCAAAAAATATTTTGGCATTTGTTGGCTTATTACCTATATAGGGACATATAAAAGTTAAAGAAATCTAATAAAAGAAAGTGAGAATGTCTTTAGGTCAAGCTATCCAAAAACAGTGGTAGTTGACCTATCCCCCCCACCACCACTACCCCCCCACACATACACTCCTTGGTAGGGAAGAAAGTGCTTCTCTCTTACCCCAAGGCTACTGAAAGGAACGACATAGCTACTGCTGAGAGAATCGAATATTTGCCTACTATGTTTGAAAAACATTAATATCTTATATTTATCTGTCACCTGAGAAATTCCAAAGTGAAAGTCTGAACCTGGGTCTGCAGAGTGAAGAGAAAGGACTGTATGTTCCGTTAGTGGTAAATCAGAAAGACATGATTCCTCCCTATGCTTCATCGTAGGTCTGAAAGGAAAGAGCCACACAGGGTTGAGCTATGGTAAATACATGTATTTCCCAGTTCAGTGCAGTAGAGGTATAAGGAGAAATGCTACCCCAGAAGTAATGAACTTGGTTTCCAAATACCATTTCTTAATAAAAGGAAAATTGGTTTATTCCAAGGCTTGGCAGGGAAAACATAAGATGATGCCAGAACAGTTTGTGATACCAAAAAGTAAGGAAATGATTAAAAATAAGTAATAAAAGATCAAGACATACCAAAAGGGCACAGGAAACAACCTCAAAAAAGCTCCAAATAGCCAAAATTAGGACGATCTGAGAAACAAAAAAGTAATGACAGTATTGGATTATAACCCAAAGAATGAAATCAATATCCATACCAATATAAACAAACAAATGAATACATGAATGAATGAATGAATGAATGAATGAATGAATAAGGGAGAAGGGACAAGTCTTCCCACAAAAGATTTCCAATTAAGAACACAGAAGGGATGGGATGGGGAAAATAGAAAATCACCATGAGAGCATCACGGTAATAATTGCCGCAAGCAGGATCTAGTGATGAATGCTAAAATTAATGGACAAAATTTAAGCAGAAATAGGATTTTGCATAGTTACAAGGTATCTCTCCTTAAATATTTAGTAATTTCAAAGGGAAAAGCAGCAACATCACAATGAGAAAACCTGGCAGATGCTGAGTGATTAAGGTTAACATCACCAGCAATAAGACATATCCACACATTTACCCCTGATAGGATGCATTAATAAGGCACATCACCCCCTGAGATATTCTTCTCAATAATGCAGATTCTCAAGATGATCAAGAAAAAAATCTGACAAACCAAATGGAGAAAAACTCTACAAAATAATGTACCTGTATTCTCCAATAGCGTCGAGGTTGTAAAAAAACAAGAGAAGACTAGGAAATTATCTCAGACTGGAACAGACTAAAGACACATGGCAACTATATGTAATGTAGGGCCCTGGACTGGATTCTGGAACAGAGAAGTGGGCTGGGGGGCAGCAGTAAAAACACTGGTAGAATTCAAATAAATTCTGTAGATTCATTAGTATCACACCAAGGTTAATTTCCTAGGTTTGATCATTTTTTTTCTTGGTCATGTTAAATATTGGCATAAGGGTAAGCTGGGTGAAAAGTACATGAGAACACTTTATAGTACTTCTGCAACTCTTCTATAAGTCTAAAATTATCTCAGAAGTTTAAGACTACAAATGTATTCATTGAATTCTAACTATATGCCAAGTTATAGGATTAAATTCTAGGATTATTAAAAAGCTATTACACTGGTCTATAAATGCCTTACGCAATTGAAATTGTACTGAAGATACTACCTTATAGGTGAGATCATTTCTTTCTTTCTTTCTTTCTTTCTTTCTTTCTTTCTTTCTTTCTTTCTTTCTTTCTTTTTTAAGATTTATTTGTTTCTTTCAGAGAAAGAGAGCAGGGGGAAGGCAGGGGGAGACTCCCCAGTGAGCACCGAGCCCAGTGGCACAGGGGGTCGATCTCATGATCCTGAGATCATAACCTGAGCCAAAATCAAGGGTCAGATGTTTAACAACTGAGCCACGTAGGCTCCCCAGGCAGTTTAATTTCTAAGTGCAGCCTACTTGTCATTATGCAGTTAGGGTAAAAGAAAGGCATACGACCTCTTTAGGGTCCAGTTGGATAGAAGTTAGATAGATAGAAGAACATCAAACATAATGGTCTGCCTCCCCTAGTATTGCATGGCAGAAGCCTCAGGCCTCTGTGAGAAGCCCAGCATTTGACTCGACACCCAGCTTGGCACAGAACCAATAACAACATTAATGCAGGGAGGTCTGAGCTAGGTAAGTCTAATAAATACCATAGATCTCCATGTGCTGTACCTATGGATAGAGAAGTGTCGGCACGATCTAAGATACAGAGCACTGAGAGGACCAATGGGCCAACAAAAGCTTGGAGGTCATGGCTCAAATGCTCTAGGATTTCAACACTGCAGGTAAATGACGAGAACCACTGACTTGAGAGTAAGTGCCAGCATCGGTCAGGGGCTAGGTAGGACACCACACTTGGCAGAAAACCAGTAAGAATTCATGTAACAATATGCCTCCAACCTCCACCTCCTCCATCTCCCCAATCCTCACAAGGTAAATTAAGTTTCCTTAAAACCTAGAAATTATCTGGAATTTGAGTGGGGGGTGGGGAGGAAATTTTAAAGACTGAAAACTAATAACAAAAAGCCTAAAATGAGCCAAAGAGATTATTCGTACTGGAAGAGATTGAAAGACCATTATTTTATATTCTAAAGTGTGGCATTTTGGGGGTGCCTGGGTGGCTCAGTCAGTTAACTGTCTGCCTTCGGCTCAGGTCATGATCTCTGGGTCCTGGGATCAAGCCCCACGATGGGCTCCCTGCTCAGTGGGGAGTCTGCTTCTTCCTCTCCTTCTGCCACTCCCCTTGCTTGTGTGTGCTCTCTCTCTCTCTCTCTCTCTGTCAAATAAATAAATAAAATCTTTTAAAAAAAGTGTGGCATTTTGTAGGAAAAAAGTCACATTTTGTTTGCACATATAAGAAGCAATTAATTAATGAACTTACAATACTTGTTTATTTTTATGTACTATTATACCAAAAGTTCTATGGAAACTAGAACTGCATCTTTCTTTATCATTTTATCATATATGATCTTTTTATATCATATCACTATATATGCCTAGCATGGTAATAGGCATTTGACAAATATTTGTCATATAAGGAGGGAAGGGAAGGGAAGGGAAGGGAAGGGAAGGGAAGGGAAGGGAAGGGAAGGGAAGGGAAGGGAAGGGAAGGGAGGAAGGGAGGAAGGAAGGAAGGAAGGAAGGAAGGAAGGAAGGAAGGAAGGAAGGGAGGGAGGGAGGGAGGGAGGAAGGAAGGAAGGAAGGGAGGGAGGAAGGAAGGAAGTCACTGCCCTGGAGCTTAAAATGTGGAAAGACAAGTAGACATGTAAATAAGTACCCAAAATAACTTAAGTAGAAGATACAATAATAACCAACTATCTCTGCCTACGATAAGGAAAAAAGACTTCTGAGTGTAAGGGTATAGATCTCGAAGAATTCACAGGGGTTTGATAATGATCTTCTGAACTACAGAGAAACTTAGAAACTTTCTTGAGGTTAAAACAATTGATTTTGTACTTAATAGTTTCTCTGCACCCCAACACAGCAACAGGCATTCAGTAAATGTATTGATTTGACTTGAGTTTCAGTTTACAATCCATTAGGTAAAAGAAATGGCCATTGCCTGAAATATATTTCCAATTGATGATGTTAGAATGCTTTTTTTTTTTTTTTAGCTAAACTGATCACTACAGGGGTCTTGTGTAGTTAATGATGTTTATTTATGAAATCACCTGCCATGAGATCAAGTCAGATAATGATCATGAGTAAGCATACAAATACATTGACTCTCACAGTGTCTGATCACACCGGTACCCTGACCACACTTGCAGCCTCCAGAGCACTCATAAATCGCTGTCGTTTATAACCCACCCAATCTATGGTATTTTGTACCAATATAGCCCAAACTGACTAAAACAGTTGTATTACTTGCCTTTTATTCTTGAATTGTAAAAGTTCTTTATATATCCTGGATACCAGTCCCTTATCAGATATATGATTTGCTAATATTTTCTCCCAATATGTGGGTTATCTTTTCACCTTCTTGATTGTTTCCTTTGAAACATAAAAATTTTCAATTTTGACAATATCTGTGTACCTTTTATCTTTTGGTTACTTGTGCTTTTGATGTTATATCTAAGGAACCACTGCCTAACCCAAGGTCAAGAAGATTTATTCCTGCATTTACTTCTAAGAGTTTTGTGGTTTCAGCTCTATGATCCAAGTTTGAGTTAATTTTTTTGTATAGGGTGTGAGGTAGGAGCCTAACATAATCCTTTTGCATGTGGATACCCAGTTGTTCCATTTGTTGAAAAGACTATTCATGCCCTAGTGAATTGTCTTGGCACACTGGTTGAAAAGTAATTTACCATAAGTGTAAGCATTTATTTTGTAGTCTCAATTCTAGTCCATTGACCTAGAGTTGAATTTGTAATAATGCTTCCGCTAGCACCTGACCTCACTAGGCTTATTTTCTTACCAAACTAATCTAAAATTAAATTCAATCCTCAAAATGAGCAGCGATTGGTTCTTTCCCTATTTTTAGCACTAGAGGCCCAGAGACAGTATTAAGCCAGCTCGAAGAGGCTCATTGTTGCCTTTTCTCTTTATATGCTTCTTTCCTCACTTCTCTTTGGACATCTAGCCATCGAAAGCCAAATTGCTTTATCCAGCGGTCAAACTGGTTATAGTTGCTTTCTTTGTTTTCCTGACTTCTTTCTACTCATCCTCCTTCCTTTCCCTCTCCTCCTCCTCCTTCTTTTTGTACCTTTGTTCATGTGACTTCTTCAAGTTAGTGGGCCAACAATATTTTTAAAATTGGTTATTTGATATTGTGGGCTAATTCAATTTATAACGTATAAAGAGAATAGGATTATTTGCATAGAAATAGCATATTTTTAATGCTTTCAATTCCAACCTAAATCTAACAAATAGAGATATGTATTTGTGTTCCTCCTATCAGAACAGATATAGCTGAATTTGATCACTGTGACTGCATAAATGCCCTGGCTTTTGAAGTACAAATGTTTTTGTTTTAGGTTTAAGATTATTGTTGTTGTGGTTAAAATAACTCTTTACCAAAAAAAAAAAAAAAAAAAAAAAAAAAAAGCTCTTTACTCAGTCTCCTTTATATGGATTCCAAGCTGTTCCAGGTAACAAACTTGATAACCCACATTCCCCACTGATAGTTACCTAGTAAATATCAGCTTTTGCAAATCTGTCTGTATTCATTTCTTTTGAAATGAATACACTAAATATATATCACTAAATATATATCACTAAAGTTCACTAAATATATATCAATACTATAAAGAGAAGGGGAAAAAAGTAAGACTGACTATGACGGATTTAAATTTTAAATTGAACATTAATTAGAAGAGAGCTGAAAATATTTGAATACTTATTATTATTGTGATTATTGTTATAATGACAATCAGTGAAGAATACCTAATGTCCAATTACCATTTTTTAAAGACTTCAGATTCTAATGGATTCCAAAGCTCCTAAAAAATTATGAGTTAATTCATTAGCCCAACAAATATTTAAAGAGTACTTCCTATGTAGCTGTTATGGGGTTAAGTATATGGGAATTATAAAGATAAATGAGGTCCAGTCCTTCTTATGAAATAGTCTGGTAGAAAAGAAAAATTCACACTTAAAAAACCATGATAAAAGTGATCTAGATTATTTAAAAGCCACAATAAGAATTTAAGGTGATTGAGACACAGAATTGAGACTGAAGCAATGAGAAACTATGGGAAACAATTCATGGAAGAAGGTTATATAATATGAAAATTTAATCTAGAATTCATTTCACCTCTCTCTAAAATATCACACCTGTAAATCGGTGTAGAGTAGAAAGATAAAACAGCCTGTGAACCAGGTAACTGGAGTTTCATACCAAGTCTGGGATATTCTTCCTGACTTCTTTCAGGAAAGAAAGAAATGAATATCTAACTTTTTGTTTTATTCTATTACTATTTTGTTTTGTTTTGTTTTTAGTTACTAGTTCTTTTTTTAACTACGCTTTAGCTTCTTTTATGTATTGATGTAGCATTAAATGCATATATTTAAACATTCGTATATGTAGTAAATATAAAAGTTTAGATGATAATATTTAAATCAATAATTTTAAAACGAAACAATATTTAACATATAGTTCAGTCTCTATACTGTATTGATCTTAATTAGTTTATATTAAATATATATACATTTATATAGATGTAAGAATATAAATAAAAATGATTGTATGAAAGCTCAATTTTTCTGATTTTTATGAATCAGCTTAGGAATCTTCTACATAAATGAAACTTATTCAGTAATTATGTTTAAGGTCTCAAAATCAAATAAAGGTCACAGAAATTAATCCCAATTTAACATGAAAGAAGAATACAATCACTCTTGTTATTTAAAATTCATCTTAAAATTCATATTTAAAATACTATATTTGAATTTTTATTTATATATAAATTGTTTTTAGAGTCAAACTTAATCTTAACTTGACATACTTGTGCAACCCTCAACCTCTAAATTTTTTTCTCCTCTCTTTTGTCTAACACAATTCCTCCCATAAAGGTCATTAGTTAACTCAAATTGCCAAATCCAATATTGAAATGCTAAACTGAGTAGCCTCATGTCATTCATCTTCTACTTTGACAATGTGTACCAAAATCTTCTTATAACTCTGTTCTCATTTCTTTTTCTTCCTTATTCAACCTTGGATTTTCCCCTACTTCTCAGATCATCTCTCTTTTTCATTGATTTCTTTCTTCTAGCTCCCTATTAAATATTAGCTCCCTTACGTTTCATGCTCAGCCATCTCTTCTTACTGCCTATCTCATAAAATGCCCAAACGTGCTCTTACTAATAGGATAGTGCTACCAAAATGTGTATCTCAAAACCCGACACTTTCCTTGAGCTCTACACTCCTGCTCCAGAGCACGTGCCATCCCACAAGAATATCTTGGCAACAATTTAAACGGATGTAACACTTAGAATCGTTCCTTCAGAGTTAGTCACCTTTCAGACTCTGCTCTGTTCCATGGTCCAGGCAGAAACACCAGAAATAATACCACAAGATCTTCACCAAGAAGAGAGAAGATAAAAATCTTGTGCATAGGAGTAAGGGTTCTTCCTGTCTCAAGTAAGGAAATTCCAGATCTACTCAATTTAAGGAAATAAGGGAACAAATTGGCTCATACATTTCTAGAATAAACTAGCTGCCAGCATGGTTCAATACAGTTGTATAATCATAGTCATCAAGAACATATTTTCCCTTTTCTCTCTTGATCGCTTGTTTTGTTTTCAATTTTGCTGGCGTATTTCTTAATCATATTCATCCCAGTGGTAGCAAAGATGGGCAACCCAATTCAGAAGCTTATATTATACAAAGTTTAAGAACTTGAGTGGGAAGGAAATCTCTTCTCCAATAATTCAAGCTAAAGCCAAGGAATGATTCTCATTGGCTTGAGTTAGATCACATGTCCCTAAAAGATCATTAAGATTCTCACTACGTGTCTTAGACCCAAGTAAGTGCAACCCCTGATCTGGGCCTCACAGCTCAGCCCCCCCCCCAACTCCCCAGAATCCACCACTTTAGAGTACCTTTTTCAAAGTTTTTACAGTCATTTTCTGGTGGCTAAAATTAGCCAGAATCTACAATGTTATCCAGGCAAGTCACTCAGAGCCTCGACTAGGACCTGCATTGGTCGGATTTCCTAGAAGTGCTCTTTGACTCTTGATTGTCTAATAGGTTTCTCAAACTCAGCATTTTCTAAGGGGATTTCTTTATTTAAGTAGAAGCAGCAGCCCATCCCCCCTCCCCATAAAAGAGTTTTCCCAGTTTTCCACCTTGTGGTATATGGCAACTCTATTTCCTATTCTTTATAGTTTCTTAGGTCAAAACATTGGAATAATTCTTCACACTTCTCTTCCTCCCACCTCATATTAGCAAATTCTGTTGGCACCATCTTCTAAATAAACCCAGTTCTCAGACACTCATCAAGCGTCTCTACTACTTTTGTGCAGTCACAACCACGGATCATCAGGACTACAGCTAGAGGCACCTAACGGGGCTCCCTGCACCATCCCTTCCCCCTCGTATTCTGTTTTCAACATGGCAGCTAGACAATCATCCCAAACATAAGCCAGATCATGTTGTTAGTCTGCTTATACCATACAAAGCCATCTCCGTTTATTCAGAGAAATGTCCAAGACCTACACAACAATGTCCTGTTCGCACCACACGCTGCCCCAGCCCCGAACTCACTCCCCCTGTAACCTGCTCTCCCATTGTTCACCTTTTCACTCATTCCATTCTAGCCTTTTATTTTTTTTCAAGTCAAAATCCAAACTTCTCACCATGGTCTGTCTACATGTTCTCTGAGTTCATCTCCTAGTGCTCTCCTTGCTAGATTCCCTCACTTGGCTTGCTATATTGGCCTTCTTGCTCTTTCTCAAACAGTCAAGGATCGTTGCACAGTCCTCATTATTTCTTCCTTTTTTCTTCTCATTTCATGTCCCTTTCTTTTCCCCTTCTCTCACCCTTTACTCATGGATGCTATTATGTCCCAAATAATGCGTTTATATATAAATAAAATTGAGAAATGGAAATATTTGATTTTGAAAAATATCTCTCCAAACAAGAAATTTAAAAAATAGTAATTCTTTGGTATGAAAGAGTTAACAAAAGGGCCAGCATCCCATTCTGCCAGGACTGCTCTTCCATCCCTTGGCTGCAAGTCTTACTTCTAATCCCTTCAGGCTTTCACTCAAACACTGCTTGATCAGCAAGGCCTTTTTTGATCATTCTGTGCAAAAAAAAAAAAAAAAAAAAATTTCACTCTACATTTCTCTATAGCACTTTGTACCATCTGAATACGTGTTTATTTCTGGTCCCTTGTTTATCCCCTGTCATAGGTCTGAGGGGTCGGGGAAAGCTTTCCTGAGAAAGTGGGGATTTCAGCTCAGACATGAATAGGAATAGGCAGCAAATAATGGGAAGAAGCACATTCAGGCAGAAGGGTCTGAGAGTGTAAGGCCCTGGATCTAGAAAAATCAGATGCAGGAAATACCTATGTGGTACAAGGAGCATGTCAGTCATTGAAGGATTTTGCGTTTTATCCCAAGTACAACAAGAGATTTAGGCAGTAGGATGATGTGATTAGAGTTTCAGTTGGAGAAGATGCTGTTAGCTAGTTGGAAGAGGAGACGGATTCAAGGGATGCCCAGGAGATGTAGGAAAGCCAGTGAGTGGCTCTTGCAATGACCAGTATAGGTGAGCCATGTGGCAGCTCCTGAGATTTGTCTCCTAGAGTATTTGTCTCTTGTAGCCTCTGGGTTCAAATTTCTCCTCCTACTAATTTTGAGATAGTCATGTTTTTCTTTGGTTTGATAGTATCCATATATAATATCTTAAAGTACAGAATGAACATTTCCATGAATATTTGATTTTTTTTCCTCTTTAAGTATACAAACACTAAAACTGGTAAACCAATTTTTTTCAATGAACTGAGACTTTGGATATGGGGTGTAGGCAGGACACTTGTCCCAGGATCCCCTTAAGAACATGACCTGCTGTTGCAAAGAGAGACCAGTACAAACAGAAAGGGAAAGTCTAGAACAGATTTCAAATTGCCTGCATTGCGCTGTGAGGGTATTCATGTCTGCAGTCCAGAAAGGGAACAATTTTCTCTTACAGGATAGTGATGTCCAGAAAATGGAGCTGTAATGGGATATTTCTGTGATGAAACAAATATTAGTAAATGTTTCTATTCATTTTTTTCCTACAAACGAAAGTGACAAGATACTACCCCATGTCCTTGATGATTCTATCTCTAGTGCTTTAACTGGCAGTTCCTGTAATATGCACAGATTTGCTGCTTTCAACCCCGTATGTGCCTCTTTCAGCTATTCGAATTTGACCCTGGGCTGTCATGTTTTAAAACCATAAAATGGGGGCGCCTGGGTGGCACAGCGGTTAAGCGTCTGCCTTCGGCTCAGGGCATGATCCCAGAGTCCTGGGGTCGAGCCCCACATCAGGCTCCTCCGCTGGGAGCCTGCTTCTTCCTCTCCCACTCCCCCTGCTGTGTTCCCTCTCTCGCTGGCTGTCTCTGTCTCTGTCAAATAAATAAATAAAATCTTTAAAAAAATAAAATAAAATAAAACCATAAAATGACCTACAGAACATCTACGAGGGACTACTTGATAATAATTGAACCAGTAACCGCCTCATCTAGTAAATGATTCCATAATAGTTAAGATCTTAGCATGTGATCTTAAGTCAAGGTTGTTTTGAGTTAGCAAGAGACTAGGTAAATTTTTGCCTTAGCCCTTGTCTGTTTTTACATGTTAAAATTATCACTACACATAACAGGCCCATTATACATAACAGTTAAGGCATGAAAAATTCTGAGAAATGAAGTATTTTGCTTTACTGAGTGTGTGTGTGTGTGCGTGTGTCTATGTGTGTGTTTGAGATTTCTTTACCAGATATAGAGTCTTTGATTCCATGCTTAAGAATGAAACTTAAACTTCATATAGTCATGGAGAAGTTAACAGTGGACTTAAACTCAGTGTATGTATTACCAATTTGTGAAAAGTTAGAACACAACATAATTGACTTAACTGCCAAAACTACACTAACCAGAATATAGTCTTTTTTTAATATAAAATAGATAATATATGTTAAAATTATGGTGTGTGTTATCCCAAGGGAGATGAAAAGGATACCTACGCCCTCAACTGCCCATCCAGAGCTAACTACCCAACAGTTACCTGCTTTGTTATAGTGGCTTTCAGGAAAAATTCCAATTTGAAGAATGCATTCTACAGATTTAAATAATCCAGAGCTATTTGGAATATTAAATGAGATAATTTATATAAAGGAATATGGCACAGTACTAAGTAAATGTTAACTCTCTCTCCCTTCCTCTTTCCTTCCCACTCCACATCCCTCTTTTCCATTTCTCTCATCCTTTACTCATGGATGCTACCATGTCCCAAATAACAAATTTCATATAAACAAAATGGAGAAATAGAAGTAGTTCAAATTGAAAAAACTCCCTAACCAGGGCAAAAATCCTTTGATACGAGACAGTTTACACTATATATTCCCTATAAATAAAATACAGTAAAGATTTCTGATCACTTGATCTTTCTAATAGCTTGTTTTATAAAAATCAGTGATTACTATATCAGGCGTCCATAGAATTATGAATATGAAATCTTGATCTTGAATTTTCTTTTAATCACAAAAAATATTTCTCGATAAGGGATACCAGTGATGATAAATTACTCAAAAGAAAGGCAGAATATGAATGGTGTATATGTATCAGTTCTTTTGACCTGTCAGCATTCATTTTCCTCCATAGTACTCTTGTTGCCTTATGACTGGTGGTGTCCACCAAGTATTATGGAAGATGAGAGAACCGAGATCCTCTCCATCTTCTTGTGTTGGTCAGGGATAGACACATGATTTAAGCTAAGCCTCTAGAAGCTCCTCCTGGCACTTAGACTTTGGGTGTCTGATATAAGAACGTGTCGTGATAGTTGGATATCGGGGCATCTCAGCACCATGATGTGGTGCCAGCAAGGCTGGTGATGGCACCTGGACCTGACCCATCCTGCAGTGTAACCATGGCAATTCTTGCTGAGTCATCTCCCTCTCCCTTGGATCCTGTTCATTCATGCTGTCTTGTCCCTCAGATCCCAGGTGACTCTGTAGGGTCTCATGTCATTCCAGTAAACCCTCCTTCTTTTTCACACTTTTTCCCCTCTGTAAGATCACCATACTTAGATTCTGTTGTTTGGCACTAAGACCCTTCACACAGAAATTGGGACTAAGAGTAGGGTTAACATTAAAAGACTCTAAAATATAGTCTTAGCTAAGCCAAGGAGGCTGAGTGGAAGCCAGTGAGACACCTTTATTCAGGGGCTAGAAGGTTTCAGTTTTTGTCATATGGTAGTGAAAGTAATGATCATTTTAGTCCTTCTGCGCCCTGAGAACCAGCTCATGTACACATAGAAGCTTTACCATAAAGGGACTTTAGAGGAAAAAAACTTAGGATGTTAGAATGTGTTAACGACATTTTATGGCTTTCAATAAATTCCTACATAAAAGAGATAAGATAGTTTTGATAACTGGCATCTGAAAGCAGAGAGAAGAAAATAAGACCTTGCTTAGAGAAACACTACCTTTGAGTTGCCTGAGAACCTGGAAAGACTGGAAAAGCAGCTGTCTACTGCAAGTCAGAATGCCAGCGGGAGGGGGGGCGCGCAACAGAGGATGTGATTGTGGCTCAGGAGAACGCTATTGCTTCCTGCCCCTCGTGCAGGCCTCTGCTATTCAAATTGTCCCAAAATGACAGAGAGAGAGGAAGGAAGGAAGGAAGGAAGGAAGGAAGGAAGGAAGGAAGGAAGGAAGGAAGGAAGGAAGAGAGGGAGGGAGGGAGGGAGGAAGGAAGGGTGGGTCACCTTATTATACCAGAGATCAGATTGTTGGACCCCAAAACCCTGAGTTTCTGAGAAATGAGCAAAGCAGGGAAATGGAGGCTTATTACCAAAGAAACTCTGAAGGTTAGAACTGGAATTCAGGATTATAACCTCTCTCTGACTTTGGCTGCTGGCCTATAAAACAAATAGCCTGGAAGAATCTAAACTATAATAAAGCTTTATTGCCAAATAAACTCCAAGCCTGAATAGAATAAACTCCTATTCCTAGGCCCTGAATATAATCTCTAAACTCCTTAACTCACAGCAGTGGGAAAGGAGCCTCTAAGCAGCATAGGGGTGATTTACTATTGATTTGTAACCTCAGGAACGTCCTGGGTATAATCTGAAACTGGCCCCCCCAATCTGTGCATGGAGAACAGGAAGAGACCAAAAGAAGAGGCATGCCACTCTAAGTGGCAGTTTTAATAAACAAAGAAAATTCACATACAAGAGCCTTGACTCGGCCAGGAGCAAGACAAGTGATTCCCTGCAACCACCCATCAAATCTTAGTAGTCTGTACAGAGGCCTTAACTAGGTTCAGTCACATATACCATGCAGATGTTCTCAACACATCTCCATCATCAGATCAAGGCTATGTCCTTGGAGCAGCCTCTGGGAGTGGAAAAAGCAAGCAGAACTCACATTTCAAGGACAGGGGAGGGCATAAGTAGCCCCTGATGATGTTTATTGCTTACCACAGTAAAGGAAACCATTTCCTTGATGGAGTATTAGTAGCATTTCGAGAATAACAAGGTCAAAGACAGGGTATTTATTAAGGTTTCGTTATTGTTTACCGTACCTGGAAATAGTTCAGTATGAGCAGCATATGGGGATTGAGTCACGTTTGTTATTAATAGTTTGGATCAGCAGACCTAGCAAGGGGAAAGTTTTGTAGCAAGCCTTGAAGAATAAACAGTCTTACCACAGTTGAGTATCTGTTGAGACACCCTGGCAAGAGAGCAAGTTGAGAAAAGTTGTTGCCACTTCATCTTCTAATCGAGACTCTCCTGCAATAATGCAGATGGTCAAATATAAGTCATATTGAGGTAGATGGTAAGCTGTGCAATATATAGGTTTTTGATCTTACAAAGCTCCTAGAATTTCCATCAGTAATGAGATCAGTCTGGGTTGTGTTTTTTGAGATGAGATGTATGCGTTCCATGTCAGCTTGAGCGTATTTAAAGTCATGTGTTGAGAGTATGTATGGCTATTACGTAGCCTGTGGAGTAGACTAAGATGGGCATTTGTGGTGTCTCCAGAATCCATTCCCCTTTCACCAATAGTGCCTGATTTCCATTTTCGATCCATGTAGCTGTAGGGAAGCTGATTCCTCTCCTGGGGTCTAGTGGAGGATATGACAATAACGAAGTGATAAATACATTCTATTTCCCTTACAGTGACAGACAGGTCCTCATGCAGATTGGTTTAGATGTGTGACCTAAACCTCTCTCATCGGAATGGATCTTGGAACACTTGTGGAGAATGCTCCAACAAAGGCAACCTCTCTCTGGGTCTGAATGGTGTGGTGATGGGATATGAGCTATGACCACAGCTTCAGCCATTTTGCTAGCCCGAGGGAAGCCAGCGTAAGGACAGTGGCAACAACTCAGAGAAAAGGACAATGCAGAGGGAAACGCTGAGGAATATAAAGCAAGCCTTTGACTCCTAGATTTCCCCCAAATCCTCAGTGTTTTAGATACTCTTCCTGGCATTACAAAGACAAAGCAACGACATCCAAATCAAATTTTTTTTTCTTTTGCTTTGCTTTTCCTCTTCCTTGCCTTTCTTTGGTTCCCTCCCCCCAGCATGAGGACTTTCTACTTCTTCCTGTCCGATTGGAACTGCCCTGACATCAGAACCTCCTTTCAATCTACTGAATCTCTTATCGTAAAACGTTATGATATGAGTCATATGTAGGTGTCTTGATATATGAAAGGAAAGTGTTAGAATTCAAAAAAACTTCTTTCTCTGCAAATTCTTGCATTCAAGGCATTTTCCCAGCTACTCAGAAATATCTAATTTGACATTCAAAACTAAGTAATGATTTTTTTAGGTTTGGTGCAGTCTACTCTCACCCCAAAGCAACTGAAGCCTAATCAATGGAGGGATACTTAGGACAATATAATTTATGGGGCATACAACTAAAATTTTCATTTTGAAACTATCCCTGTTATGGACATAAACCTAGGTCAGACTACATGATCAGGAAATTTAAATCTTCCCCTTCCCAGTTGTGACAACCAAAAATGTCTCCAGACATTGTCAAAACTGCCCCAGTGGAGAATCAGAACCACTGTTCTCAGGTCTCAGGTTAAACGTCACATCCTCAGGGAATGCTCTCTCAGCACCCCCACCGTTTCTCATATATTTGTGTTATTCTGTCATAGCCCTCCTCCCAATTTGTAATAAAAATTATTGGGGTTAATTATTTGTTTACTCTCAGTCATTTCCACTAGACTGTAAATTCCCTGACAGCAGAGACTGAGTTTTCCTTTCTTTTTTAAATTACTATTTACTAAGTAAACCCTCGTTATAGCAATAATTATGTGTTAATATTTATTAGCAAACACAAGCTTGCTAAATGAATCAATTAAGAGTTGGCTAAATAAAAAAAACACAAAGGCATTACATGTCTGGTAGTTTCAAACCTGAACTCACTCCCTTCTCTTATTTTGGGAACAATATATAATGATTAAGAGACAAAGAGAGAGGAAAGGAAAGGAAATAAGGAAAGAAAGGAGAAGAGGAGAAATAAAGGGAGGGACAAACACAAGAGCATCACTGAAGGTCGTGGGCCCATAGAACTCAGTGTTGCCAGAATAAATATCATTATTGAGAAGACCGACTGCTATGGTCTATGTGCGTAGTAGTCCTATATGAAGAAATGCATATGGTTACATACTGAAACAGATATTTGTTTCAAGAGTCCAACTTTCTCAAGGTTAGAAATCTGTTGAGTCACATGTAAAACTTTCTCCAGGTCCTTTTGCCTTCTTCCTCCTGATATTCAAAGCTATTCTCTGTGAAGTTTTGACCCCATCAGTAGCTACCCTTAGCATTTCCTACTTTTCTCTAACTTTCCTCTGACATCATCACACTGTTCCAGACAATATGTATTTTTGTCTAGTGTTGCATGTAGATCAGCTCTGGACAGTTCTCAGAATATCAAGAGATGCTACTTGCCCACAAAGACACAATAGCTTCTGCCAGCCATGCTACAGTTTCTAGTCAATAAGGGAAACGGAACCCTTTAAAATAACATTTAGAAAATGGCAAATGTGGAGGCATCACATTTCCTGATTTCAAGCTATATTACAAAGCTATAATAATCAAAACACACAGTACTGGCATAAAAACAGGCACATAGTCCAATGGAACAAAACTGAGAACCTAGAAAGAAATCCACACATATATGGTCAATTAATCTTTCACAAGGGCACCAAAACACACCATAGGGAGAGGATAGTCTTTTCAATAAATAGTTTTGGGAAAACTAGATAGCCACATGCAAATGAATGAAATTGGACCCTTATCCTATACTGTACACAAAAATTAACTCAAAATGGAGTATAGACTTAAATATAGTATCTACACCATTAAATTCCTAGAAGAAAACATAGGAAAACCTCCTTGACATTTGTCTTGGCAATGGATTTTTTTGTACGTAACACCAAAAATATGGGCAACAAAAGCAAAAGTAAGAAAGTGGGACTACATCAAACTAAACAAGCTTCTGCAGAGCAAAAGAACAAATAACCAAGTGGAAAGGCAACCTACAGAATGGAAGAAAATATTTGCAAATCATATGTCTGATAAGGGGTTAACATCGAAATCTGTATAAGGAACTCACACAACTCAAGAACACAAATCACCTGATTTTAAAAAATAGGCAAAAGACCTGAACAGATATTCGTTCAAAGAAGATATACAAATGGTTACTTGATGTATGAAGAGGTACTCAACATCACTGAACAACAGGGAAATACAAATCAAAACCGCCATAACACCTCACACTTGTTAGGATGACAATTATCAAAAAGACGAGTTAGAACAAGTGTTGGAGAGGGTGTGAAGAAAAGGGATGAAGGGAAATTCATCATTATACACTGATGAAGGGAAATATAAATTGGTACAGCCAAAATGAAAATGGAACTGAAGTGCCTCAAAAAGCTTAAAATAGAACTACCATATGATCCAGCAATCCCACCATTTTTAACAGTGGGTAAACACACAAAGGAATGAAATCAGTATCTTAAAGAAACACTGATATCTACAACCCCATGTTCATTGACACAGTCACAGTGCAACAACATGGGTGCACCTGGAGGACAATATGCTAAGTGAAATAAGCCAGACACAAAAGATAAAGACTGTATGATCTCACTTGTGTGTGAAATATAAAGAAGTTGAATTCTTAGAGAGAATGCTGGTTATGGGGTGTGAAGAGTGAGAGAGACATTGGTTAAAGGGTACAAATTTTCAGTTATAAGGTGAATAAGTTCTGGGGTCTAATATACAGCATGGGAATGATAGTTAATAAAACTGTATTGTATGCTTGAAATTTACTGAGAGTAGATCTTAAGTGTTCTCACCATGAAACAAAAATGGCAGCTACATGAGGTGACGGATGAGTTAATTAGCTTGATTGTGGTAATCATTTCACAATGTATACATTTATCAAGTCATGTTGCACACTTTAAATATTTTCAATTTTTATTTTGGCAACTATACCCCAATAAAGCTGGGGGGACAAAAGAAAGAAAATAACAAATGTAACGTATGCAGAAAGCAGAGAACTTTGGGTACATATACAATACAAGAGAAGCAGAATAAAACTATTTAAAAAGTCTAGAGATAACCTCTCCTCCTTTGTGTGCATGGCTATACTTTCAAGAGATGTTTTAAGTGCCTAAATATAACTTGAAAAAAAATTTTACTTGCTTTCAGATTACTGCTTATATTCCTACAAATTAAAATCTTTGTTATTCTTTAAATATAAAATGATGCTTGATGACTAAATCCCAGACAGATCAGAGCCAATAAGGAATGTAAATATTGTATATGGTACCTTTAAGAAGTCTAGAAAGAAATTAAGACACTTTTAATAATGTTATTCTCAAATGCAGTGATATTGAATTGAACATCAAAAAGGAGTCAGAACCAAACAAGAAATCCCAATGAAATGAGCCTCTTTGAATTCTGCTAACTCAGGCTTTTAAATTCGATGATGGATTTCCACATCTATACTCCTACATGCAGTAGTCCCTTACTCTCTCACACTACCCCTCACCAGCTGATAATTCCCACAAATAATTCTTTTAAAATAGATTATTTTCTTTCGTCTACTTAAGGCACTGTACATCGTGGATAAAATCTAGTGTAATGGAAAAGCTGGCTCATCCAAGATACTTCTCCTGATTCACAAACTGGAGATCTTTTGAGTTTCATTAATTGAAGCTGGTGCCAAACCTTTCATGTGATTGTTACGAACTTGAGGATAACTCAACTTCATCTCCATTAGAAAACACTCAGGCGCATCAAAGAATCATAGTTCCCATCAATGAATAACTCTTCCTTGGGATTACTCAAAGTAATTTGACATTAGGACATTATTATTAATTTTTAAGGGTAGAAGTAGTTTGTTACCCTTTTTTTTTTTTACAGTTTCACATTTTTACTTATTTTTTAAAACCCCTGTTGCTGTTGTTTTTAAATACACCTTTTTCATCATACTTGAGACTTCCGCAATCAAGGGCTCATTTGGCTATAATTGTCTCTATCCTCTTTTCTGTATTTGAAAATGACTACGTACTTTTATCTAGCTTGTACATGAAATTTCACAAAGAAGTAATTATTCCCCTCCTATTTTGTTGTTGTTGTTAGGTTTTAATCATAATTAAAAGATTACTGGCTTAATTTTCCATAAGCCATTCACTCTAAGTAGTTAATTATGAAAGTAAACTCATAATGCAAATACCATTAAACTCTATTGATAAGAAACCGAACACATCAAAGATTGGGTATAACAGGATCTTTGCAGAGCAATGTTTTTATCTGTTTATTCTTTTGCAAATATATTTACCTTAGCCATTTTAATTTAAATTTTGTTCTCAGCCCTTAGATGTTTGAATTTTCTTTTTGGCCACTAGAGGTCTACCATACCTATCTTGAGAACATGCTGGCAGAGTTCTACCGGGTTTTGGGACCGGCCTGAATGTATTTATCATTTATCCATCTTTTCATTCATTGATTCATTCAGTTTCTTGGCATGTGTTTATCACTGCTCTGTGCAGTCATGGTGCTACTTTCAAAGGAGGAGGGAGTTTTGAGTTTCTTTTACGGCCTCTTTCCCTATCTTCCCTGCTGCAGAAGGTTCTTGACCTCCTGCCTCCCTGTGCCCTTGCTCTATCAGACACCTTTTATCGCCTTTGCCTTTAACATTTGCTTTTCTCCCTTGCTCTCCCCATTAGCATTGCAACTTGGGAATGAGCTTCCCATTCTGAAATCTTTTTTTTTAAAAGGTTTTATTTATTTATTTGACAGTGATAGAGACAGCCAGCGAGAGAGGGAACACAAGCAGGGGGAGTGGGGGAGGAAGAAGCAGGCTCCCAGCAGAGGAGCCCAATGTGGGGCTCAATCCCAGATCACCGGGATCACGCCCTGAGCTGAAGGCAGACGCTTAACAACTGAGCCACCCAGGCATTTTGAAATCTTTCTTCACTCTGGTCTCCCTCTGGCTACTCCTCTAGGTCTCACCAGCCATTCACGGATGAGTTCTCATGGGCCATCTGCTTTCCTGCTGTCACCTCCCATTCTCCTCTTGCCGCAGTTGGGCTCCATCAAAGCTGCCCTAACAAACCGATGACACCCTCAATGCTTCCTCTTTCTCCCCACATGGAATCATTTACGGACTCCTGAGGACCCACCACTGTAATAGTTCCTGAATCTGGCTGCTTTTTTCCTTGCTTCACCCTCAGTCAGGACTTAATCACTTCTCATCTAAATTATACCCACAATCTCTAACTGGCTTCAAGGCATCAGTCTTGTTCCCTTCTAAATTCTCTACCTTCCTTCCAGAATGATCCTACTAAAGCACATCAAACAGTATCACCACCCCACCAAGACCCCTCTGCTGGTCAAACCCAAATCCCCGAGAGTATGAGAGTGGCCTGTCACAGTCTCTGCTTTCCTCTTCCCTACACCCCTCCTCACCTCTTCCCTCCAGACCTTCACCACACAAACTTCCAGCTTGTCCTGTCCTTTGATTACTATTGATTTTTGCACCCATCTTTTCTTCTCGGTTGAATTTCATCCTTTAGAATACTTTCTTCAAGAGCCCACGGTAATAAACACTTAGTCTTTGTATATCTCGAAGTGGGTTTAATTCATCTTCACTTTGAGTGATAACTTTTCTGAGAACACGGTTCTAGCCTGCTGGTTATTTTTCCACGCTCCTTTGAAGACAAGACTCTAATGTTTTCTAGCATGTATTGTTGCTAATGAGAACTCTGTTGCTATCCAGTTGTTGCTCCTGTTCTTCTTTGCTATTTGTTTTTTTAATTTTTAGTTTTTCCTTATTGCTCGGCAGTTTTGCTCTCATGTATGTGTGTGATTTACTGATGAGAACACAGTATGGTCTTCAAAGCTGAGGGCTTCAGTTACTTTATTCTGGAAACACGTGAGCTTTTATCTTTCCCGCATTCTTTCTGTTCCCTCCTGCTTTCACAGTACCTAAGCATATGTAGAAGCTGATCCTTTATCCTTCCATATCTGACTTTCTGGTGCTGCATTTTTGTCTCTGCATCATTCACTCTGCTATACTCCGAGCGAGAATCTCAAATCTATCTTCCAACTCACTTTTTTCCTCTGCTATTTCTGTGCTATTGCTTAAACGCATCTCTCCAAGAAGTCTTCTTGAACCTAAACCTGAATTAAGTTTTCTTTCTTTGAGTACCCTGACTCCAAGACATAGTACACTTTATTCTGTATTTTAATTATCTGCAATTTCTGTCTCTCCCATTTCAAACTCTTTTTTTTTTTTTTTTTTTTTTTTTTTTGCAGGTAGGACTGTGTCTTATTTTCGTATGCCCTGAACTTGATATCGTGCCTGAAGCATAAGGGACATTCTGTAAACATTGATTGGACATTTTCTGCCTTTAGCCTCAATATGTATATATGTCTGAAGCTACTGATATTCTATTTTCACTCTCCATCTACTTAAACTTCTTCCCCAGTAGATTCTGTAAGGGCAAGGGCTATATTTTGTGCACTATTATATCCCAGGACATAACAAACACCCAAATATCTCTGTGCTTTCTTCATGATGTACCCCTATTACCTTGAAGAAAACCCAAAGAAGTGGTCTGTGATTTGAAAACATTTGCAACACGACTAGAGTGGAGGGGCCATTGAAGCATCTCTATTTTAAAAGCATAGCCTTGGGCACCTGGGTGGCTCAGTCAGTTAAATGTCTGCCTTCAGCTCAGCTCATGATCCCAGGGTCCTGGGTCCCCTGTTGAACTCCCTGTTTGGCGGGGAGTCTGCTCCTCCCTTTCCCTCTGCCTCTCCCCCCAGCTTGTGCTCTCTCTCTCTCTCTAGCTCACTCTCTGTCTCTCTCTCTCTCTCCCAAATAAATAAATAAAATCTTCAATAATAAATAAATAAATAAATAAAAGCATAGCCTTCTCCTAAGTTCCCTGACAGCTAATGGGTTAGGTCCCAGTTTTATATTTCGAGCAATTCTTTCTATTCCAAGCATGTTGACTTACTTTTCATCTCTGTGCATTTGCTGAAAGCAAAGTTAACAATTCCAAATATCTGAGACATATTCTTTTTACCCCCAAAAAACCTTTTTAATAGAAATATCATCGGGAAATAATGTTTCTTTCCCATTCCTAATGTTTTTTTCTTTGCGTGTTAGAGTAACTCTACCGACCTCTCTCCATCCTTTCACTGCACCGCAGCAGCCCCACCTCCCACCCACCACGGAGAAGCCAAACAGGTCATTTGGGAATTTGGTAGGGAAACTGCATGGATAGCTCAGCTCCTCCCTCTTTTCTTATTTTGGGGACGGGGAGTCTTCTCTGCTTCTCTGCGACTCCATCCTGCTCCCGTTGGGAGACATTGGCTATGATCCAGTACTGCTTTGTGGAAACATGTGTCTCACTGGGAGGTTCAGTGTTAGGCAGACACTGAGGTTGCCTACAGACACAGACATGTTCTTTCAGTAGTCCTTTCTGTAATATGGTGATATTTTGTCCTCTGTCTGATGAAACTCAGCTTTATTTATCAGTTGGTTTAGACCTAGACCAGGTGGAGGAACTATTTATTGGTGACCCCTCAAAGATACCAACACACTTCAACAGAAGGTAGGGGTCCACGTTATTGTAACCCAAAGCACTCTTTTCTGTCACTGCCAGAAAATAGCAACATATTCATTCATCCATTCATTCAATTACTCAACAAATATCTATTACACATCTACAATGTCCTAGAACCTGAGAGCACATCAGTGAACATAATAGTCAAAATCCCCATTGCCATGAAGTTTACATTCTAGTGGAATACGCAGGGAGAAATAAAAATAATAATAAGTAAATGCTACCGGGGGCGGGGGGAAGAAAGATTAAAAGGATTGGGAGTGTCCAGTGGGGGTGTGGGTAAGATAGGGAGATAAAGGGCAGCCTCATGGAGGACATAACACTTGAAACATTTGCACAAAGAGCTGAAAAAATGGAGAGTAGGTCATGGGGAAGAGGAAACACCTCATGGCAGGAAGAATGAGGAGGCCAGTGGGGCTGGAGAAGAAGGACTGGAGGGCAGGACAGGGAGTTCAAGGGATAAGAGTCAAAGAGGTGATGCAGAGAGGGCAGCAGGTCATGCAGAGCAGTGGAGGCTGGAGTGAGGGCTTGAGCTTTCATTCAGAGACATGGGGGCAGCCATTGCAGGATTTCAGCAGAGGAGCAACCTCATCTGACTTACATTTCAAAGGATTGCTCTTCTGGCTGTGTTGGTAATGAACCTGGTGTGCGTGTTGCAGAAGGAGCAATACGGAAGTAAGGAAACTAGTTAGGACATTGTGGCAACAATCCCAAGTGAGAGGCAATGTGTTCCGGGACGTGGGTGGGGGTGGACAGAAATGGTAATAAGTTGTCAGAGTCTGGATGTATTTTTCAGGTTGAACGAAGTGGAATTCCTGATGCGTTGGCAATTGGATATGACAGCCCATGCTATTAGCTACTTTCCAGGGTAACTGCCTTTTAGGAAATACTGAATGAGCCTAGTAAAGTCCATCAGTGACCTCTGCCTCTGTGGGGACCCTATCTCAATAATTTAAAATAGAGCTTTGGCGGTTCAAGTCACTCCCAATGTTACCAGGAAGTGAAGTCTGGTCCAGAAGGACTAATTTCAATCTATCACTTGGTAGAGAAATTAAATTAAAATCCTTGCTTTCCAGTATTAATAAACGCTTTTTCGATGATGTCATGTGTATATAAAAAAATGTATAGTTTTAATAAGAAAATGTATTGAGAAGTCAATATCCAGCCTCATATCCAGACTAACTGCTAAAAGAAGAGCTCTTATGTACCACACGTGGAGTCCACTAAAAGGAGACAATGCCTCTGATATTTTGTGAAATTCTGTTTAATTTTAATCTTTATACGTTGTTCAAAATACCAGGAAAATGTGTCCATCATTTCCCTCCTTTTTATAGCCTTGGACATAAAAAGAGCAACGACAATCCAACCGGTAAATAAGCACGTACTAAAAGACTGTTTTACAGGCCATTTAGGTCAAACATGACTTGACGAACTCAACCCACAAATGACAATTCCAACAAGACTATGAAATAAAACTGCAGAGATCTTTCCTGAAAGACTATCAACTTGCTCATACTCTGCTATCTAAGGTAAAGTTGTAATACTGTCCATGTACCAAGGTAAGTAATAAAGTATTTGATCAGTCCTCTATATTTTTCTTAATTATTACTCCAGGGTAACAAGGTAACAAAGCAAAAGGCAGCATTGTCTTCACAGCAGTATCATGGACTTTTGTTGGGAACAAAAGGAAAATGCTAATTTTACCTATTTGCATAAACTTACCAAAGTTAGAACATGAAGAAAAATAAGCTACAGTCACAAATGTGTACAAATAGTGTGATCTCTCCTCCCGTGGACACTGCCATCCGTGCCAATTCAACACGTTTCCTTTTATCTGCTACCATTCTGTGTTTGAAGAAACATCCAAGCATCAAGGCATGAATAACTTTTATTCTTACCTCCAGAGGCAAGGGTAACAGAGTGGATGTCAGCATCTTCCTAGCTGAACAGGAAGAATGTCAAGGACCCACTTTTGCAACAAAGTAATCTGCAGATTTTTTCATTCTGAGATTCTATTGTTTTTTCCACTGCCATCTGTAACAAAACAGGGAAATGAGGTTTTAAAAAATCAATGTTAAATGTAAACAAATCATTTGGGCTCCACTTGGCTCCATAGTGTTTTATGTTTACTTTGCAGATGTAACCTTTCCAGGCATTGGCCAATTTCAGTGTGATAAATAAAATTATCTTTAAAATTGGAGTATGACGTCACCACAAACATGGTATGATGGAAACAAAGATATAGTCAGTGTCCATTTGTCCAGAATGACAGGAAAATGGATAATTGAATAGTCTCATTAGGTAAGAATTATTGTACATAAATTACCAATTTTCCAAGAAATCGAGTAAAAATAGAATATATTTCAACTATAGTAGTACAAGTTTATCCATTTGGTTCACAAAAATAACTATGCCATACTAATAATTACAAATATCAGTTTAGGCTGTTAGATACCAGGCTGAATCACTGTTAGTTTTCTATTTGACCTGAAAGTTGTTAATTTCAACAAATTCTTACCGTATGATTATGTCATTATTATTTGTCTTTCTCATGA
The DNA here is from genome assembly GCF_023065955.2 of Ursus arctos. NCBI lineage: Eukaryota > Metazoa > Chordata > Mammalia > Carnivora > Ursidae > Ursus > Ursus arctos. Next base: position 70,025,481 of record NW_026623111.1, on the reverse strand, counting down.
GAGATGTACAAATGTACATTTTTATAACTCTTGTATTTTGAATTTTTTAAATATTTTACTTCAAAAAAGGGGGAGAAAGGACAGAAAACCTCTATAATGATAAGTCTCCTATTGGAATAATAGAGAAAAAGCCATTTTTTTCCATATTACTTTCAATTACTAATCATATAATGTAAATAAAAATCATGGTTTAAAATATTTAAAAATTCTGATTGAAGTTGCCAAAAGTTATTTAAGCTGTATACCCTTGTCCTACACTTGTCTTTAATAAGAATAAGCCATCTAATGGGAAAGATTGGATTTGGAGCATCATAAATCTGAATACAAAATATCCTGGAAATATTTTATCCTGCTTTTGGATACTGATCAGGAAGCGGCGTATGGTTTTCCGATCCAGAGGTCAATCTTCCCTTTCTTTTGTGCATATTGAAGTTTCAGACTCTGTATTCAACACGGAACGGTGCTTTGATAGGAACCAAAAGCTCTCTGCTCCTCTGGGATTTTAGTAGCCTCCTGAGCAGCAAGAACAGCCTCAGTTTTTGCTCCTCCTTGGAGGGTCTCTAGCCTTCCAGGAACGCAGGCACTTTCCGGGACAACAGAACCCAGCTAACTCTAGCAGGAAGAAAAGGCTAAGGAGATTCCGGCACCTGCAACAGCCTTGCCCACTAGGCGTCTCTTGCGTGAACACGGGGAAGATTCAGTGTGAGTCCGAAGCGGGCACTGTCTCTCCTCAGATCCCTTCTGACCCTCCTCCCCGGCATTCGCCTGTCTCCTGACTGCTGTGCTGCTAAGGGCTGCACCTCCGGCTCTCAGAGGCTCATCCTCGTCGCATACTGAGTGACCTCACCTGCAAGTGTCGGGGGGTTAGGTGCCCCATCACACAGACCACCAGGTCTACCTGTAGTAGATTCCTAGGAGGATACAAAATCCCAGCTCCTTTGCCTCTAGCTAAGGCAAGCTCTAAACCGTAGGTTATACTGCAGAGCTCGCCCTGGGGCCAGGCTGTGTTTGGAGCCACACCTGAAGCCACACGAGCTTGGCTTCTTTCCCTCTCTCCCCTCACTTGCTTCTCGCGGGAGCGCGGCTTCACAAACCACTTGCACCTGATTCTTTAACGAACATTCTACCTCAGAGACAGCTTGATCGACAACAGATGCAAAGCTCCGGGTCCAAGAATCACAGCCAGAGTATCTCAGTTTAGGTAAAGAGGAATCCAGGATAGAAAGCAGATGCGGAAAGAGGGGATTTGGGCCAGGTGCTGTTCCGAAAGCAGGTCTGGAACTGAAAGGCAGCCTCGGGGAATTCTAATGGCCACTATCGGAAAGGATTGATATTCAAGGGCAGAGCTCAATTCTCCTGGGCGAGGACGGGACTTTGGCGATGGATGAGAACAGAGATGTGGGAAGAGGAACCAATACAGAGGTCTAGTTACAAAAAGTGTGGCAAACTTTTAAATTTTTTCATGACTGTTTTTGTCCTTTTACCTGGAATACCTGCTCCCAATCTCCCCATACCATCTTCTGTTGAATCTGAAAACACAGTTCCAATGTCTCCTCCTTTATTAAGCTTTTCCGGTGCCCTTAACACAGGCACAGTCCCTCTTTTCTCTCTTTTTAATGTTTCACCTTTCCTCTCTTTATAGATTGTGACACGGCAGGGTAGGTCTTTTTATCATTTTATCCCTAAAATCTGTCATGATGTCAAAAGCACCTATCACGAATTGACAGGAACAGATCCTAGAACGGTAGAGAATCCCAATTACATGACAAGGGCAAAGATCAAGAGCAGATTGGAAGTGCTCAAAGAAATGCCGTCACAGCTAAGCTGGCAAATAGGATCAAGACTAGTAGTTGAGGACGAAGAGGCACAGCAAGGGGATGGAAGAAGGTGGTAACTCTCATGGGGCAAAGAACCAGACTGGGTTGGAAAAGCGTTTATTTCTAGGTTCTTACTTTTCATAGCTCCAAAGTGAGGAACTACATAAATATCTGGTTTTCTTCTTTTACACAAGAATGATCACTATATGTACATGTTATATTTATACTATAAACTATTAGGATCCGATCAAGTAAACAGTTATCTTTTTTTCCTTCTTCCCTTTGCTTCTGCAATTTGGTGTTATTACATTTGTTTGATGGTTACAGAAATAAAGTTTAAATCCTTTTTGCTACCCAGCTTCCATTAAAGAATTTATTAAAGAAATAAATTCCAATTACAAATTTAAATAATGATTATAAATTATTTGTGTATTCTCTTTGGGACATCTTTTCTCCCTATAACTTTAGGAAATAGATTGTTGTTTGTATTAAGAATCCTATGTGTGGGGGTGCCTGGGTGGCCCAGTCGTTAAGTGTCTGCCTTCGGCTCAGGGCGGGATCCCAGCGTTCTGGGATCGAGCCCCACATCAGGCTCCTCCGCTGGGAGCCTGCTTCTTCCTCTCCCACTCCCCCTGCTTGTGTTCCCTCTCTCACTGGCTGCCTCTATCTCTGTTAAATAAATAAATAAAAATCTTTAAAAAAAAAAAAAAAGAATCCTATGTGTGTTTTGGTATCTTGACTCATAAGAGTATAACCAGTTTATCAACGTACTAAAAAAGTAAACCCCATTGAATTACACTTAGTCTATATCCTGGTTCAACAAGTATGGAAACAAAAATGATTGTAGTTGATTCAGATTTCTGTTTTACAAACTCACTGCATTTAGAAAGGATGGTATGGTAAGACCTCAACCGTTTATTTTATGGTGTAATTGTCAATTCAAAAGATGGACTGTGAGAGAGACTTAGTTTTCTTCTTCTCACTGTCATGATTTCCACACTTAGCATTGTAACTTCTCATGGCTAAAAAGTATAGTACAAACAAGTAATATGCAACACATGGTCATTCCCATGACGCCAAAAGGATTCATCTTGGAGTTCTTGAAGTTTGAAGTGCATTCTGAGAGAACAACTACATCCAATCTGTGCTTTAACCACTTGCCCGTATTTCTCCTAGCCAAAAGAGGGTTCTGTTATCTTTCATCCTGAAAAGTTCTACCTTTTCTTTCATATTTGGAAAGTGCTAGTGAATTGGAATCCTCCAGTGTCATCCCTAACACTCAAACCCTGTCCAAATTTGTTGATGCTTCTGTTCTCAGTGTCCTGGTATTTGGTCTTCTTGTCCTCCCCCATAATGGATGTACTATTCAGTGTTTCATTGTCTTTCTTTGGAGTTATTCCATAGCTTTCTTACCAGACTTCTCATCGACAGCCTACTCTTGATACAGCCACCAAACTTAACTTTCTAAAATACAAATTTTATCATGTTACATCCACTGAAAAATTGTCAGGGCTTCCCCATTGCTTTTGTGTCAGAATAAGCATGGTACCACCTTTCTTAGTAGTTTACACTATTGCTTTCCCTGAGTGCTGCTCTCACAGGAAACCACTTGCCCAGGCAGTCTCTAAGACAGCAAAATTTCTACCCCTCTTTGGCTTTATTTACTCCCACAACTCTCTCTACCAATCAGATTCCTATTCATCCCTCAGTGCCCTTTTCAAATGCCATCTTCTGCATTAAATACTTTTCTTTGAGTTTTCTAATCAGAATTCATTACACATTTCATCGGCATCCTAAATCATAATCATCCTAAATCGTAATGTCTTAATCAATCCTGTCTTGATTATCCAATACTTTAAACAATCTGGCCTATAAAACATTTCAGTTAATGTTTCTTTGAGTTAAAGAGTTTTCTGAGTCTTGGTCTTGGAAAATTATAAGATCCAACTCAGAGTTTCCAGTCTGATCTTCTTTAAACATAAACTTCAGATTACCATTGAATGACTTATCTAAGACTTACATGACTTTATCATTCCAGCTATTCAAATGTTTCAACAACTCTCTGTCATTCATTCAAGCCATCCAATAAATATTCTTGGAGGACCCAGTATATGATAGGCACTGGGACTAAAAGAGTAAACCAGAGGGACATCATCCCTGTCTTCATGGAGATTACAGTCTAGTGCAAGGTCCAATTAAAACACGCACACTCGTACACACAAAGTCCAAATTAGCCTAACTACTTAGAAACGAGTACAAGAGGTGCAAGAGAGAACAAGACAAAATAGATCAGAATTTCTCATATTTATTTTTTAATCTTCAGTGTCTGCAAAATTACCAGAGTTACTGTCAAAGCTTATTACAAGCAGTTTGAAGGAAAGAATTCTTCCTGCTTTGCTGTTACACAGCAACAAACATGTGGGTAAAACTGTCAAGAGCCCTACTTATCTCACTCCATTTATCCTTTTAGTTCATCAGAGGCAAACAAAATGTTTACACTGCTCTTATGGGTACAAATAAATAGATTTTCTATGCAAAAAGTCCTTATGTTTTTATGTCAATTTCAAAATTTAAATGTATGTGGAAAGTGGAAAAAAGGTAAAATGGAGATAAATGACAAGAGAAGTTAAAGAATAATAAAAATTAGTGGGGGGGGAAATATAAGCAAAACTATAAAGAAAAGAAGAAAATTAGAGTAGACGTAGAGGAAAGTTGCTTCTCCTTATCTCCATACATACCAAAGTTCTTACCTAGTAGCTGGAATTCTTTCATATTCCCCTGCCAGCACTGAAGAGCTAAACTGAATTTCATGTTAGGAAATTGTTAAAACAGACATGATTTTTTACGGCTTGGGTTTTTTTTTTTTTTTATTTTTGTTTTTTGTTTGTTTTGGGGTTTTTTTTGTTGTTGTTTTGGTTATAGATACCATAACCATGTCTTAGATTTCTTTTTCCTTGAAGATCAGATAAATATTTGGTAAGTGTTTTACCAGAATTTTTTTGTGAATCATATAGTCACTAATGAAAATACTCAAGTCCGCTGTGTAGTATGAAAAAAGCCATAGACTACATACATAACAAATGGGTTTGTCTGTGTTCCAATAAAACTTTATTTGCAAAAATAGGCATCCAAACTGGGGTTGTAATTTGCCACCCCCATCTTAGAGTAAAATGTGCTACTGAATACACACACACACACACACACACACACACACACACACACTTCTATGCAAAAGGCCATGTGTATATTTGGGTTATATAATGTGCCTTTTATATGAATAAGGGTATATATTATTGTAGGGTTTAGTTTTCATTAAATTATGTATAAAATATGATGCATATTTTAATTATATTGTAAACTTCATCCTTCCCTTTTTCTGAGACATTATCTGATTCACAGAGATACACTAATCGGATTTCCTTTTTATGATTCTCAAATTTCGGTAGTCTATGATTTTTTTGATAATTATTTTTTGTAATAACATGGCCTCAATACAAAGGGTAAGTTTGATGTATTGTGCATGCCCGTGTATTAATCACTTCCCTCCCACTATAATTCTGCAATTTCAACTACTCATGTTATTTTGTAGAAGCAGATCCAGCCACCTAATCCTTTCATATTGTTTTCATCATTGGGAGTTATGCTCAAAAGATAGACCAAGAGTAATCTTTGTCCTGACAGAAATGTACTGCTGAGTGGTTATTGATGTCCCCTTTCCAAGAGATAATGCAGACATTTCCAGGAGAGTTACTTTAATGGGAAATGTTTTATCCCTTTTTTCCAGATAGAAAATTTTAAAAGAAAATACGCACTTAATTGTCTGAAGAAGGGCAATGTCTGACCCATTGTCTAGGCTTTATCGGTTTTCCCAACTAAAAGTACTATCACAACTCAGCAGATGATCCCTTCACGTTCCTTTCACTCGGCTCAACACACAGTGTCCATGGGTTAGTAACGAGGGTCCTTTCGCTGGTCTACATGGCAGCACTAGAAGCTGAGCAAAGAAACCTCCATGGCAGGAAGGATGACTGGATATTTACAGAACGAAAGCCAAAATTGCACTCTGCAGAGAAAAAGAAAGGGAGTTCTGTTTTCCCATTTACAGAAACAGGCACAAAGCCAAATTAATTTCTTCTAAAATTGAAGTTTGTGTTACATGGTCATTAAGTCTGAACTCACAGAAACGAAGTTGACAGCTAAATTATAGGCAAAAGTCACTGTTAAGGACTGATCTCATAGCCTTTACTCACCAGTATATGTAGGAGGCTATTCTGTGTTTGATGTGTTAATCTGATCCTGCCGGCTCTACCCAGGTGGAACTCCAGATGAAGACTGAGAAATCAATGGAGGAACCGTACACACACAGGAAGGTAGGAAAGCAGGGTGGAGCTTAGGGCCCCTGGGAAGACAGCGGGTTTGAATTGGGCCTTTGATATTACATCAAATAAGGCTGGCTAGCATGACGGCCAACAACATTCTTGTCCTGAATTTGTAGATTTAGCTATGTCTCCTCTAAACACAAAATGAAGGAACACAGGCAGCCTTTTCTTCAGTCATAGCAAATAACTGGTAGGTCAAGTTGAATTTTATCTCTCTCTCTCTCTCTGTATATACGGATAGCATAACCTGGTAATCTCCAAATTTAGCAATCATACTAAATGTATTACTATTTTTTCAGTTTTTAAGTATCGTTTCTGCTTGCATTCTTAGCAAGAATACCAGACTTAGCAATGCCAGCTAAATTAGAATTTTAGGTAAATAATGAATGATACCCCCTGTAATAGTTGGGACATAGTTGTACTAAGAAATAATTCATTTTTTGTCTAAAATATAACTGGGCATCTTGCATTTTACTGGCAGCTCTAATTCTTAGTAAAGCATGGAAGATAGAAAGGGGTGAGATTTCATATTGAAATATATATTACTGGACAGAGAAATTGGCACTAAAGTTTTCCATGCTATGGTCCATTATAGATTGAATGAGATCAGTTTATTATCTCTTATAGACATGCATAAATGATTCAAAATTATTGGGAAGTCCAGCCTGAAATAGTAAGTATTTTAAAGTAAATGATACAGCAGTGCCTGGGTGGCCCAGTGGGTTAAGCGTCTGCCTTCAATTCAAGTCATGATCCCAGGGTCCTGGGATAGAGCCTAGCATCACGCTCTCTGCTCAGCAGGGAGCCTACTTCTCCCTCTCCATCTCTGCCTGCCACTCCCCCTGCTTGTGCACTCACTCTCTGTCAAATAAATAGATAAAATCTTTTTTAAAAATTAAATTAAATTAAATTAGTGATACAATTTAAGGAAAGGAATCTAACAGAATCTAATCAATCACCAATGACTCAAAAATATTTATTCAAGGAATTATGCAATAAATTGTCCATCATCATATAGGTGGCATGGCTGTTAATTAACTCCAATTAAGGCTAATAGAGTAGTGACTTTATTCCCTTGAAGGGAATGGATAATTCTCATTTAAAGCCCTTTGAGGGTTGGACTACAACATAGAAAGTAAGAAATAATAATGGATGATTAGACAAAGATCAAAAGAAAAAATTCTCTTCTTGAAACTAACACAAGATAATAACAATATTAACAATTTATTGGATACTTACTAATATTCACGTATTCTGCCAAGCACTTTATATGCATCATCTCTTTTTGTCTTTTAATCCTCACAGTATTCCTATGAGAAAGATCCTCCTACAGTCTCTTGTTTCATAGGTAAGGGAAATTGGGGCTTAAGACTAATTAAGATGATTCACACAGAGGCAGGACTGTCCTTCATCCACATTTCACTGATAGCGTAAAATTCCATGCTCCTAGCCATTAAGTAATATCAACGCTTACAAGCAAAAGACCAATCTGATGTATTTTTGAAAATAGAAAATGGGTTAGGGTAAAATAACAAATAACCCAAGGTTGAAAGACTCAGAAATCAAGCATTAAAAAAAATAAATCAAAAAGACAAATTAAGAATCTATCCATCTGTTTTCTGAACTAGTAAAGATTACTCTGACCATACGGAATCTTGTGCTAGGAAGGGAAGGATGCTCCCGTGCATTTTATAAAAGCTCCAAAGTGAATCAGATACCCCCTCCTAGTGGAGACCATTGGTTTGAACAGATGCACCCTTTAATAGATACAAGTGATTCATTAGCCCACCATATGTTAGGAATATTAATTGCGACATAGGGTTGAATGTGACAGGGATGGCACTGTTGTCATTAATTACCACTATGAAAATTGGCTTCCAATTTGGGTGGCTACCAAGTATTCATTGGGCATGGATAGAGCACATGTTAGGAAAACATCCTTTTGCAAAAATAGAACACTTTATTAAAGTTGCTAATGGCTTAGTCGGCTATACAGTGTAAGGAGGAAATAAGAAAAATTCGAGTATACAAACAGATCAAGATAGCAAAGAAATAAATATCTCAATTTAACAGTGTACCTTTTTTAAAGTGTTTAATTGCTTTGAAATTAAAACTTTGGTGCCTTGTATGATTTTTAGCTCCCAAGATTTAGGAAGTCACAAAATAATACGTTTCCTTTCCATTCCTGGGTTTAAAACCAATTGAGAGAAAGACACAGAGATCATAGAGATAGATACTAAAATATAAGTATTATTATAATAAATTCCTAATTTGAAAGCATGATTTGTCTTAGACTTACAGCCACAACAGGCCCCCTCTACTTCACTCCTGAATTAGACGAATGTCCCCAGCCAGTAATAGGCTGCTCTGGATAATCATAGGTCTCACCCTGCAGGTTGATAACATGACAGAGCAGAGAATTCATACTTCCTGAAGGCAAGCTGGATCCAAAAGGTTAAGAGAAGAGAAAGGATAGAGTGACACATTCTAAGCTGTTTTTCTGAGCTCATTCAGTAGACAAGCTACTCCTCTCCTTTGGGGAGCAGTGAGTGAGGGGCTGGGAAGAGACCAGGAGTGTTATTGGAGGTGGAAAGGAATGGAAATTCTCCCAAAATATGGATCTTTCTCCATCCTATTCGAGTTGAAAACTCAGTTGCTGAAGTTACTCAGCTACTTCTAAGGGTCCTGAAGATTTCTGGAAATTTTAGAATCAAGATTTTTCTAGTACTTTGAATTTTGTGATAAAAATAGCCATAGTAGGGACCATTACTTAATGCTTATCATATGCCAGGCACTGTCCTAAATGCTTTATGTATATAAATTTAATCTTTCCAATTATCCTATGAGAGAGACTCCAATATGATCCATATTTTACAGTTGAGGAAACTGAGGTATGCAGCAGTTGAGAAAAATCCTCCATACGTTTGCTGGTGGTTCCTTTACTGTAAGTCCCCGTGCCTCCCACCTGTTCTAGAGCAGAGACACAGGAAAAGTCAGCACATCTGTCTGTATTGTTTTCTTCAGGCAATAAGGCTTCATTTGGTTCCTGTCCTCAAATATTGTATTCTATGTAGGACTGGAGAAGCCCAAGGCTTTCTCAAAATCAAACAATGTCTTTCTCTGGTCCTTGTATCCATCTCCCCATAAATGCTCCAACTGCTAAAACTTTCCTCAACAGAGATGCTATATATGTGCCTTCTTTCTAGTTTTTCCTCATTAGCCAATCCAACTTTTTTAGATTTCTTCTTCTTTTCCATAAACATTTGTTCAAGTCATCTGCAAATCTTTCAAGTGAGTTGAGCACAGCAGGGAATGTAAAGCCAGCCCTTCTCTGTCTACTGTGCATGACCGCAATCCCAGTGTGGTTGGGATTAAGGCCCACTTACTCTAGGAAGTAGCCCACCTGTCCTTCCACTGGAGTTGAGGCTCTAAATGTGTACATCAACTTGCTTCCTGAACTTTTTTCCCTCTGTCCCACTTGGGTTGTTCAAGTCCCTATTATTTGGACTTTGTTTGCTATCTGCTATCCCTATTCTGTCAAGGAGTTCCTGACACCAACTTTAACCTTTGGTTTTTCCTGCTTGGTTTGGCCCATTCCTGTCCGGAGAATGCTCAGACTTATCACCCAGTCTTTCCTTCTAGACCAGTGTTTTTCAAATTGCTGTCCTCAAACTATTAGTAGGTATAGTCAGCATTTTAAAATGTAGACTATAATTAAATGGAATAATATATAAGAGATTGTAATTCTCATGATAATTATGAAGTTTTTTGGACTTCTTTTTCCAGTTGTGTGTGTGTGTGTATATGTTACAGACAGCAAGGCCAGTGAGAGTAGGCTGGCCCAAGGAGACCATATTTAGGAAGAGGAGAACAGCTGTATGATGGAGGAACAGAAGGAAGTCAGGGCAATATTCTTCCTACACATTGGAAAGAAATGGAAATCATGGAGATACATGTTCCAAACTATAGTTGAGCGTATAGGGGCAGAGCTACTGAAATATAAAGATATCTAATCACAGAAGGAGGAATGTGGGTCCCAAAGGCCTCTAATGTGATGTAAAGGGATTTAGATCATCTGTTAGAAACCACTGAGGATGAGCAGGGGATTTGGAAAAAGTCTGAGATAGCTAACATCCAAACTGTTGGCAATTTAAGAAGTCATCAGGGGCTGAATTTTTAAAGCCTTGGTGAATACCACTGAATGCCCATTTGAAATTAGTGCAGAGTGACTTAGTGACACTGTATCTGAGATGTTCTTCATCAGCCTTAGCCACCTTAGAAAAAGAGCTGAGAAAGGGGTAGCTCTCAAGACTGGCCACAAGAAGACATGGCAAAAAAGGCTGGGGTATAGGTGAGGGAGTCTAGCATGCTGGCTGGCAAATGCTATTATTGAAAGCTTGCTTTGTTCTAGGGATAAGGGCACTGAAAAAAATTGTCCATCAGGTGCAGGCTGTGTATCTGTCCACTGTGAGATGAAAGAGGATTCTAGGGAGATAATCAGTAGCATTGCTTGAGACTGATATATTCATTACATATTAATAATAGGATGTCTGAGGCAAATCAGGTACGGGTTTGGATATCCTTACTTAAATTTCTGAGCTCTGGTCTTCCCTAAATAAGTTGACTATTAAATGTCAGACTTATAATTCCAAACCAACTTAGGTGATGGAGGAGGATGGATGGTTGGAGGTGGAGGTAATTCTAAAACATAAATTGCTCTCCCTCCTTTCTATAGTAGTTCATGAAACTTCTTTCCACTTTCTGCTATTTTACAGTAGATTAATAATTGATTAATAAAAGACTTTTTAATGAATTCAAAGTGGCATTGATTAAATCTTGAAAATCATCTCAAAATGGAAAAAAAAGCAGCTTATTCATTATTATTGTTTTCTGTTCCAATTATCTATTGCCGTGTTAAAAAAAAAAAAAACCAAAACTTAGCAACTTAAAATGATTTATTTTGTTTCTAAATAAGCAGTTTAGGCAGGGCTCAGTGGTGTCATCTTGACTCTGCTCTACTCAGCTTCAACTGGAGTGGCTCCAAGGCCGGGACCTGGAGTCGTCTAGAGATTTGGTCACTCTCATGTTTGTCAGTCAGTGCGAGTTATTGACTGGGACCTTAGCTGGAACTGTCTACCAGAGCATCTTTTTTTTTTTTTTTTCAATTTTTTATTTAAATTCTAGTTAGTTAACATACAGTACAAAGTTGGTTTCAGGAGTGGAATTCAGTGATTCATAGCAGAGCGACCACAAATGGCTTCTCCATGCGGCCTGAGCTTCCTCCTAACATGGTGGCTGGAATCTTAGGGCAAGTCTCCTGAGAGAGAGACAGAGCCAAGGAGAAGCTGTATCATTTTTATGACTGAGCCTCTGAAGTCTCACATCCACTGCATTGCATTCACTGGGACAGTTACAAAGATTCACCCAAGTCCCAGGGAGAAGAGAAGTAGACATGCTAAGTCACTTGTACCATATTCTTTTTCTCTGGGCAGTCACAGAGGACTTCCAAGTTTCAAAGGAAAGGGAAACAGACTCTTCTTGATGGGGGAATGGCACATTGCTAGAACATCTGGTCCTGGGCATACTGCTTTGGCCAGTTTTGGAAAAGTTTGGCAAATTGCTAGAACATCTGGTCCTGGGCATACTGCTTTGGACAGTTTTGGAAAAGTTTGCCACATTTAGCAAACTTCTTTTCAAAAATAGTGAAGTATGAAAAGTAAGATTCAATTTCATTAAGTTACAGAGAAAAGAAAATCTAAAAGCTTTTTCAAGTGGAAGCAAAGAAATAGGAATTGTTACCCTTCTTCTGCAAACCACAAATTTCCTGAGGTTTTGCGTCAGTGGGGATTTTATTCTAGCAATCAAAGGTATAGTTTGACCCTAGAACTTTAAGAGTGCATCTCAGAGCAGAATCTGAGGATATAAGTAAAATGCTTGTCTGCTTGAGGCTTATTTTAGAAATAAGTAACAGGTGAATCACTAAATAGCTTATGGTTATGTTTTTATTGATTTATGACTCACCATGTGCTCCTATCTTTCAGGCAAAAATAATGTCTTTCCATGTAGGTGATTTGCTCTATTAGACCTCATGGGGGAAAAGAGTTCTTTGCTTTATGTTTTACTCTGACAAGGTAATGGCTCTCGTCCTGCTCTTGAGAAGTGACTAAGACGCTCAGTCGGGGAAATGCATTAACTTTTCAAGCTATATAAATTCCACTTATAAAATCACGTCTATTCAAGCATTATTATCTGAAAGAGTTAATGCTCTTTTTCAGCATACAAAATTTATTGCTGAGACCCAGGCCTCCCAGTATACACAGGGTGCCACAAAAAAGGAGATCATAGATCCATTCTGGGAAGTTTTGCTAAGGATCAGGAAAATGGGTCAGATGACCTCTAAAGTGCTTAAGCATTTTTCTCTACCGTCAAAAGCACAGGATGACCTCCTATATTTCATGGCTTTTATTCACACCATTTCCTCCCTCCTGAGAGACCCCTACTTCCAGCTCAACCATCATCACCTCCAGGAACCTACCAAAAGCCTCTCCATGCTTCTCCAACATTATAATTAGTACAAGTCTATCAGCATCAGTCCAAAGTCAGATTTAATTACTCATTTTTAATTCAATATCATATTTTATACATTATCGCTTTTGTATTTTTGGCATTTTATACAATATGTTGAATTCCTTTTTTTTGTTTTTGGTTGGGAGAATTTTTTAAAATGTTAGATTCACAATAAAGACGTTTTAGAATTGTAGCACGCTGACAGAAGAACTTTTCTTTTTCTTTCTTTTTTTTTTTAAAAGATTTTATTTATTTGATAGAGAGAGAGACAGCCAGAGAGAGAGGGAACACAGGCAGGGGGAGTGGGAGAGGAAGAAGCAGACTCCCAGCGGAGGAGCCTGATGTGGGGCTCGATCCCAGGATTCTGGGATCACTCCCTGAGCCCTGAGCCGAAGGCAGACGCTTAACAACTGAGCCACCCAGGCACCCTGACAGAACAACTTTTCATTCATAATACTTTAACATGTGATTTTGGCAATGGTTGTAGGTTTGTTTGTTTTTTTTTATATCAACAGTATTGTCACAGGGGAATCATAAAATTGTAATACAAAGGAAAATTTGGTTGTGTCTTGAATTATTCTCTATTTCCTCTCCCCCTGAAGACACTGATAATTTTTGTTCCTTTGGTACCCAAAATCAGGTCTCTCAGATAGAACTGGGATTTCCCATACTGGCTAGCTTCATGGTAGAATCCCCAAGGGTACTTTTTTAAAAAATGCCACTCCCTGGAACTCATCCCACACCAATTAAATCAGATTCTCTAGGGGAAGAACCCAGGTATCAGGACATTAGGATTTTTTAAAAAGTTTTCTTACATAATCCAGTGGTCAGCCAAGGTGGAAAACCACCAACCCCGAGGATATCCAGTGATGTTTCCTGAATGAGGTTCGTCTGTTGAGTGCTAACTTTCTTTATTGTTTCTTAAAGTATCTTCATTCTACAAAAATGTAAGTACTTTCCTTCTTCCTCAGCTAGAATAAGTAGGAATTTCATATACAACTGCATTTAAAGCCATGCAAAAGCATTTAAAGCCATACAAATGCATTTAAACCCTACACCATGGGTTTTCTACAAAAATTACTTATATCATAAAGTATAAAAATTTAGGTAATAGTATCTGATACAGGAGAAGAAATTAAAGATATTCCAGATGTTACCATGGCCAACATGATTCGGCGAATTATAAGAATAATTCAGGCCATAGTTTTCCGATGGTGCTTAGGGGAAATGTTTAAGCCAAATTCCATGTTTTGTATATTTTTCTGTAACTCAAATACACCATAACCACAACTTAACATATTGGTGATTACTAACACATTAAGATATATTGGTAGTTAAAATTAATTTTATGGTGCTTCTGCCATACCTATGCATGTTTCCATGTAGTCTCACGCTTGCACGTGCGCACACGCGCGCACACACACACACACACACACACACTTTCTTGGAAGTGAGATCTGCCCAGATTTGCTCACATAAAGCTATGCAAGAGAGTTCATTACTAGAGCATATGTGTGCTACTCTCGACCATATGCTGGCAAGATTTAGGAACCCTGGCTTAGGAAATGTAATTTTCCTAGCCAAAAAAAAAAAAAAAAAAAAAAATCAGTTGTGAAATAAGTGAGTGATAATATATTACATTGCAATAATATGATGTCATCGGTAATTTAATTCTTTCACATTTGAAGTGCTCCTTTCCAGACTTTCCATTTATTATAGGGAATACAAGCATTATTAAATATTACCTTTACACAAACATGCCGAAGTATCGCTCTTTCAAACTTCTATATCAATGTGATAGAAAAGTATCTGATATTTTAAAGTGAAATGTTATTTTTAACAATGATCATTTACCCTTTTACGACCATTTATTTTTATGGCTCCATTATACGAAACTAAAAATGTAGTAAGTAGGTTGTATGTGAATGCTGAAAAGTGGAGCAATTCTCATCTGTAACCATAGATTTTATTAGCAAATGTGTCCTAATAAATGAGCTACATTAATTTCGGTAATTGAATTTACTATCAGTAAATGCATATGTGAACTTATATTATTACCACTTATTAACAAAATAAAATTTATAAAAGTATTTCAGGTTGATTTTCTTAGAGAGGTAGAAGATAAAAATGTTTTAAAAGAAAAAAACTTGAAAATCCACCGATTTAAGAGACTGGAATTCAATGCCTCTCGAATTTTCCTTCCTCCCCACTCTCATTATGTAAGCTGTGTTTCTGTTCAACATTAGCTCTCACCTAAACTATTCCAATGATCCCTTAAAGGCTCACCTTGTCTCCAGTATGACCACCGGAATTCCCGCTCTCCATCGCCAACCGAGTCATCTTTCTACAATCACGTCACCCTGCTGATTAAAAACCTTCAGATTCCCCATGGCCCATACATCAGGTCTGAACTGAGCATGGCATACAGGACCCTTCAAGTTTCTAGATTGCCCCTGCCCCCCCCCCCCCCCCCGCAGCATTCATCACAGCAGCCGCCCACCCCCACCCTGCCGGACTGGCTAGCCTTGGCTTCATAGCGCTCCTCTAACAATCACCGTGATTGACAGAGGCTGCTCCTCTACCTGGAATGTTCTCAGCCCTCCTCTTTCTTCCTTAGGAAGAAAGGCAAATTCATTCTTCAAAACCCTAATTAAGTGCCACTTTCTCTGTTCGGCTTTCCTTGCTCTCCTCTTAAACCCTTTATTTGTACGATTCTGTTTCTCTTGGTAGACATGAACTCCTTAGGAGCAGAGACTGGACTATTTATAATTCAATTTAGCATAGCAATCCCAGCGAATTATACAACGCTTAATATACAGTAGGTACTTAGTATCGGTTAAAGCACGTGGCATCATCATTCTCAACAGTCCCTACTGCCAGCCCTGTGTGGGCTATGTAAAAATCAATTCTCAGTATAAAGCAGATCTAAATTTCTGTAATGGTACTCGACACAATTACAAGTCTAATATTACTGGTACTAGCTAGGGTTCCCAAGAAACTAGACACAGCATCTCAAGTCAGAAGTAACTGCTTGCTTCTTTTCAAACACACGGCTATTACAATGAAAAATCTATATGGCAAGGAGATCCTGCTAGGAGAATCAAATTACCAGATTGAGACTCTAAGTGTTCATTTGGTATCTCAATAAATTCTATAGTTTGTTTGGAACTGTGTGTTCCCAGAAAACCAAACATCCTGTGTAGTAAGATACCTTTTTTGTTTTTTTTTTTCAGATAAATCTCAGGCAGGTTGAGAAAAGCCAGTGACATGTATATCAGCACCAAAAATCATGTGTAAAATTAAAGCTACTTGAAGTTCGATCAAGCCTATTATATTGCAAGCAAAACGTTTGTCAGTTGCACATTTTGTAATCAGTAGCCCTCAGAACCTTGGGTTTGTGTGGGGGGAGGGGGGCTGGTGGAAGCTATTCTTTGCTTGGCCATTCTCCTTGGTATATTTTCCGAGGCTGTCAACTTTTACAGACTGTAGTTCATAATCAATCCGTGAACCCCTAACAAAGCAGGCTAATTAGGAAAGATAACAATAATAACCCGTGAATGGCCTGCAGCTACACCAACTGTATCAATCAGTAATTCTTTCATGAAGCAGGAATAGGAGCGGCAGCGGAGCTGAAATTGGCATTCCTCAGTACCCATTAGGGATAGGGTTTGGCATCAAAATGTCTCCAGTTTGGCTGGACTCTAACGGCTATTAAGTTTAGATGCTTTTTTCCCGGGACCTGGGCAGCTTTGTTTATATATTACTCTATAAGGCTCCCGAAAGCATCACTGGCAAGTTCAGAAAATGAAGATTGTGTTCACCAGAATCTGTCTCAGGATGGAGTAGGTAAAATAAAAGGAACGCTGCAGAAAGCCCCTTGGGGTAATTGGTGAAGGAACAGTGCTCCCCTCCAAAAAAAAAAAAAAAAAAAGAGCATACTGTAATAACACGATGGGGGGGGTGGCAAATGGGCTACAGGGTTTCATATCGGTTCCCAGGAGGTTAGGCAGTTAGACCTGCCTCCCATGGAAATTCTTCTCTGCTCTTTGCTGGAGCAAACTCAGAGTACCCGGGGCATCCCTGCAGGGCCACATGGCTACATAGGAGGAAAATCGTGTTGAGCAAGTTATTTAACTTCTCATTCATTACCTTTCCTCTCTTATCTGAAAAGAGCAGAACATTCTGCATAGGTATGTTGAGAGAGTTAAGTGAATTAACACACATAAAATACATAGAACAGAGTCTGGCACAAGTAAAGTTCAATTAATCACAGTGACTTAAAAATATTTCAAGAATATTACTTCAAAATAGTGCCAATTTATCTCTAACCAGGGATGCCCACAAACCCCTGTGTTTACTTAGCATTGTCTCTGAGAATTTGCCATTGCCACTTTTATATTTTACATTTTTTAGACCTGAAGAACAAAGTAACTATAAATAAATTGCATAGATCACAAATCTGGAAATAAAATTAAATGCATACCTTTTCTTGGAGAAAGTCAGCTAATTATGGTTAGAAACATGACAAAAGGATTTCTTCTTGAGAATACATTCCTCTCTCTCAACTTTTTTTTTTTTTTTCTGGAAAACACAGTCCTAAAAGACTTACTGAATTCTGAGGTACTGATTTGCAAATCTCAACTTAGTCTTTTAATTCTTCCAGTAGAATCCTTACTATACACATGTCCTTTATGATAGCAACCTGAGCCTAGCTGAGTAGGGCGGGCAGCAGGCATTTCTCACTTTGGAGATCTGTGTCTTTGGTTTCTCAGTAACTCAGAAGACATACAACACAAATGTACTCTCCATTTGTAACATTGTAACAGCGAAGCCATGATGACTATAGAGTTATCCCATGATGTAAATGGAAAAACACATAAAAAAAGGCTCTTGGAAAGTAAGATAAACCAGTCTCAGCAGTTACTTTGCAAAAAGTTGAAAATACATCCACGAAACAAGATTATCTCTTGCTTTACAGAATGTAGTACATTTTTCTTTCCATTATTTAGAAGGATCTTCAGAATTTTAAAAATAAAACATTACGGGGGCGTCTGGGTGGCACAGCGGTTAAGCGTCTGCCTTTAGCTCAGGGCGTGATCCCGGCGTTCTGGGATCGAGCCCCACATCAGGCTCCTCTGCTATGAGCCTGCTTCTTCCTCTCCCACTCCCCCTGCTTGTGTTCCCTCTCTCGCTGGCTGTCTCTATCTCTGTCGAATAAATAAAT
The DNA here is from genome assembly GCF_023065955.2 of Ursus arctos. Taxonomy (NCBI): domain Eukaryota; kingdom Metazoa; phylum Chordata; class Mammalia; order Carnivora; family Ursidae; genus Ursus; species Ursus arctos. The sequence continues at coordinate 70,007,494 of NW_026623111.1, read as the reverse complement.
AAAATCTTTAAAAATAAATAAATAAATAAAACATTACGGCCTGCCAGGTATTGGGTTATGTGCTGAATATACCATAGAGAACAAAATAGACATGAATCCTAAATTCATGGAACTTAATTTAAGCATGCATTTCAGATTTAGTGTGCATAAAAATTACCCAGAAAGTTTATTTAAAATGTAGGTTCTCCGGGCTTGGATTCTGATTTGGATAATCTGGGGGAACCCCTGAAATATGTATTTTTCACAGATGCCTCACATGATGTGGGTGCAGACCATCCAAGAGCCACATGCTGAGAACAGTGGGGTAGTCAGTAATCCGGGCACCCTTGTTAAGAAGAGTTTGTCATTAACATTTTCCAACCTTCCACATCACGTTGCAGGCACAGACAAAGGATATCTGTAAATGGAAGAAAGGATTCCATGTTCCAGAGAGTTTTGCTTCAGACGCAAGCTGTGTGGTTATAGAGGCTCTTCCAGGCCCCCGGTCTTCCAGCTGTGACCGAGTCTCTCAGGACTCTGCAGTATGCGTTCAGCCTCTTTCCCAAGCCCCTCTGCTCCTCATCCAGCTGTGCAGAGAACAAGCCAACTGAGTCAACACGAGCTATATTTACCCGCAGCGAGACACTATCAATAGCAGCAGGGGATTCTGACATCTGGTAGCAGCAGATGATTAAGAAGGGCATTTGGCAAATCAAAGTAGGTGAGGCTTAGGAAAGACAGCTGCTTTGTGAGATCAGGATTAAACCAAGCTGGTTAGAGGGAGAACTGTCTCAAATAACAGCAGACTTGCCTGACAGTGTGCAAAACTGCTCCTTAATTCCCCAAGGGGTTCATCCTTGCAGGTAACTAAACAAAGCAACTTGTATTTCTTGCTACTGTTTTATATAAAAAAGTATCATGTAAAATGGACTATCCTTTCACAGATTATTTTTCTCTGCTTAAAGATTAAGAAGAAACATTTCTTAGCAATACTGAGAAATTCTGGGTAGCTTGCATCAGTAAGTTTTCTTGAGAGAATTTTAATTTGTTTGCCCTGTCGGGGCAGCCCCATAAACAGATAATATGCCCAACAGTGCTGTGATTTTTTTTTTTTTTTTTTTTTTTAGTAAGGCAAGGAAAGTAGCCTTCTCGGGTTTTTCAGCAGGCAGCTTGCCCAAGTACATCTTTCTAAAGGATCCTTGCAGGAAACAGAGAAATCCCTATTCTAATTCTCCACTTTGGGTTAATACTTTGATGTGTCTGTTTGAATGCTGATGGTACCTGGAAGCTCAAGCCGGACAAATAGGGAAAAGGTCTGGGGTTAAAGATCAGGAGAAAAGAAAACTTGTGTCAAGAAGACAGACAATTTGCATCACAGAAGCCCTGAAGCAGGTTTCTGAAACCCAGCTGGTAGAGTTGCGTTTAAAGGAGCAGGAAATTCAACCAGTGGCCAAAGTCAAAGAGAGAAAGGGTGGGAGAGGGAGAAGGGGCAGAATAGGGGTTCAGTGTTTTCTGACCTGACCGTGAGGATTTACCTACACTTCATCTTGCATTTATGCATTTCATTCTGTCAGCAGGTATTTCACTGAAATGCCCCCAGTGGGCTCAGCCCAGTGCTTGCTGCGAAGTGAGCAAAACAACGAACTCCCACACCCCGCCCTGCTTGCCTCAAGATGAGCCACTGTGCTCGATGATTCACAACGCAGGAGCACGAGGAAAGTGTGACTGCGATGCTACAGTCCCTGGAAGCTTCTGCCTCGTTCAGGCAGCTTACCTTTTGTCTTTGTGCTAAGTACCAAGCGTTCACGTGCTTGAGTTGCACTAAAACACAGCCATAAAAAAAAAAAAGGCAGATTCGAGCCATTAAATAATTATGAAACAATTTAATACAGCTTTAAGTACTTTAAGGATATTTAATACCCTCAAAGACAGTCTCAATCTGAGTTTTCCCATTATCCAAATCATCTCCTGACAGACTGTTAGTTAGTAGTGAAGAATATGAAATCTTCTAATGCCACTAATGTGGCAATAATGTCGAATTAATACATTATAAAACATTCTAAAGTGTCAGTGAGAGATCATTTCTAAATGCATGCTATGCAAGAGTGCTTATTTATCTCAAAGCTTGTCTCGGCAATGATGTTTCTGAACCAATTTAAAGAGTTCAGATATTCTTTCTTAGGTCTTGTTTACTTATTCTCATTGTTGCCTCCTACTGAGAACTCTCTGAATTCTTTGCAAGGTTATAGCAGTAAAAGGGATGGAGACATCTAGAAAGGCGGCTATATTTAATCTCCATACACATTGTCTAGCTTCTCTACTATCCTAATTCCCAGCTATTAATAATAACAAATACTATTTACTAAGTGACAAAAACTTGCCAGGCATGGTGCTAGATCTTGCAGAAGCATTTACTCAAATAATATACAATATATTATATACAGCAGTCGGTCAAATAGGCTTTATTCTGCTTTCTCGGTAAACCAAGGCTTAGAGAGGTGGGCTTTACAGAGCTAGTGAGCAAAAGTGACAGATCCAAGCCAGGGCACAAGACTCCTAAATTTATTGCCTCCGCCCCACCCCACCCTACCACACCTTATTAAATTTTCTGCTAGTTCTCAGGGACATTAAGTAGTTTTTCTAAGTGTCCCAAAACTGTCAGGAAAAAAAATCATGTATTCTCTGTTTACTATGTGTAGAAATAGACATGGATCTGGGTAATTAATCTGTTAATTTTAGTATTCAAATTCTTTATATGTGATGGGATTAAAATACAGGCATCTTGGCATATTGAATATTTTAAACTGAAGGAACTGGAGAAAATAGCAGAAGCATGCAGGTCACTCTAACCTCTACCAAACCACGCCCCTCTTCTGCTCTGAAATAGATCATAAAATCTTCACGTGAGAGGTGCCCGCCCTATTCCTGGAGGAAAAGAACATCTTTACCTCCAGAGATAAGGGAGCACTGAAAAGGATCCAAACCAACAGGCCTGGCTAAGTTCCCCCAATTTTACCGCACTAACTCATATTCCTTAACCTATCATGTCCCTCCATGACCACCCACTCTCCATCAAACCTAGCATAAAAATACCCAGCTCTAACTCTTTAGGCCTTCATTTCCTTATGAAGGCTCCGACGTCACATAAAACTTATAGGTTAAATAAATGTATATACGTTTCTCCTGTTAATCTGTCTTGGTCAGTTTCATTTTCAGACTCAGCCAGGAACCCAAAAAGAGTAGAGAAAAACTTTATGCTCTCCTATATATGTTTACTTACTCTTTGGCTGTTCGGTCTGTCAAATTCCCTCAGGAGATAAAAGGTGCTTGTTAAGTTCATTTGATTTAAAAATACAAACCTCTTTCAGCTCAGAAATTTTTTTCTTCCTGTTGTTTTAGGAGTTATGGCTCCCCCTCCTCTTGTTCTTTTTCTCTCCTTTTAAACTTGCTATTATTTGCATATTAAATGCCTGGCTCTAGCTACCTTATCTCCTTATCTTTTAAGTCATGAACCCCATTTAGTGGTATTTTTGTTCCCTATTGTGTGATTGTACATCAGTGTGATTTTACAGATTATCAATTTAACTCAGCAAGATCCGCCATCTTTTCATTTCCTCCGTTCTTGCTTTTAAACGACATATTCATTCAAAAAACAGTTATTGAGCATCTGTAGTGTTCCTGGCCCTGGTCTAGGTGCTTGGAGCCTATGAATGAATAAAACAGATAACTATCCCTATCTAAGCAAAACTTAAAATTTAGTGGGGAAAGACAGACATCAACAATAAGCACAATAATTAAGTTAATTATATTACATGTTAGAAAGTAATAAATACTGTGGAAGAGAAGAAAAAAAATAAGTAGGGTGAGGAAGATTAAGAATGCAGGAAGCTGGGAACAGATGGCTGTATGAATAGGCAGAGTAGGCTTCAGTGAGAAAATGAGATTTGGGTGATGACATGAAGGAGGTAGACAGTTAGCTACACTGATATCTGGGGGGAGAGCTTTCTAGGCAGAGAATAAGTGAACTGACCTTGACCTTAAAGTGGAAGAATGTCTGCTTTGGGTACCAATAGGGCTGGAGTACAGTGAGTAATGGGCAGTGTAATAGGAAATAAAGTCAGAAATAATGGGGGACAGTGGCATAGATCATCTAAGACCTTGTAATTCCCTCTGATGGCTTCTATTCTCAGTGAAATGGGGGAGATATTGAGGATTTTGAGCAGAAGAATCATATGAGATGACAAATCTTTTAATGGGCTCACTCTGTCTACTCTGTAGAAAAGAAACTCCAAGAGTCAAGTGTTGAAAAAGGGAGACCCAGAGGAAGGGTATTTCAGGAATTCAAGTGAAAGATGATGATAGCTGGGACTAGGGTAGTGATACTGGTGAAGGGGAGACGCAAATAGGATTCTGAAGATAGAATTCACACAAATCCCTGGTAGACAAACTATGGAGTGTATGAGAGAAAGAGAAGAATCAAGCATAACTCCAAGGTTTTGGGCCTGAACAATTAGAAAAATGACGTTATCATTAACTAAGATGTGGAAGTCTGGAGGTATTTTGGGGAAGAACAAGAATTCAATTTTGTATATGCTGACTTTAAGATGTCTATTAAATATCTAAATGTGGATGTCAAGTTGGCAGTTGACTATTAATGTTAGTTTTCTATTGCTGCTGTATCAAATTATACCAAGCTCCGTCATTTGAAATAACACATTTATTACCTTACAATTCTGTGGTTGAGAAGTTCAACATGGGTCTTATTGGGCTAACATCAAGATGTTGGCAGGGCTGCATTTCTTTCTGCAGGATCGAGGCAAGAACAGTATTCTGCTAATCTGTTCTTGGCAGAATTCAGTTCCTTGCAGTTGCAGGACTGAGATCCCAGTTTGCTTGCTGGCTGTCATCTGAGGGTCAATCCCAACTTCTAGAAGGTTTAGTTCTCCCTTCCTCCATCTTAAAAGTCAACAAGGGTGGGTTGAGTCCATCTCATTCTTCAAATCTCTTCTCCTTCTTTTTCCCCATGTCTCTGACTCACCTTCTCTGTCTTCCTCTTCAACTTTTAAGGACTCCTGCAATTAGATTGGGTCCACCTGGATAATCCAGGATACTCTCCCCATCTCAAGGTCCTTAACCTTAATCATATCCCCAAAGACTCTTTTGCTGTGTAAGCCTACACATTCACAGGTTTGGAGATTAAGGTATGAACATCTTTGGGAGACCGTTATTCTGCCTACAGAATACATCTGGTTACTTACATATCTACAGAGAAATAAATCTGGAATTCAGGAGAGAGGTTTAGGCTGGGGCTATAAATATGGGATTAGAAGGCATACACATGAGTCACACAGTGGAGTTAGTTTAGATAAAGAAGAAGAAGGTTTGAGCTTTGGGAGAAGAGAGGAATCCATCAAAAGAGACTGAAAAAAAAAAAAAGAAGAAGAACTTAATGAGTAGAAGAATAAACAAAAGAGTGAGAATTCAAGTGAAGACAATGTTTTTTGATTCCAGAAAGTTCTTTTTGTTTTCTCTCAGTAACCTTATTTCCTTTAGAATTTTCATTCCTTTAGCATAGTATGCTTCTGTTACTACTATTAATTCTGTTTCAGTAGCAGCTCTCTATTCTGATGTTTTGGTCTTCCTGAGCTCCTTAAAAAAAAAAAAATCTCTGCCATTTCTTTTCCTCCTTGAATCAGGGCACATGGTTACCTCAGGATCTATGTAGACCAATCCAGAAATGGATTTCAAATAATTCAATTAAAACAGAAGTTTCTTTACCAGTGGGAAGATAAGCAGACAAACTGAGGTCTCTTTTGAGGTGTGAAGTTGATGTTCAAGTTACCCTGGGTGTAAAGACGCACTGGAATGAGTTCTCATCCAACCCAATGAAATGGAATCAGTTTAACTCAACAATGCAAATGCCTAACGTCGCCAGCCTTTCTGAGATCGTCAGGACTTCCCCAGGGAAGATTGTATTAAAGTAATAAGTCTGTTCTGGGTTCAGAAGTGAATTAAGTCATCCATTTGCTAGGTACCCCCTCTGAAAGGCTAGTCATCTTTGTCTCAATTCTGCTGGAAAGGCAAACCTTCTCCAAAGTTCATGGGCTCTCATTATCTCCCTCATGTCATAAACAATCTGGCAGGGATTTGAAAAGGAAAAGAGATCATAGATAAGCAGGCAGGTTGCCATTCTCCTGCAGTTTAAAATACCACCTTTTCTGCTCTCATTAAAGTATTCAAAAAGCTTCATGCTCCAACATAAAAATCTTATTATAATTGAAAAAAATGTAGAGAATTTCTCTATTATGGTCCTCAGATCAATCTCAGAATTCAAACCACATAGAAGTGAATTGAGGACACAGGCCTTCAGGGACATCTAGTTCTGATCAAATACTTGGGATACCTGAGAATCAACTTCCTAGTCCCCCCAGGTCCAGAAGGAGCTTTCAGCTGTGCCCCATGCTTTTCTCTGCACTTGAAACTGGCTAGCAAGCAGACACTTCAGAGTCAGAGTTAATTGGCTAAGGCTCCTGTAATACAATTAAAGAGAGGAAACAGAAGTTTATTAACATGTAGACCTCATGTATACATGGGAGATACCCGGGGAAAAATGAGTAACTACCCAAGGTGGATTAGAACTCCAGCTTAAATGCCATTTTCAACTAAAGACAGTAAAAGAAAAGTATTGGTGAGGCAGCTATTTACCAGGAAAAGCAACTGGTAAATAGGGGTAAGGTTTGTTATGCAAATTTAAGTTGCTGTCTATTAATAAGCTTTTTCTGTGATTTAGTCATCCTTCTCTTCCTGGTACAGAGAGGGAGACACCCTCACAAACAGAGATTTCCTTTAGAAATGTAAGTTTCCTTGTAAAAGAGTAACTTCTACTCTGTTTTCAGAACTTTTCCTGTGAATGCTGTTTGTCAAAATAATCCTTATGCTGAAAAGGCACATTTTGGGGTGACATATTCTGCTACCTGACATGTCTTCACCCTGCATCAGCAACCCATGTCCCAAATGAAGACCTTGAGGAAGCCTACAAAGCAGCTTTCCACCAGGAAGGAAAATGTATTTCTCTTAATCTGTACGAAGTCTCCACACAGAATACCTTTCTGTATTCTTTCCATTAAAACAAACAAGCAAAAAACAAAAAACTACTTTATTTCCTCTAATTGTACCTGTTTGTCTCTTTCCATCAAACCCAATCTTTCCCAGAAAACTGGGAAGATCCAAATTTGTGAGGTCTGAAGCTAATACAATAAGGGAAATGATTGGGCTCTTTAAGAAAAAGAATACAGGGGCACCTGGGTAGCTCAATCAATTAAGCATCTGACTCTTGATTTCAGCTCAGGTCTTGATCTCAGGTCATGGGATCAAGCCCCATGCTGGGCTCCATGCTCAGTACGGAATCTGCAACACAGAGTCTGCTTGCACTCTCCCTCTGCTCTTCCCCCTTCCTTTCTCTCAAATAAATAAACAGAATCTTTAAAAAAAGAAAAAGAATACAAATTTATAAGTTCAAAGTTAAGGTAAAAGTTAATATTTATTTAGAATGAAAAAAATATATAACATAAATTACTAGGAGCATGAAGATTCAGACCCTTATCTTCTAAAATCTCTTTAAGGCAATTTACCAGAAACAGTTCTGTGGAAATTCTTCCTGTTGGCACCTTTACTTCCCCTCTTTCTATAACTAGAATCTAGAACATTCTATAATTCTAAGCACCCCCAGCACTCAAAAATTTAAATTCCACTTTAAATCCTCCCCTATAATTTGTGATGCTTCTGTCCCTATTTACCCTATAATACTTTGTATGGAGAAGCCATTTTCTACCTTGCGGTTTACCATTGCTAGAAAGTTAATTCTATAGAACTGACTTAAATTATTTTAAGTTATTTGTTCTTGGTTTTTGGCATTGTTGGTGAGTAGGTTATTAATACCCAGTTGACAGAACATATGGGATTAAACAGCCCATAGCATTATAATTTTCAAGCTTTTGTGTATGCACGTGGGGTTACTCACTAAACCATATAAGCAACTTAGGGGCAGTTTGTCTTATTCGCGTCTGAATTCTAGAACCAAAGTGCCTGGCATATATGTTAAATAATTTTTTGAATAAACAACAAAAGGGCTGATTATTCATTATGTATTTCTTGTTGCCTTACATAATTATTGAATCCCAAAGAACTGAAATGATAGAACAGACACACAATTCAGAATATCCTGCTGAAATTCCTGTTAAGAGAAATCAGGAATACACCGTTGCGGACTTTTCTTCAGGATTAAAGTGAAAAGTTAAAATAACTTCTTCCTAAAATTTCCCTATTATTAAAATTAGCATCCTCATATGATTTTTGCTTGATGTTTTTTGATTTTTCAGCAAACAGAAAACAAATTGGTGTCTTTTTCAATCTCTTCATTTTAGTGTCTTGTACGAGTGATTTCTTTGACTGGAAGGTACGGCCTTTCATTATACCTGGATCATTGTAATGTCATTTTGCTTTTCATATGTTAACATCTTTTATATACTTCCACAATATAGCAACATATTACTAAAGTCAGTTTTTGTTTGTGTTTTTGGGGGGAGGAGGAGGGAAGAGGGAGCTACTCATTTGTACCTTGATTTTCACTTTGCAGGCATTGAAAAGAGGGTTAAAATTATTTTTATCTCCTCTTTATACGAGAGCCAGTTCTCTTTGTTTTATGTAGCACCTCAAAGAAAATGCCTAGGAGGGCCAGACAGGAGGTATAACTGAACTGCGTGGACAAGGTGTCTGTGAGTGATGACATGGCGTGTTCTTTCTAAAAAGGATGGCTGCTATTTAGTTCCAACCCCACAGGAAAGCAACCCCACAGTTTCTACATTCCACATCTTCCAATTTTCCATAAGAAGCCAGAAAAGTGTTTGTTCTTATTTTAATTTCAGCTTTGTTAATGTGTAATTGACAGATAAAAGGGTAAGACATTTAATGTGCACATTAGTATCAGGATCAAGATAGCAGAACAGGAGGGTCCTGAGTTCCCTTTTTCCCCCGGACACACCAGGGCTGCAACTACATTTAGAGCAGATCTTTCCAAGAATGACCCCAAAACTGGCCGAACAGCTCCTCCACAGCCAGAGACACATAGGAAAAGCCACATTGAGAAGGGTCGGAGGGGCAGAGACGCAGTCACACTCGCAGGTACAGTAACCCACAAAAGGAAATGCTCCCTAAGGAAAGGGGTTGAATCTCCATATCAGGCACCACTTGCCCTGAGTTCCTATATCAGGACGATGAGCCCCCATAACATCTGGCTTTGAAAATCCCCACTTAACTCCAGAGCTTTGAAAATCAATGGAGATTAACTCCAAGAGAGCCAGAGGGATACAGGAAACCAAGAGTCCTCTCTTAAAGTGCCCGCATGCGAACACTCCCTTCTAAACCCAGCACAGAGGCAGCAATCCGTAAGCTATATGTGAAGATTTGTTGACTGATTTTAAGGCATGTGCAGAAGGGGCAGGGATCCTAGGAACTTTCTAGGAAAATGGAAGCACTGGTGGAATACATGTCTCTTGCCCTCCTGCCTGGCTAACCTGACACAGGCAGATGGCAGTTCTGACACTCTTCACTACCTTGCTACAACACTCCACCCACCTGGCATTCCCCTGCTGACCAGTCCTGCCCAAACCTCCCACCTCGGCAGGCACCCCTCTAAACTACCTCCTACCCACCAGCATGCCCACAACAGGAGGCACATACAGCCCACAAAGAGGACACACCTGGTGCACCTGGTTCTGGGGACCAGATGGGATCGCACTTCTAGGCCCCGTGGGACACCTTCTGCATAAGGCCACTCCTTCAACATCAGGAGTCACAGCTGATCCACTTAACACATAGAAACAGAGAGAGGCAAAACAAGAAGATAGAGAATATGTTCCAAATGGAAGGACAAGACAAACCTCAGAAAAAGAACTAAACAAAATAGAGATAAGCAATTTACTTAATAAAGAGATCAAGTAATGGTCATAAAAATGATTACCGAACTTGAAAGAAAAATGGATGAACATTTTGAGAACTTCAACAAAGAGATAGAAAATATAAAAAAGAGCTAATTAGGGCTGAAGAATATAATAACTGAAATGAAAAATACACTAGAAGGAGTCAATAGCAGATTCAGGGATTCAGAAAAATGGGTCAGTGATCTGGAAGACAGGGTAGCGGGGGCATCTGGGTGGCTCAGTCGGTTGAGTGTCTGACTCTTGATTTCAACTCAGGTCATGATCTCATATCATGAGATTGAGCCCTGTGTTGGGCTTTGCACTGGGCATGGAGTCTGCTTAGGATTCTCTCTCCTTCTCCCCCTCTGCCCCTCCCCATGCTCACCATCTCTCTCTCTTTCTCTCTCTCTCTCTCTCTCAATCTCTCAGGGGGAAAAAAAGGCAGGGTAGTATAAATCATCAAAGCTGAATGATACAAAGAAAAAATGATTTTTTTTAAAGTGAAGACAGCTTAAGGAACCTCTGGAACAACATTAAGTGTACTAACATTCTCATGATAGGGGTCCCAGAAGGAGAAGAGAGAAAAGAGCAGAAGACTTATTTAAAGAAATAATGGCTAAAAATCCTTCTGACCTGACAAATAAAAAAGACACCCAGGTCCAGGAATCATAGACAGCTTCAAACATGATGAACCCACACTGGTCCGCATCAAAACACATAATTAAAATGTCAAAAATTAAAAATTGAGAATTTTAAAAGCAGCAAGAGGAAAGTAACTAGTTATATACAAGGAAACACCCATAAGCTTATCAGCTTCTTTTTCAGTAGAAATTTTGCAGGCCAGAAAAGGGTGGCATAATACCTTCAAGGTGCTGAAAGGAAAAAAAAATCTACAGCAAAGAATACTCCACCTGCCAAGGTCATGATTGAGAATTGAAAGAGATAGAAAGAGGTTCCCATACAAACAGAAGTTAAAAGAGCTCATCACCACAAAACCAACCTTATGAGAAACGTTAAAGGGACTTCTTTAAGCAAAAAAGAAAAGGCCATAACTAGTGACGAAAGAAAATTAGTAAGAAATGAGAAAATTATGAAAGAAAAATTCTCACTAAGCATATGGTAGTGCACCTGGTGTTTGTGTTTCCTTCCACCTTTCTAGTAAGGGCTGCACTCTTGTTTCCCTGTGGGAAATCTACAACTGCCTTCCCAACACATTCCCTCCTTGCTTTTGTGATGTGGACTCCTGAACTCTACCTTGGGGCCCCAGGGTAGAGCAAGGGTGTTGGGTCTGAACAGACAAAGTATAGCGTTCTGGACTCACAGATTGGGCAAGGAGGGATGCATAGTACCTCAAGAGGAAACAAGATTTCTGGAAAAGACTCTGAATTTCCAGTGGGATAGGAGCCTGCAAGAGTCTCCAGCCATCTGCTGCCATTGGGGCTGAGGATGAGGCAAACAGTGACACCAAGGAGGCAGACCTGTGGACTGGAAAGAGTCAAAACTTCTCTTTCTGATCTCTCTTGAGCTCTGACAAGCTATCTCTAAAGGCAGAAATACTCCCTTTAATTTTGTAAGCCAATAAATTCCATTTGCCTAAGTAAATAATAATAATAATAAATACTGTATCATGGTGATTATATATATAATATATATTATATATATAATTATGTATATATATACATATATACATGCATATATATCAATACATATATATATGTATTGAAAGGATCTCTCCATGTAGTGAATTAGCATATCCATCACCTCACATATTTATCTTTTTTTTTTTTTTCTGGTGAGAACATTTAAGTTCTACTCTCTTAGCAACTTTTAATTATACAAGGAACATTATCAACTATAGTCACATGTTATTTGTTAGGTCTACAGATCTTATTCATCTCCCCTCCCCCCAAAATACCCTGCAGACCAAACAAAACACATCAGTGGACTTAGGCTGTCCGCAGCTACCAGTTTGTGACATCCACTTTAACAACTGCCATTTTCTTAATCCTAGAGGAAATTAAAAATTCATTTTATTTTTCCTGAAAGAAATTTTTAAAAATAACCACTATTCTTTGAGAGTTCGGGGTCCTATGAATAACAGAATGGAATTATCTCAAGATATGAGAGTATAGAGACTAAAATTTGAAGGATTTAAGGCGAAAAGAGTGGCACAAACCCAGAATTGTTTCCTTAGACAGATATATAGGGGAGGCAGATTTCCAAATGGCAGAGCCTAGAGTCCTTCTATTATCTCTAGAGTCATGTGATTTCCAGAAGGTGACAGAGTTGGCTGCATGGATAGATGGGTGTCCACGAAATGAACACCAAAAAAGAGCAACCAATATTCAGATGGACTGTGTAAACTTGAGCACAATAATTTCAGTGGTTACCATTATGGGCTTCAATCTAGAAGCCAGTCCCTAATTTTCATTGATTATAAAAGTGGCAGGGAATTCTATTATTTTCTACGTTCCCCCCTACTTTCATGGTGGTAGATTTTGAGTGAGGCACATGGCCACTCAACCACTAACTACATTCCCAAGTTCCCCTGCAACTATGTGACCACTTTCTATTGAAGTAGAAATAATGTGTACAACCTTAAGGTCATACCCACAAAAGGAGGTGGCCTGACCTCTTCTCTTTCTTTCCCTTAGCTTGAATGTGGGCATTAAACCATCTCGGATCAAGAATTGAAAACCGTGAGTTGACAAAAGCAAATCAACAATACAGAAGGCAATCGCACTAACTTCTGGCCACCTACCCAGAATTTTATGTGAAAAAGAAATGTTCTTAACTTGTATAAGGTACTGAATTTATAGCCGCCTTTGTTACTTTAGCCTAACATACATTAATGAATTCAAGAGGCATTTTTACAAGGAGTTTTTATAAGGATTCCAAAGAATACCTCAACGTTCATACAATTAAAAAAAAAAAAGGAAAAAGAAAAAAAAATGAAAATGAAAAGTTGGTGCAAAGGAAATTCCAAAGACCAGGAGGAGTTGGTATCAGATTTAATTTTACTTAGAAAAATATATTTACATACCCAAATATTATGGAATAATTCATACTGATCACCTGTTTTTGCCACTGAAAGAAGAAATAAAACTGAGTGTCTTGGCCGTTCTAGTCTGAAGCATTTTCTTCTATGCCCACCTGGACTAAGATCTGAGTACTCGAAATGTTGCCCATGAGGCTGTTGGGAATGTTCCATAATGGACCTATTCCTACCCTCAAAGAAAGTATCATATATTTATTTATAGTAACTTGTTTTGATGACTACTACTGACTACGATTTGTGTTTTGATTACTTTGGACAGGGGCCTGAAATTTTTCTGACAACAAACCTTTAAAAGAAAATAATTTACTGTCTCTGAACAGTAAATTTAGGCACATGAATTTTTTTATCCACCCACTTCATCATACTTGAAGGGTTTTTTATTCTTTTCAAAATAATACTCAAAAAATTTTATTTAATAGATTGAGGAAATAGGGATGTAAGAAAATAGGTAGAAACCCAATTTGGTGAAAGAACTTGGTAAGGTATAAGATCATCTCTATTTATGACAGCTTCAGCTTATTACTAGATATATCATTTATGATAACAAGCCTCAAAGGTACAATTAACCCAAACATAATATTAGAATGAACATCAACAATCCCTTTAAAATATTATATAACCCTTACCAGAGCCAAAAATATTGCAGGGAGCTTTGTTGTTGTTGCTCTAAAACCTAGGGGACATTTCCTTTTACGGAAAAATAAAATCCAAGGTCTATTTCCTTCTTTGAGAGGTCTTTCAGCCCACTGAAAGCTATATTAAAAATCAGGCAGTTCCTCTATTTTAACACATATGTAAATGAATGGTCAAAGTTATTTGCCGAGAATGATTAAATGTAATAAGTAATCTATATCAAAACATTTTCATCAACTGATCGTGTGTCCTGCATTCCTTGGACTTCTTCCAACCCTGTGGTCTGGGACAGTCTTATATAACAGGCACCTTCCCCAGGAAACCCTCTTTCACGTCTATGGAATAAATGAATGAGTGAAGGGAGGAATAAATTTCCACCAAGTTGAAATACAGGCCAACTACACATAACAACTTACCTTGATTGAATTATTTTGTTTGCTTATATTCTTAGTAAAATTTCTCTTGAAAATGTGGCGGTCGTTTGTAGGATTGCCAGGGAAAGCGCTAGATATTGTCACAACTTGGTTCATGGAGATATGTAAGTGGGCATAACTGAGCATTCCCTAAACTGGGAAATACAATGGAAAGCTGGAATATGTATTGAGAGAGAAAAGCATGGAATATCTTATGTATATAATACATAACTGGGCATTTCCTGACCTGGAAAATACCTGGAAAGCTGGAATATATCATGGAATATAGCCCCGGAGGGATAGAGTTCGGGGCAATAAGGACGCGTGCCACAAGGGCAAATTACATGTCATTTTAAATTGTCTAATAGCCACACTACGAAAAGTAAAAAGAAACAAGTGAAATTAGTTTTGATGATATATTTTATTTAGCCGAATATAAACAAATTGTTACACTTCACTATATAATCAATAACAAAATTATTAATGGGATATTTTATATTTCCACAAATTACATCTTCAAAATCTAGAGTCTATTTTACACTTAACATCACAATTCAATTTGGCCTAGGCATACCTGAAGTGCTCAACAGACAGGAGGCCAGTGGCTACCATATTGAGCAGCATAGACAGACTTTGGCACTTTTCCTTTTACTCTGAGTGGTATCATTTTCTAACATATTAGACACCAAGCACTCCAAAGTAGACTAGAAATTATTTGGAAGTTTGGCATATGTTAATGCTGCATGACTTAATCATCAAAACCCAAAGGAAGTAAACTACAGTAAACCAATAAAATGCAGATTTACAAACCACTGTGAGCTAAGTTTGCAGAACAGCCTCACACTGAATCCCATGTTTCTTAATGTCATTAACTGAAGATATGCTCTGGTCTTGCCTTGAATCCGTGACTCTGAGCTTTCTGCAGCTTTATTCAGGAGAATGACCACGGCTTTGAAACCAAATAGACTTACACTTGACTAATGTCTCCACCTCTTCTTTTGTAAATTGGAGGTAGTAACACCTAGGTTGAGAGTATTTTCATGCCAACCATTTCAACATATTATATCAATCAATAATAAGGGTATATTGCTTGTTTCCTTTCCTCAGTCTAGTGCAGTTTGTTCTTACTGCCTTTCCTTTGCTTGCCTTGAATCAACTGCTATCACCCATCACCAGTCCTAAGTCCCCTTCTTCTGCCTTTGTATCCTTCCAGACCATGCTCAGTGTTACACGAAGGGTTCCTCTGGTTCCCTGCAGACTCAGCCCTAGACTGTGCTGCCACGACGCCCCTCATCACACAGGGTTAATTCCTCCAGCTCTTCAGGATAATGGACGGGACAAAAATCATATGTTAAGGGGCAATTATCCAATTTCTACCTCAGCTACACCTTTTCCTTATTTTTCCCATTCCCGCTGCTTATTCTTTGTCATTATTTCACTTCCCATTAGCACCTATCTCACTGGAGAGCATAGAATGAAAAGCAGTGAACATGAATCAGTCTGTTTTAGATAGTAACAAGATCATTTAAAAATACTATAGAATAAGGGATGCTTTAACTGTTGAGAAAAGTAATTGCAGTAGACGGGTGGTTCAGAAATGTGCCACATGGGTGGGGGGAGGGGGGAGGGGGGCATCAGAGAAATGATTTATAAGAAAAGTCTGAGCAGGGGCACAGGCCATGTCCTTCCACCCAGCAGACGAGTCCTATCACCACAGGCTATAAAGGAATAGCTTAAGAAACCTGAGTGTCACAAGCGACACAATTCTCACATCCTCAATCATCCCAATTAAATTGGTTTCAGACACTCTACACAACAGAAATTTGTGTTCAATGTGTGTGTGCATGCCGTGTATGTGTGTGTTTTAAAGCTGAGGTGGGAGAGAAGTTGTCAGTTTTATATAGCATTCTATGAGTAAATGTTAAATGTGCTGCTTTAAATTAAACGTATTAATATAAATCTGAGGTTAAAAAGTACCATGTAAAATTTCAAATATTTCTAGGATTTCAACAGGGTGAGCCTATCATATTGCAGGGAAAGAAATAAGTTGGCCATTCACGTTGATAATAAATAAGTGACTGAAAAAAGTCCAGTTTGGGCCAGTGATTTACTTAATGAAGTGTTTATTGAATACCGACGACTAGACAGGGCCTACCATAGAAAAGCCTGGAGTCAGGCCAGGGGGACAAACCTCACCTATACAGAACAATCCACAGGTCATAACATGAAGTTTAAAAAAGAAAGCAAAATGTGTGCATTGAATATAATTTTTAGACTAATTTTTTTCTAGCTTGCACCAAGCTTAGCTTAAGAAAACCAGTTACTAGCTCTGTCATTTACATAGCATCTCCGAACCCACTTTCTCTGTTGTACAGAGTGGGAGGTTACGCTTTCTCTCTTCTCAGTTCCCATCAACTGGAACATTCTGAAATTCCAATTCTATTTACCAAAATGGCTTACATGGAAAAAAAAATACTCAAGAGAACAGTAAAAACAAAAAAAAAATTAAAAAGAAATATTTGATACAATATAAAACTCCAGGACGGGGACCAGAGACCCTAGTTCATTAGAGAAATTAGAAATATTAAGCATTAAAATCTTCAAATTTCTTTTCGAAGCCAGTATCATAAGAGGCAGTTTCTCCTTTACAGGGAAAACCTCAAAGAAACATTTTGTATGACATACTTTTATTTACGAAGACACCATTCTCAATGAATCCAGCATCAGCACTACAGAAAATGCAATTACTTCTCACTATTGTCATTTTTGTGTGAAGTTTCTATATAAGTTCAGAGAAACTATTCATAACCATCCATCCGACTGATATTTCTTAACAGTCCAGAAATAGATTATGGTTTGGATTTTTGCAAACAACAGAATAAGGAAAATAATTTGACCACGAGTAATTGTTACATGAAGAAACGACTCTTAACACATTTTCATTTCTCAAATTTCTTTTCCTCTAAAAAAAGTTTTCTGAGTGACTGAAAAAAAAATCAAAGAATCATATCTACATTTTTGGCTGGATTGGTGATAGCTCCTAATGGTTTCAGTTTTTCTGGAATATATGGCATTGGATGACAGATTGGTCATAGTCTAGTTCCCTCATGCTCTAAAAATAGCCATGGAGGACATAAGAGAGAAAAGCTATTTATACGTTGAGAAAGGAGGGCCTCCTGGTTTCCATGACTGTCCTCTCCCAGGATATGTTTACTCTTGGCTAAAAAAGCATTTGGTTTCAGCCCAGTCTGTATAAAAATGTGTCCTCTGACAAAAGAACCTGAATCAATGTAGGAGTGAGAAGGAAAGTAACTATACAGTACTGAATTAGAGTATTTAATACTGGCAGGATGTATGATATAAACTCTTTTTATTTTTTGGCTTCATGCCTACTCTAATCTTATAATCACTATGAAAACATAAGTATGAGACAAAACCCAAACTCAGTGTTTGGGAATCTTTTCAGTGGAACAGATTTTCTACTCCTATTCTGAACAGAGAGAAAGAGAGAGAGCCCAAAGATATCTAAGAGTTGGGAGAAGGCCAGATTTCAGGTGTAATTGCATGGCTGATGAGGAGTTTGGGTTGTAGGCCAAAAATATAAAATGAAAAGTGCTTCCCATGCTTCTATAATGTCTGACAATCCAAAATGCATTGATACCCTGAATTATGTCTTCTTCTGGATCATTCAAAATTTCAATCAACTATAGTTTAGTCTTCTCTACCCAGTTAACTTATCTCTGGATATCTTATTTTCCAGTATTGGTATGAAAGAGAACACAGTATAACTTTAGATGTTTTAGTTTCACTATTATACAGCAAAGAGATGAAAAATGCCCAGTCCCTTCTGTTCTTTTCTGTATTCCTATTTAACAAACCTCCTAGACTATTTTTGTACCTCAGCAAACCGCCCCCCCCCCCCAGTTCATAGATCCTATTGCTTTTTCACTGTTACACCCATCATGGGCTCACTTCCCTCCTTAGCTAGAGCCTAGATTTATGCTCCATCATTAAAATAATTTATTGCTAAAATCTTAACTATTTCTTCCATTTCTCTCATCAACATACTCTCTTGGCAAAATCCCAGTCCTAATTACATTCAACTAATATGCTTAGTCTCAGCCTGCAACCAAGCAATCTGTCTTGGGGAAAAACCACACTCTTGCTGACTTTGAATGCATTTGTGGCCATGAAACTCAAGGCGGCATACAACACTTCTCAGAAATGCTGTTGAGCATATGACTT
This sequence comes from Ursus arctos, assembly GCF_023065955.2. Lineage (NCBI taxonomy): Eukaryota > Metazoa > Chordata > Mammalia > Carnivora > Ursidae > Ursus > Ursus arctos. The sequence continues at coordinate 69,989,189 of NW_026623111.1, read as the reverse complement.
CAAAATGGCTATTTCATGCATTGCTATCTTCAATCCTCCTCTATCTCCTCTAGCCTTCCCTCAGCTGGCAACCTTGCCTCATAATTAGCCAGAAATTAGAACTATCAGGCAATATCTCATGCATCTCTACAATGTAAAATAACCAGCCTACCCATATCTGTACCCTCCTATGAATATGCATGAAGCATCGCTTGGGCTATCCAAGGCCAACTCTTGCACTTGCGCTCCAGAGCTCTTTCCTTGTGCTTTCAAGGACTCTGCTACTGCAATTACTTCCTCTTTATCCCACATTGAACTCTGCTTCTCTAATGAATTATTGCCATTTATCTAAAATATGTTGAGTATTTCCTATCTTTAAGAAAATAAATCCTTTCTTGAACCTCTTCCTCCTCCAGCTTCCATCCCGTGTCTCAGCTCCCATTCACAGCACAGCTTCTTCCTTAAAAGGGTGGTCCATAACCACTCCCTTCCACCTCTTCACCTCACATTCTTTCTTCAGCTTTTCTGTCCCATCAGTTCACTATTCGTGCTCTAATCAAGGTTAATAATGACGTCCATATTGTCACATCCATTGGTTACTTGTTGTTCTTACCAGATATTCTCTCTAGCATTCGGTACATTGACCATTCTCTTATTTTCCTGGTTTTCCTCCCACCTCACAGCTCACTCCTTCTAAGTCTCCTTTTTTTTTTTTAATTGTGCTCTGATAAACTTCAGATGTTGACAATGTACAAAACTGCATCTGGACCCCCTTCTCTTCTCTATCTAAATATTCTCCCTTGGTGTGTTCCCTCAAGCCCAGTACTTTAGATCCCATCTCTTGGTGACAATTCCCAAAATTAGCTCTCCAGCCTTAGTCTTTTTCTGGAACTACAGATCTGTATACCCAACTCCTACTCAGTATCTCCATGAGATTTTCTAATAAATACCTCAAAATTGATATAGCCAAAATAGAACAAATCAATTGTTTTTCACAAACTTGCTTCACTCCCAATTTTCTCCAGGAAATGATATAATCATCGACCCAGTTGCTTAAATAAAAAATCTGGCATTATCCTTCATAATCTACATTTAATCCATCACATCTTATTGACTCCACGTCCGAGACCTATCCCAAGCCATCCAGTTCTTTCCATATTTACTGTTATCATCCTGTATCCCCCTCACTGGTCCCTTGCTTTTTCTTTTACTCCTCTACAATCTCCTGTACAATTCTCCACCTAATAGTCAGAAGGCATTTGAAATGTTCAAATCATGCCACTCCCCCCCTTTAAAATCCCAGTGGCTTCCCATCATTCTAAAGTAATTCCAAACTCCTCAGCTACCTTATAAGTAACCTACCCTTGCCTACTCCTGTGACTTCTTGGACTCCACTCTCCCTCACTAACTGCACCTACCAACACTAGCCTTTCTTGAACACCTTTAAATGCATTTCTGGCCATAGGACATTTGTACTCATTCCCTCTAAGTGGAAAGCTTTTTCTCTGATCTTTTCATAATTAAATTTTTCTTTCTTTTTCTTTCAGATAATATAACTCCTTTAGAGCCCTTCTGACTACTACTTACTCAAAAGTAGTGACCCAATCATCCTATTTTAATTTCTTGCATTATGCTTATTCTTATATTAATTTTCCTTTTTTTCTTTCTTTTTTTTTCTTAATACATTTATCTGCTTTTCTATTAGCTGTCTTCCCACTACCACCAATAAAATCTCAATCCCACAAATGGAGGAACCTTACCTTTCTTTCTCAGCTCTATCCTTAGCATCAAGAACAGTGCCCATTTGGCACAAGGTAGGTGCTCAATAAATATTTTTAATGTATGAATGATCGCATGTTTCAGGCACATGCATGTTTGGATTAAAATTATGCAAACAATTTAGATATAGATCATTTCATTATAGTTTTAAAAGAACAATTATCTTTTTCTGATTTATAAAATCTGAAGTTAATAATCGGTCAGGTTTATTGTTGAGAAGGATCAGAAGAGTAGGCTTGAGTTTATACAGTCAGCCTTATAAACACTCTAAGGGACAGTTTCTAGGACCAGCATATGATCCAGGATTTGGATACATCTGGGAAATGTAAATCCATTGCAGTCTAAAGAAGTCAAATTTACTATCTATCTAGTAGCTGTGGTTAAGAGAAACTAACTTGGGTAACGTTCACCTCTGGCCCACCTGGAGTAACACGGCCCAGACTTATCCTCCCATCAGAATCAACATTAAAGAACAGCCAAATTATGTAAAACAATGTTTAAATAGACATAGAACATCAAGAAGTGCAGGATAATGATTCCTGAGAGAGAGAAAATACAGTTGCTTTATCTGATACGCTAGAGGGAATTTTCAGCCTGTGGGGTAGGGAAAGGGAATTTAAGTAAAGCTCAGTGGTCTCCCTTGAGTTGAAGAGATGGATTCAAGTGTCAGAGGAGATCATGGTGGCTAGCATTTACAAAGCAGAATACAGGTGAGGGGATTGCTGCCCACAGAGAGGAAGAGAAATAGAAAGATAGAACGATGGAGATAGAGAGAGAGAGTTAGTTGGATGGATGGATGGATAGATAGATAGATAGATAGATAGATAATAGATAGATAGATAAAGAGAGAAAGAGAGAGTTCTCGATACCTGTTAAGGGCTCTGCTCAAGTCTTAGGCTAAGTACTGATCAACAAATGTGTGTGAGGAAAGCTGGGAAAATTATCAAAAGAAAGGAGGAGAGGGACAATCTGAGGTTCACTCAGGGCTGTAGAAAATTCGTGTTTGCTCTGAGTCACAGCTGAGGTCAGATAGTGTAGACTCATCACCAAAAGAGAGACCATAGTATCATCGGGTAATATAAAGAGCTGATTTATATCAGGGGCTTCCTATGTGCTGCATACTTGTTTTATTTTTAATCTTTAAAATAGTCCTATGAGCTAACTTATTACAGCCTGATTTTATAGAGGAAGAAAATGAATCATGAAGATGTTAAATAGCTTCCCAAGCTCACAGAGCTAAGAACGAGCGGAGCTAATACACGAAAGCATGTACATCTAGAATCAGAGCCTCGGCCTCAAGACAATAGACTACACGACCTCTTGCTAGAAGAAGCTGTTGTCATAGGAATTTAAATTATGAACAGGCTGGAACGATGGGCTGAGCTGAACAGAATGGTTCTTGGGGGAAAGTTCTAGGAGCGTACCTCCCTCTCCTGCCACCTATGGTTTAAAGCAACTATATTTACAAATCATTACCTGACCAAGCAACACGAATCAAGTGACCTGAGCCTACTTTTCCTAGAGTATCATGTAGTAATCAAGACAATGTAGCTTTTACTTTTCAGTAGGGCTTATTCATAAGTCAGTGACACTTCATGATAATAATGATAGTAGCTCCTATTTTATTGAGAGCTTATTATGTGCCAAGAAATGTGATTCACTTACACAAAAAATCCTATGCCATTTCTCAGGATTTTGTGTGTGTATGTTTGATGTATTTGTGTGTGTGTGTGTGTGTGTGTGTGTGTATGTGTGTGTGTGTTTCTGTGCATCTCCAATTGACATGGTTGAATTTTCAGAGTTAATTAAAATAGTTCTTCCTTATGGCCAGTGGAAAATTACTGCCAGCACAAATTACACACTAAAATCAATACATGCAAAATCAAAATTTTCAACATTACATCATAGGTTTATAAATTTACCAAGGATAATGCAATTATACTCTTCTACAAGAAGCATGGCTTCTGAACTAGAATTTGGGATATTTATCTCTATAATGCAGCATTCTACTGGATGGTAGAAATGCAGAAAGAAAATGAAAAGGAAAGGAAAAATGTTTTATATTTTAGGCCCAATATATTTTAGTGATGTATGATAATTTTATATATAACATTTCCTTTTATTAATAATTTGACAGAAATTAATTTTGTGATAGATTAAGTCCATAAATCTTTGAAATAAAATATTTAGAAGTCAAAGTGCCATCCTCATAGGAGTTAGCAGATGCTATAAGCTCCGGCCTTCCTACCTCTTATTGCCATTTCTTTCCAAGTCCTCTGTTCACCATCAAGTCATTGCCTGACAAACGTACTGCCATTTTTTTTTCCATCCTGCCCAGAGGTTGCCAGTGATTGATGTGAATGTCTTTAGTGTCTGTATGGTAGCCATGTTTCCATATCGTTGCCCAAAAGGCCAAAAGAATGCCTCATTTACATTACCCCTTTTACCTGGCCCCAAGAGAGTGTTGCCTTGTTCTCTTTTGTCTCAGAGACTTGAAGGAAATAGTTGTCTTCTTTCATTTTTCCCATTGAGCTTCACTGCTAGGGCTCAGGTTGTATGAATCCCTGGGTTTGTGTCGGAGGATCAAAAGATGTGTGCAACATAAAGGACAAGAACAAGGACTACGTAAGCTGCGCACACTCAGAATGATCCCACTGTTTCCATACCAGTCCATGACTTTGAATCTCTGTTAAGAATTTGACATCTTCAGTCGAAGTTTCTTTCTAGGAGTCTTCTCACACTCACATAACCAACTTCCGGAATGTCTGTCCCCACCCCCCACCAGACACTGCCTACACGTGCCTAAATTCTAAAATGAATCTATATCATCTGGAAACAAAGATGATACATTTAACCACATTTAATCACAAAGCATTTTTCTACAGCTGTTCTGTTTTTAACTAGTTCAAAGAATCATGGAACCTATAAACAGAAAAGAAAAAAATATATGCTAGATATTGTCTTCTCCAACTGAGGCCAAGGAAGATTAAATAACTATATCGTTATGGCTTTTCTACAATACACTGGGATAGCTAAAAAGTGAAGACAAATATCACATTTTCTAAATCAAGACTTAACTGATATTCATTACAAACAGTCTTTCCTGGGGGCTGTCCCTGTTTTTCTGGCAGCCTAAGACATAAGACATTGAAAACCACAGCATTCTTTCAAATGAGACTTCCATGTAGTCATCACTGATAAGTCAAAGGATTCATTTTACCATGATTTCTGTGATATTTTCTTACTCTCAATTGCTAGTCTTTCTTATTTCTCCTCAAGTCTCTGCTCTGACTCCTTGCTTGCTTGCTACACCCTCTCTATTCATGGTTTCTGTTGCTACTTGTCTTCAGATGGTGGTCAAACCCACATTTTTAACTCTCTCCTCCACTACAGCCATCACTTCCATAAGCCTTCACTTTTCTGCACTATCATCATTCATTCTGAACCAAATCAAGCTTGTCTTCCAGCCTTGACAACCAAACTTCCGAACTTCCCTGACGGGGTCAGTAACACTGTCAGTATCTCAGGCTACTACCCTAGGAGGCTGGGTGCATATTCCAATTCAGTTTATTTTTCTCCTTCTGTAATGAATAGTTAAATTCTATAGAATCTTCCTTGTTTGTGTATTTGTCCTCTCTTCTCAGTTCACATGTCCTCATAATTTCCACAGCAAGCTTTCTTCTACTATCTCCAAAACAAATGCTCTAATGCCCTCCCTCACCTTCTCATCCGTCTGAGAGTCGACTGCCAAATCAGTCTTCCTGAAATCTGCTTTCCCTATACCATTCCTGAGAAGGGGAAGAGAGGAAACCAATTTTGTTGAGCAGCAAACCATGATGTGGGCACTTTATGTATGTCACCTCTTGAAGTTCTCTCACCCTATACCAGTGGCAGGTATTGGAGTTTGTGTTTTACAAATGGTGGGAATGAGTGTCAAGAAAGTTAACACCCTGCTCAAGATCACCCACAGCGAAGCATCCGTGGAGCTGGTAGTTGAGCCCGTGTTATCTCAGTTCCACCCTGCTGACTCTATAACTTTCAATTGTTCCTTATTCTCTAGCACACTCCTCACGGAATCCTTATGCTTTGCGCTTCTACGGTGTATAAGGAACTGCATGGAAAACAAAGATCAGCAAGCAAGAGAGCCTTCCTTCGGGAGATTATAGTCTAGGAGGAAAGAACATATGAAGGTAACAAATTGAAGGAATTTTCTCTTTTGTTCCCTGTTGTATCTCCAACATCCAAAATAGTTCTGTATTGCTAGGGCGGACATAACAGATTACCACTAATGAGGTGGCTTAAAACGACCAGAATTTATTCTCTCTCAGTTCCAGAGGCTAGAAGTCCAAACTCAAGATGTCAGCAGGGTAGGTTCCTTCTGGAGGCTCAGAGAAAAAATCTGTTGCATGCATCTCTCCTAGCTTCTGGCATTGCTTAACTTGTAGCTGCAACACTCCAATCTCTGTCTCTCTGTCTCTCTGTGTTCCCAAATTTCACTCTCCTTATAAGGACCCCATTCATTGGATTTAGGGTTCTAGCCTAATCCAGTATGACTGCATCTTTGCATTTGCAAAGACCCTATTTCCAAATAAGGTCACATTCACAGGTTACAGATGAAACATGAATTTGGAGGAGGCACTATTCAGTTAACCTATTGCCGTATCTAACACAGAATAGCTACTCAAATACTTTTTAAATAAAGAAATAGTACGGAATAGGAAGTGCTAAAAGAGAGGTAGGAATTTTTACAAGTCACATTGGTATAAAATTTGACCAGTTCTTAAAGCTCTCCATACAAACCCATAAATTCAATCTTATATCTTACCACACTCCAACACAAAACTTATTTGTGAATTTTTCTAATTTCCTCCCTGACCTTCATGTTCCCATTCCCAATCCCTTAATTACATACATGCATGACTTCTTCTTGCTCACTCAAGTTTATTTGTTTATGCTACTTCTTTAGCTTAGATACTGACTTCTTCCTCTCCAGCTATTTACCTCCTATTCAATTTTGAATACTAAGGTCTGAAAGTGTCCCTCCAAAGTTTATGTATTGAAACTAATCCTCAAAGGTGCGGTATTAGGAGGTAGATCTCTAGGACATGATTAGGTCATGAAGGTGAGGTCCTTGTGAATAGGTTTAGTGCCTTATAAAAAGAAGCTCCAAAGATCCCTAGCCCCTTCCTCCACATTAGGATATGGGGAAAGGTTCCAGTTCTAAACCAGGAGGAAGAATTTCACCTGACCATGCTCTTGGACTTCCCTGCCTCTGGAACTGTGAGAAATACGTTTCTGCCGTTTATGAAGCCCCCGATCTGTGGTATTTTGGTATAGGGGCCCAAAAGGACTAAGACATTTTCCAAGACCTGTTAAAATGTCACATCTTTCAAGAAGCCTTTACCGATTACCCATCCCCCTACCTCCTTTCTGTAAACCTCTAACAAGCAGTTGCATTTTGCTCTGCATCACTTGGAATTCCAGGTACCTGATGATGTTTAATAAACTCCTAAACTCAGTGACTTACAACGGCAGCAGGTTGCTGCTTGTCATGTGGGTTAACTGGGCAGTTCCTCGGCTTGTCTCGCTTGGGCTCACTCATTGGTACATCAGCTTGAGTGCAGCTGGGCAGGAAGGTCCAAGAAGACCTCACCTGCAGGTCTGACAGGTGGTGCTGGTGTTGGTTAGGGAACCTCTGTTCACGGCTCTCATCCTCCAGTCAGCTAACCGCCTTCTCTCTGCGACGGTCCTAGCGCAGAGTTCCAGCTGTGTTATAGTGGAAGCTGCGATGCTTCTCAAGACATAAACTCCAGAACTCAACACAGTGTCACTTCCACCACCTGCTATTGGTCAAAACAACACAAACCCAACCCAGACTCAAGGCTAAGGGAAATTGTCTCCTCTTGGTGGGATAAGCAGCAAAGTCATATTGCAGAAAAGAGCAGGCAAAGAGCATGTGCCCATGTTTGAAACCAATATGCAACACTTGGGACATAATGATATGCTGTCTTTTATTGCTCTCCAGTCACATGTGTTTTAATCTAATTGGTTTCCAAATTATAAGTTTCATGAAATCAAAATTCAAAACATATGGTTTTCTTAAAACTTCTCAAATGTTTAATACAGACTTGAGCAAATATTATGCTTTCAATTAATATTTAGAATTGAATATTCAATTAATTGAATATTAATTATATAGCATTTGCTAGACACTGTTCTAAGTACATACAGTCATTTAATTCAAGGTATATTAAGTACAGTTGACCCTTGACCAACACAGATTTGAACTATACCAGGTTCACTTATGCATGGATTTTTTTTTAGAAGTACAATACAGTACTATAAATGTATTTTCTCTTCCTTGTGTTTTCTTAATAACATCCTATTTCCTCTATTTTACTGTATTGTAAGAATTCAGTATATAATACATAAAATATATTTAATTAATTATTTATGTTATGGTAAGGCTGTGGTCAACCATAGGCTATTTGTTGTTAAGTGTTTGGAGAATCAAAAGTTACACACATTTTCAACTATATGGGGGGGGAGACAGTGCCCCAATCTGTGTGCTGTTCAAAGGTCAACTGAAATTTAATCTCACAATAACTGCATAAGATAGGTCTATTAGCCCTATTTTACAAAGAAGGAAACTGAGGCAAAATAAGGTTAATTGCCTTTCTCAGTGTCCACAACCACTGGGCTTGTAGTCAAATCCAGGCATTCTGGTTCTAGATTTCGTTGTCTTAATCAATATGTTTTATTTGTATTGATAAATTAATGATACAAACTATCCTCATTATCCTACATTTGTATATTTCATTCAAAACTACCTAGAAAATATTTCAGCCTCATTGATATGGATGAATAGACAAAAAAGTCAAAGGATATACTTTCAGGCAGAATGGGTTTCTAAATAACAGTGAGTTTTTTTTTAAAAGACATCCACAAATAAACCTAACAATGACTGAAATCAGACATGAAGTTAAGGCTTCTTTTTCTTTCTCTCACTCACCTCTAAACTCTCTGATTGTGATATGAATACCTGGCCTTTTTTGGTATATTTACAGGACAAGCTTCCAGTTAGTCATATCCTCAATGAACAATTCTTATCCAAGCTTTGGTAACTTCCTCCACTGTTCACATTTGTAGGAAATTAGCACAGGTCACAAATAAGACTCATACTCATGTGGGTCAGCTAACATGTCACCATTTTATCATCTTCTGAACCTGCTTGTCTTTAGTCACAAACAGCGTTCAAGATGAGACACTGGCGAGGATCTGGTACATCCATCATTGCTTCTAGGAAAACCCCCAAAGTACCTACGTATATAGTCGGGCTGAAACCGTGCCCGATGGTGTTAGTAAGGTTGAAACTAGCACAGCGTTTAAAGCTTGTTTTTCAGAGAACGCTTTCCCCCATATCAGCTATTGTGTCTTTTCAGACCCCATTTCTAAATCCACTAGCTGTCTCTGTACCAGCCTGGACTCAAGGTCAACTGATACAGTCCCAGCCTATAAACTAGCAGGGCCCTGCATTCCTTCGACCCCATCCAGTTTATACCAGCTCTTGGAGCATGCCCATAGCCCTTTTTCCTTGTCCTAAGTTAACCTCCTTCATCAGGGACTGAATTTTGTATCATTCTGATGTTAAGTCTCCATCCCAAAGTGGACATGGGATTATAAGTTACATATATGGTTGCTCAATGCTCACGCTCCATCTTCCATCTCCTTGTTTGGCTACCCCTCTAATAAACTCTTGTCTTGCTGCAAACCTGTCTGTGATTGGCTTTGCTAGGCATCGGGCAGACAGACTTGGGTTCGGTTATCAGACAATTTTTAACACCTTCAAATACTAGGTAACAACTTGAAGTGGCAAAGACCTGAGTTTGAGTGAATCCAGCAAATGTAACACTTCTGAATCTTCTTCCTTCTTTTGTAGGTATTCAACATAACATGTTTTTCTCGAGAAAAGGTAGTCTTGCCTACTCAATATTTTTCTAATAGGTATCCTATTTTTTCTACTGTTTTCAGGATAACTGTGAGGTCCCTGAGGCGGTTTTCCTTATGATTTCCTACCTAAAAGCAAAAGTACATGTAGTAATAAAATCTAGGTAATTGAAGATGTTTGGTGCATGACATAAAGTACTGGGGATGTAGACATGATCTATTTGATGATGTTTTAAACCATGGAATTATCAAGCAGACAAAATCCCTTGAAAAATAACTGCAGGAATTGAGAGGAGACTTTAGAATTCAGGGTAAAAGGTGGATAAATCTCTCTTTCTCTAAGTTAGGCATGGACAAAGATGCTGTCTAACTCTCTTGGCATGGCATAGATGATGTTCTCAATAAAATCAAAGGATTTTCTCACAGTAGAGTTGTTTAGGGTTGAATTTTGATTCCCACAAAAGATGTTGAAGTCCTAACCCCCACACCTGTGAATGTGACCTTATTTGCAGATGATCAAGTTAAGATGAGGTTGTTAGGGTGGACCCTAATCCAATAAGACTTATAAAAAGGGGAAATTTGGGTGCAGAGATAGACATGGAGACAGAGGGAGAATATGGCCATCTAAACCAAGGAGCCCCAAAGAGTGCCAACAAACCCCCAGACGCTGGGAGAGGAGGATGGGGTAGATTCTCCTTGGCAACCCTCGGAAAGAACTAAGTCTGTCGATACCTTAATTGCAGACTTCTAGACTCCAGAACAACACATTTGTGTTGTAAGCCACCTAGTTTGTTATACTTTATTATGGCGGCTCCTGGAACCTAACACAACAGACTAATACACTCAGGTACTTCAGGCCCTAAGTGGCTATAACTACCAGAGATAAGTTCTGGCACCAGTAACAGGACACAGATTATTTAGAAAACAAAGAGACTATTTACCACAGGAAGAGACATGATTTTCTTAACCTTATATTCATGCGAGTCATGGCTCTGCCCCCAATTTCAGGAGGGAGAACAATTTTCCATGATTATCATTTAATGAACACATAACTTCATTTAATACTTGTCATATATCCCATATTCACTTAAGAAATATGTTTAAAAAGAGAATAAAATCCTGTCTTTAAGGAGTTTATAATTAGTTGGGGGTAGGCAAAACACTTAGCAGATTAAAAATCAATAAGAGGCAATGTCTAATAGATTTCTACATTAACCAGTGTAAGAGCCGTGTAAATTCAATGTTAGTATAAAAATTTCATAGGAAAACTATCTTTTTAAATTATGTATTTAATAGATGCAAGCATAATATATGATACTTCAAAAGAGAAAAAAACTTTTAAAATCAGCTTTATTTTGAAGATTTTACTTACTCAATCTCTCCACTCTCAAAGCCAGCATCCTGACTATGATTGTGCTCTGGTGTTCACATAGTCTAAATATCTACGTACAGTATCTAGAGAGGTGTCCAGACTGGTCTTAACCCAGCTCATAAGAAGACTTAGTTGAAAACAACTAAAACTATGATGTGGAATGTGAATAATATGTTTTTCTTCTTTCCAGTTAATTTATTATATTATATATTGTTATATATTAATTACTATACATATTAAAGCACAAATAATATATTCACTATAAGTTCTTTAAAGGCAGAGGATGTGTCTTATTCCCATTTAGGACATAGAGCTTTCAAAAATATTGCTCGAATAAACAAACAGAAGAATAAATGGGTTTCTGATACTAACTCCTCACCAAGAAACATATTTACACTCCTAACCACTTGTTCTGGGGCAATACACCTTTCCTTCTTCTTGTGTTGATTAATTTCTATTGATTCTCTGGTGTATGGCCCACACTGCTCTTGTCTCACACCATTCAGAGCTGGATTATTGATTCCCTGCACCAGGACTCTTTTTTTTTTTTTTTTTTAAGATTTTATTTATTTATTTGACAGAGAGACAGCCAGCGAGAAAGGGAACACAAGCAGGGGGAGTAGGAGAGGAAGAAGCAGCCTCCCAACGGAGGAGCCTGATGTGGGGCTCGATCCCAGGACTCCAGGATCACGCCCTGAGCTGAAGGCAGACGCTTAACGACTCAGCCACCCAGGCGCCCCTGCGTCAGGACTCTTATAACTATTTGCAGAACATTCTAAGTCTTTGCTGATGTGCCTGTTCAAAGTTCACTTTATGTGCAGAACCATTATTATTATATTGTGAGGGAAGCTCTGTTATTTTCCAGTATGTTCTACATCAAAGTTTGTTTGCTTTTTTGTTTGTTTGTTTTGGGTTTTGGGTTTTTGTTTTGTTTTGTTTTGTAGTTGCAAGTTAATTCTCATTAGAGGGTCGAGAAATTAACCCATTGGGTTGAGACCAGCTATTTTTCAAAAGATTTTATTTAGCAGGGGAGAGGGAGGAGAAGCAGACTCCCCACTGAGCAGGGAGCAGAATGCAGGGCTCAATCCCAGGCCCCTGGGATCATGACCTGAGCCGAAGGCAGATGCTTCACTGACTGAGCCACCCAGGTGCCCTGAGACCAGCTATTTTGGAAAGGAAAGTGAGGAGGGCAGAAAACAATGGAAAGGAAAGGAAGGGAAGGAAAAAGTGTAGCTACAGTATGGGTATTACCTTATAGAACTTGTAGTATTTCTTAGGACTGTGTTTTTAAAAAAAAGGGGGGGGGCGCCTGGGTGGCACAGCGGTTGGGCGTCTGCCTTTGGCTCAGGGCGTGATCCCAGCGTTATGGGATCGAGCCCCATGTCAGGCTCCTCCGCTATGAGCCTGCTTCTTCCTCTCCCACTCCCCCTGCTTGTGTTCCCTCTCTTGCTGTCTGTCTCTATCTCTGTTGAATAAATAAATAAAATCTTCACAAAAAATAAAAATAAAAAATAAATCTTTTTTGAAAGCCACTGTCTATTATCAATCACAATCAATAACTTTTGACCATGGAATAGCTTCTTTTAATATTTACATGACACCATAACCTCGGCTTCTTTGAATTCATTGAGCTCATGTCCATTTTCTCCTGAATTCTGCTCACTTTGTAACAACGGCACTTACATGTCTTTTTTGGTAAGAATGACTACCAGAGTATGGCTACTTTTAGAACGATTTCCTGAGTTGCACAGGACACCTGGGTCAAGAAGCTCAGGTGATTGCTGTATAATTTTTAAGACATGAGCAACACTAGCCCTGAACATATAACAGAGTAAATATATTGTGTGTTAGACCGTCTCTTCCCTTGAGCACAAGCCTAGCCAGACTCCACTTGCTGTCAGTTGGGCTCAAAAGTCTGAGTACTGGAAACGTTCTATGAACTGAGAAGTCCTTACTGCTCAGAAAATAAATTCAGCGTTTTGTGACAAAACTCTACAAACTGACTTTTCTTAAATTTAGGATGTCCCTGCTAGAAAAAAAAAAATAATAATAACAACAACGAAATAAAAAAAATTAAAAAAAATAAAAAACCAAGAAACTTCTGGGCTCCCAACAGGAAAGAGGTCCCAATCAGTTGGATGTGATCAGTTCGTGTACTGAGATGCCCTAAAGATGTGACTCCTAAAGTTCCCAGTGGAGAGCTCAGGACTGGGGCCTGATGATTGCTGAGATGTCAAGGGCTGTGGCTCGTAAACAGAGTATCTGATTCTGCAAAGGACAAAGACACTTATTTTTGTTTGATAGGCTGTGGGGGTGCACCTTGGATCTGACATTGGAGATAATCCTCCCCATTAACCTAGCTCTGTGGAACGATGTTGCTTCTTAAATATTTTGAAAATAAAAATAATACTCTCACCCTGTTTTTATTGATAACAAGATTGTATTAAACGAAACTAAAAGATTTAAATAGAAGATCAATGTGCCCTCTCCATGTGGTGAATAGGCTCAGCATCCTTCTAGCTCCATGCCTATTCAGAGCTCACTGCTCCCTTATTGCTCTCTTGCCAGTCATCAATTCAAAATAAATGCTCAAAGCACCTATTTGTGCACAGTACTAGGGGCTCTTATCTGACCTCAAGGGTCTTACTCTCTAGTATGGGATACAGCTATTAAATCAGTAAACCACTATATACACTATACGTATATAATTATATATTATTGATATATATACATATATGTAAAATACAAGTAGGTATTAAGAAGAGGGGAACAAACCATGGTTAATTGAAAAAAAATAACAGGGGAGAGGGATTCCTGTGAATTAAGTTATGATAGGTTATATTTAACCCAAGACCTAAATAAGAAGAAGCCATCTATATAAAGGCAGAGGGGAGCCTTCCAGTCAGGGTAGGGAGGTGCTTTCGGGCAAAGAAGAGTTTGGCTGGATAAAGGAGCTGAAGAAGACACTGCACAAATGGTTGGGACAGAGAGAGTGGTGGGGAGGGTGGGGGGAGGAAACTGGAGAGATAAGTAGGAGGTGGTAAGAAAGTTGCATTTTATTCTAGATGCAGTGGGAAACCGTTAAAGGGCTTTTAACAGGAAAAGAGCCTGATGAGATTGAAATTTAAAAGACCACTCTCAATACAGTGTAGTGAATGGGTTAGATACAGGGAGAAATGACAAAGAAGGCCCACCGGGAGACTAGTTAGGGGCAATTTCAATATTCAGATGAAAGATGATATGACTAGGACCAGGGCTGTTGTTGCAGAAATAAGCAGATGACTTTGAAAGTAGACGGACTAGACTCTGTGATGGATTATATTTAGAAGAAGAAAATGGTAGAGGGATCAAGAATGACTCCAAAGATTCTGATTTCAATATGTTGGTGGATAATTGTTGGTACTCACTCAGAAAGGAAAGCCCTAGAGGAATGACAGGCTTTGGGGAGAAGATCAAGAGTTTTCTTTGGGACTCGCTAACTTGAGATGCCCGAGCAACTTCAAGTGGACCTGAAACGTAGGCATTTGGACAGGAGGAAAGAAATTCTAGAAGGACCTCTGCTGTGATCATTCTGATGTTTCCGCTTCCTCACGTAGTTGCTTAGAGCCCCAGCTGCCCCCAAATAGGGAGATGTGGTCAGCTAAAGGAAACTCCATATTTTATTTAATCAAATCACATACACTCTCTTGTATTTGACTTGGCAACTCCAAGGTGAATTGCTGCCAACTCAAATTTTTATCTAGATAATGAGCTATATTTATTGCTTCCACATCTGCTTCCTGCTTTGTTATAAGCAGGAAGGTTACCATAAGGTAGAACAATAGATATTATCCAAACTGGGAAGCAGCTGGTATTGGTTACCGCAATAGTGAGAAGAACTTTGAGATGGGAAAATGATATTAGAAGAGAGAGAGAGAGGACTAAGATATAAGGTAAAAGCGCATCTCCGATTTTCAAGAGTGTTCAGTCAGGCAACATTAAGAAGAAAGCTGGAGTTCTGAGCTGAGTGATTGGTAAGAGGTCACGGCAACGAACAGGGCCACCTGGCGCACTTGAGGACTCCCCAGTGAGCCAGACTCACCTCTCTTATGTTAACATCTAAGAACATCTGTTCTGGTCTCCCCAAAGCATAACGCATCTCTTTTTCAGTGGGGGAATACAGCATCTGGACAAAGGAACAAAAGAGAGGCATCTTGGTGGTTTCAAACTTGCGTTTGACTTAAAGCTGAGTAGGAACATTCAATATGTGCTCTCTTTAGGTTTTGCCATGGCCCTCTACTTGTCGTCCCCATTTGATGCATAAACACACTGAGGCTCCGGCTGAGAGATGTGTCAGAAGTTACGCATCTAGTGAAGAGCAGAGGTAGAATTTAATCCAGCTTGATCCGATTTTCATACCACAGTGTAACTAATGAGAATGTGCCTCAAATGAATGAGCTGAGGAGAAAAATTGAAGGAAAAGATAATTCATCAATGACTTTGCTGTGCTTTGTCATTTTAGTAGCTCCTTCACAACTTTGTTTTAATATTAATAATTCCTACTTTCCACTTACTAAAAATACACCACAAATATTTTAAAATTCACAAAGTTTAAATACACGAAAAAAATTATGTCTAATGCTCAAATACAAAGGTCAACGGAATATATAAATAGAAAATGGACTTTAAATTAGGTGATAGTGTCTTTTAAACTCACAATATACCCTAATGCATTTGCTTTTACTCAAGCTATTTCTTCTCCCAGTAAGGCCCATTATCTTCTTTTACTTTATAACTTCAGGTGCCAAAATCTTACCCATCCACAGCAACTGTTCAAATGCAACTGCTCCCATGAACATTTCTACTAATATCAGAAAGAGAACAATATGTCCACTATATTTTTTTGTTTGTTTTCCCATAGTACCTTGCGTTCTATTTGTCTTGACTGTTCTAATTTGAAAGTCCCTTGGGACCAGAAGTGATATGTTATGCATCTTTGTGTCCCACCCCTTTTACATAAATTTTAGGCATGCTTTACCATAGAGGGAGTTCAAAGAGTCCAGCATATGAAATCATCTCATAAGAGCTTGAACACTCTAAATTTTAGAATAGACAGCAGGATTTTTCCAGAAATACTCTCAGATTCTCATTGGAACTAGTATCATTGCTCTCCTGTGGAAGTAATATAGCCTTGAATCTTCTAAATTACCCAACCTAAGTTTGACTTGCTCTGTCATAATTTCTTAGATAAATAACTTTCAGAGCAAGGCTTATCAAGGACTCAGAGAATCTCCTTTAGGATTATAGAAAGACCTCTAAACAAAAATAACCAGTATATAAAAGGTATCCAGTTTCCACTGTTTATCTTCAGAACTATTCCCCTTTCCCTGCTGTTCTTATTCCCTTTTAAAGAAAAAAATCAAAGGCAAGATGAATTGGCAGATTACTCCTTAAAATAGATGTAAAACAGTAAAAAATAATGGCCATAACAATGACCACTCCAACTTGATAAACAAAATCACCACTGAGAATCTGACAAAATTCTTAATGTGAATTATAAGTAATTAAATAAAATGGACCACATTCTGAGTGGCAAATGAGATTTAGTTCAAGAGTTATTCATGAGAGAGGGTCATAGGTAAACATCTTTGAAGGCTAATATCCTTGGTCAGAAAGAAACCAGGAGCAGAGTCCTGCCCCTAGAGACTTGCGTATCTATTGGTAATAGCACACCCAGAACTGGTGCACACCTCGGACTTCACGACATGGCCTGCGGAGAGAAAAACTAAGTAGAAAATGGTAATGGAAAGAACTAGAAGCATTTGGAATGACAGTCACCACTAAGATGCAATGAGCCCTTACTAAGTACCAGGCACTGGGTTTTATTTGCATCATTTCATTTAATTCCTACAACTTCACAAGGGCGGTCCTATCTTCATTCCTCTTCTGGAAGTAAGGAGAATGAAGTTTAGAGAGGTTGTGTGTGTCTCATGAGGTCAGCGTGTAGCAAGTGCTGGCACCTACACTAACCAGCAGCAGGTCCCGTGCACAAAGAAGCAGGACTGCAATTAAAATCATTATGTCTAGTCCAGATCCATTGCGATGGCAAACACCTAAGCTAGTTTCTCCACAGGAGCATCGTCATGCTGCAACAGGGTGAGGGTGCCATCAGGCTCTCAGGGGGTCTGTCTGGTACAGAACCCAGTTTCCTGAGAATGCAAATCCCCAGTGGGTTTCCAAGGAGCGAGCTGTGCAGTCCGAGGTTCCTAGGCACGTTCCGTTTCTAATAAGGAGTTGATTCGGAGGTAGAGCAAAAGTTTTTGTGCCTCATGCCTCATCCCTTTGGCCCACCTACCATTTTGGCTATAGCTGAGATGACCAATCCTTATGCCTGCTGCCAGCATCCCACCTCGTGTGCTCACTGCATCTTTTCTTTCCACTTGCTGCCTTGGGGCTTTCCTTGAAGCTGCAGGAGCTTACTCAGCCTGCTCAGGGTAGCTCAGAAGTACCGAGAGTTACGGTCTCCAGGAAGAGTCCTCCGTTCAGTTAGGACAGGGGCTGCCCCAGCCTCCTATTGTAAGGAGCTGCAGTCCTGAAGCGAGTTGCCCAGGTTCCTCAGAGGCCCCAGAGACTGTGAGACCCAGTTGCTCATAGCAGTAACAAGCTCAATGGTACACCCTCTACTGCCTGGGCTTTCTAACCTGTCCACTTCCCTGTGCCTCTTTCCTGCCTCCTAGGATCACTTCTGGTGCAGTAAGTGCACAAAAGTTCTTAATGGAATCAGCTTTGGGGAAAACCAAAACTAAGACAGAAGGTCAACTAGACAACCAAGAGAGAACATATGCCTTGAACCCTGGGTGAACACGACCAGCAATAGGGGAAACAGTCGCAGCATGGCGGGTGGTGCCATTTGCATTCTGACCTACTACCACCCCTCCCTTGAACTCCAACAGTTGCTGTCTAAATTGTCTCTGTTTTTACTTTTTTCCCCTGACCACGTAGTCTCCTCACAGAAGCCTGAGTGACCCTTTAAAATGTAATGTGAATTTATCATCCCCTCAAAATCCTCCAAAGCCTCCCAATCCCATGTGGAATAAAATCTTGACCATGGCCTGCAGGCATGTGTGATGTGACTCCCAGATGCTTCCAGGTTCACCTTCTGCTACTGCTCTCAAATTTTGCAAGCTTGGAGAGATTTTCCCCATTGTCCTTTGCAAATTAACAATTCTTCTACCCCTGTCATATCCATCCCTCTCTATCCTTCCACTCTACCTAGCATCTGTCACTACCTGACTTTATATTATATGCAGCCAGTTCTTGCTATTTATGGGAGATATGCCCTATAAAGTCACCGGGAATGCCGAATTAGAGAATACTGAACCACTGCTCCTGAAGGATATGTGCGGTCACGTTCCTGCAAGCCTCCAGACATATTTTCACCACCTAATCAACATATAACCATGTTTTATGTGTGTTTCTGCTTAAAAACACCATATTTAATATATATTATTGATTCATTAACATTGAACTCTCAGCCAATGGACATATAACTCACACCTGAATAAAGCTGATTGAATACACATATTTTCTCCGTACAACACATCACAGTTCTCTTGAGTGTAGGAAAACTAGACAGTACTTCAGCACTACCAATGGGGGCCATTGGAAGCGGCAAAATCACCCGAGAAAACCTCATGCAAAAATGTAAAAAACACGCATGAGATAGACCACAAAAGGATCTCTGTTTACAGTACGAGAGGAAACCAAGAAGAAGTGACCTCTTTTGACTTCAGCAGGGCATGTGTACATAAGGAGACTCGAATTTTTTGCCACATGTCTGTGAACGGCTGCAAAAGTGTCACAAGTATTGATTTGGGGAGTTACAAATATATGTTAGTAAGTGGGCAAATTCACAAATATAGAACTGCAAATAATGAGGATGGACTGTATTTGTTCATGTTGTATTACTTTATCGAGCTCTTCTTCTTAAAATGTAAGCTCTAAAATAGAGAAGACTTTTTAGGTTTGGTTTTGTTTTCTTTTTAAGTTTTTCTTCAGCATCTAAACCAGTACTGACCACTAGAAATGTAAGGTGAACCCCAAATGTGGACTACATATGTAATTATACATGCGTCAGTAGCCAAAATTTAAAAAAAGAAATATATAAGGGCACCTGGGTTCTCAGTTGGTTAATCGTCTGCCCTTGGCTCAGGTCATGAGCTCGGGATCCTGGGATTGAGCCCCACATTGGGCTCCCTGCTCAGCAGGGAGTCTGCTTCTCTCTCTCTGCCCCTCCACCCCGCTTGTGCTCTGTCTCTCTCTCTCTCTCAAATAAATAAATAAAATCTTTAAAAAAAGAAACATATACAATTAATTTTATAATGTATTAATATATATATAAAATATTATTTCAACATCTAATCAATACAAGAAGATTCATGTGATGTTCCCAATCTCTGTAATCCAACATATACTTTATACTTCTAGCATACTTCAATTTTGGCTAACCATATTTCAAGAGTCCGATCGCCCCATGCGGCCGGTGGCTACCATATTAGACAGCTCAAGTCTAGAACAATGACGGGCACATAGTAAGTTCCCAATAAACGTTGCGGAGTGAATTCATTAATTCATTGCTTTCTATACCCCAGACACTGTACCAAGAAGTTTACATACTTTAATCACTTAATTCACACAACTGCCCTTTCGTTAAGGTGTTTGACTATGAGAGAAACCACATGGTTCCGAAAGCATTTCAGGTTTGGCTAAATATAGTGTGCATGTTTTACCCTTTCTAAGGCCCAGGTAACACCACTTAAAGAGCTGGTACATGTCTGAGTGAGGAAGCACACCGTCACCCAAGAGCCTATCCGCTGTCCTTACAACGTGCCGGAGACTCCGTGGGAAGGCTGGTGGCACGGCCGAGAGGCTTAGGAGCATGAAGCATCACTCGTCTTGCTATCGCTACTGACCGTGTCAGGAGTTTGGCACTATTGCTGGGAGCAACATCAAAAAAGACATTGTTATCCTGTGAAACCACATGGTTCCCCTCGTTTTCCTTTTGTGTGAAAGAAATGTTGCTCTTTTTTCTTATCTGTGAGGCAACCATGACTGCGTTTTGCACCAACTTATACAGCAAAAAATACTGCATGATACCTATTGAATAGCAATGTCCTAATCAATTCATAATATTTACCTTCTTGTGATCCCAAACAGGATTTAGGGTGGCTTAATCAATTAATAAGAATAACTCGTGACTTGAGTGCAAACAATGTATTTTTTCTGCCCAAATTCTGCTCATATAAAAATCTGCAGGATTAATCAGAGGTAATTTGCTAAAGGGCAAAAATGGAGACAAGAGAAGGATAATCAGAGCAGTTGTAGAACACTAAAGCTTATTTTGATTCTGTAAAAGTTGAAGAGCCCTCAGTATCAGAGTATCAATTGCACATCGTGTGTTCGGTGTTCTTAAAGCCAGACTCTGATTACAGCCAATGTTGTGCTACGGTATCCCCTCCGCTTGCAGTGCTTTGCCCACACACTGAGAGAGGAAGTAAGCTGCACACGCCGACACAGGAAGAGGGCATCAGAAGTCAGACCCCTGTAGGCCACTGTAGATCGGTAAACGTGCTCCCTACATCACATATACCTACAGGGATAGAGCTTTTCCAGAGAAAATAAGCAGCACTTTTTTTCTAATCCGCCTATTGTCTCTGGGCTTTTGTACTCTTTGGTCTCTGAATGCAAATTTCCAAGAAATAAACCATACATGTGCCTCCTACATCGTCCCAGAGTAACTACAGCTGAGCCACGTATTTCCATCAGGGTTTCAAATACTTTAACGGGATGAGAGAAAATGCCCCCATCTTCCCCACAAGGGTTGTAACGTTTGAGGGAAATTCATAAGACACAAATGACTGGGGTGGCTTCTCGCTCAATGGCAGATGTGAGGCACGCGTTAGGAGTGGTGGTGCTGAGAAAAAGAATTTATCCAATATCAATTGCATTTTGATTCTTTTGATTTTGAGAAGTTCTCAATATCAAAATAAAGAATAAACCCCATGAAAGTCGTTTTAAAAATTTGAATTTGTATTGGGTAGCAAAATAGATGGTGTAATACGACCTGCAGTTCAACTGACGCTTTTAGTCAGGAGACAGAAAGTAGAACAGAGTCCCAATAGGAGGACGAAGTTGGTTCCTCCAAAGGTCAGATAGTGAAGATGAAAAGGAAGGACAGAGGCAAGAAGGGAAATGAAAATAAGTAGCCCTGGAGGATCAGCTTTTAAATCTGCAGCAGCTTTCGCTGCAGAGGGACTGGTGATATTGGCGACTTGACAGAATGCCCAACCTGTATTTCCTAATATGAAATGATGTTGGTGACATTCCTCACTTGGTAATTTGTGTTCTGATATTTCTCACCTCAAAAGAACATCTATAATATCTTCCCTCAGTCCTATCTGTCAAAGTTATTATGGTCACTGAGATGGTAAATTTTGTGTCAACCCAACTGGGCAAAGTCATGGCCAGACAGGTGGTAAAACATTATTTCTGGGTGTGTCTGTGAGGATGTCATTGGAATATATCAGCATTTGAATGGGTAGACTGAGTAAAGTTTGCCCTCACCAATGCGAGTGGGAATCATCCCATCTACTGAGGTCCTAAATAGAATAAAAAAACAGGAAGGGTGAATTTGCTCTCTCTGCTTGAGCCAGGGCTTCTTCTGCCCTTGCACCTCTGCATGCCTGGTTCTCAGGCTTCCAGTATCAGACTAGGACTTATATCACCAAGATCCCCCGCCGCCAGTTCTCAGGACTTCGGACTTGGACTGAATCATACCTCTGGCTTTCCTACTTGGCCAACTTGCAGACAGCAGAATGTGGGATTTTGTCTCTGTAACCACATGAGTCAATTCTTAAAATAAATTTCTTATACCTATTTATCTACATATATCCTATTGGTTCTGTTGCTCTGGAGAACTCTAATACAGTCATCACGCACATAGCTAAGATTAGAGAAGCTATAGATCCTTCACAGAAAGACTTCCATTCATTTACTCACTCACTACTTTACTGAACACATATTTATTTAAATGCTTACTATGTGCCAGGTATTATTCTAGGGTCAGCCATACAGTAATTTATGAATCTAACAAAGCTCTTGACATCCTGGAACTTTATGTCTAGTTGGGAAGGATAAATATTAAATAAGACATGTAAATAATATAATTTAAGGCAATGAAAAAGCAGGGTAAAGACTGGGAGTCAGATGGGAAAGGCTTGGGTGCATGGAGAATGGCTAACGTTATTTTGCATTCTCTAGAACCTTGAGGTCTCCCGTCTTGCTGTAGCATGGATTAGGTCTCATCTGATCTAACTAGTATGTGAATATCCTGAATGTCTGCACCAAGTCTAAGAAAATGGAGACACAAATTAGCAGTAAGATGTAGGGCAAAACAGATTCATGGCAGCACTGTCTGGGAGTGGGGCAAGACATGGTAAGAGACCAGAGATCAACAGTGGTGAGTGTATTCTAACCAGGGCAGTCAAGGAAGTTTTCTGAAATATCAGTACTTGAGCAGAAGCGTCATGGTGCAAAGCTATGGAGGCAAAATATTATAAACAGAGGGAATAATCTGAGCCCAGGTAGAGTTTCTGGTATTCAAGGGACTCTAAGAAGGTCAGTGCGTCTAGAATATGGTGAGCAAGGGCAATCAGTCAAGGAGATGAGGTCAGAGGTTGGCAGAAACAGATCACATAGGATCTCGTAGGTCATGGTAAGAAGTTAGAGGGTTATTTTAAATGCAGTGGAATGTCATTGGAGGGCACCAAACTGGGAGTAAACTGATGTGATTCAAAATTGTTAAACTTTTCAGAGGAAGACAACACAAAATCAATAATCAGCTCTGTTTCAGGTTGACACAGGCCATGGAAGGAGAGGAAATTACAATGGGGAGCAGGCAGGTGTACAAAACAAGAGTAGAAAGGATTCACGGATTATCTGAAAAGGTGACCCAGGTCAAGGGAAAGGACAGTACTATGGAACAGACATGCTTATGCAAGAACTCAGGGAAGATGATGGATTATCAACATGGTAGAGCCTGCTGAGCCCTGTCAAACCTACAGACCGTTACCGTTGTCACTTAATGTGGGAAAAAATGATGCCTCCAGAAGAGACTTAGAAAGATATCTTTAGTAACTATGATTGATAGCTTGGGTTCAGACTGGAATGTCTAAGTAAAAAGTATTGATTTTCTAGCTCCCCCTCTCAGCAGCCATGGTGGTGTTTTCTTGGATCTTCCTTCAAGAGAGCCGGCTGCAAGGTTCTCTCACACTTGCACGCCTT
The DNA here is from genome assembly GCF_023065955.2 of Ursus arctos. Taxonomy (NCBI): domain Eukaryota; kingdom Metazoa; phylum Chordata; class Mammalia; order Carnivora; family Ursidae; genus Ursus; species Ursus arctos. The sequence continues at coordinate 69,965,791 of NW_026623111.1, read as the reverse complement.
CAGGGTCCACTGCAGAGGCCACCCTCTCCCCAGGTGACTGCCAGCCAATGGCATGCATACTGGGGGCTCCTGAACTTGGCAGTTTCTACCCAGTGTGGAAGTCCTCTCACAGCAACCTCCGCTGGACAGGCAGAGACACAGTCAGACCAGCACCTTCAACGGAACCTCTTTCTGCACAGTCCTCTCCTTTCACAGCACTCAGACCGGGCTTGGCATCCGAAGCAATCGCCCCTGCCCCATCTCCTCTTAACTTGCACAGGCATTACTTACAATAAATCTTTATACTCCTGCCTCCATCTTGGCATCTGCTTCCCAAAGGACTCGAACTGACACAGAAACTGACAAGACTATTCTAAAAGCAGGAAATGGAAAAGAGTGGAAAAGAGAGGAAAACATGTTTCCCATGAGCAGAAACGTGGTCTCATGGCGAAAAGCCCACACGCCCTATCTTCAACACCAGTACTTTGCTCTCCTTGGCGTAGTTACACACACTAACAGGACATAAGCACAAACCCAAAGGTACAATGAAATCCAATAGCTTTTAGATAACGTATGTTTGATGCCTTCAGGGCCATATGAGAAGGCAGGAGCTCTTAGGGAAGGAAGAAGGAATCCACAGTGAAAAAAAGACTTAAAATGAGGACAATGGTGAAAAGCAACTAAATTAAAATGAGAAATTTTTTTTTAATCCCCAAATACAATAGGAAATTTAAAATCTGTACTGGCAGCAATCAGAAAACAATGTTAATATGGATAAATGATGCTAAGAACCAACTTAATAGAGAACATAAGATGATGGGGCGCCTGGGTGGCTCAGTTGTTAAGCATCTGCCTTCGGCTCAGGGCATGATCCCAGGGTCCTGGGATTGAGCCCCTCATCGGGGTCCCTGCTCCGTTGGGAGCCTGCTTCTTCCTCCCCTGCTTGTGTTCCCTCTCTAGCTGGCTGTCTCTCACTCTGTCAAATAAAATAAAATAAAATAAAATAAAATAAAATACAATACAATACAATACAATACAATACAATACAATACAATACAATAAAATAAAATAAAATAAAATAAAATAAAATAAAATAAAATAAAAAGAAGATGATAGGAGGGAAAACTAGAGATGTGGAGAGCCAAGCTACAAAGTCTGGGTGTTACTGAAGAACAAATATGAACAAATGGAAACGTAACAATAACAAATAGAAATTTTACTTAATCAAACAAAAGCATAAGAAGGTACAATGAAAGGTTTCACTGTGTTTCATGAAAAAGTAATTTTAAAATAGATACATTATAGCAATCATAATTATAAGGATAAAAAAAAAAAGTGAACCAACTGACTAAGGGGGAAAAAATGTGTACCTACCAAGGCACAAAACTCAGGCTGGCTTCAGCCTACTTATCTGCAACACTGGAGATGATGAAGAAATACCCATACTGTCTCCATCATTCCACATTGTCCTTCTCTGTTGCTTTCCTCAGTCTCCAGCTTGCTGGTCATATTCAAGTGAGTGCAATGCTCTAATTTACCATGCTCAGACCACTAACCAAAACCACTTGGGGCGTCCCCTAATCCACAGTGCTCCCTGGGGTTCTTACCATAATTGCCACACTAGAAGACCCCTCAGCATCCCCAGGGCATCACATGATCTGCAGCCCCTGAGCAGTCCTCTTTCCACCAAAGGTCGCTGTCAGGGCACTAATTACTTACGTCGCCCAAACATACCAGAAATAAAACATCAACAGGAAAATAGTATCCTATTTCCTATACTAGAAAAATAAGATTAATATATTTAGTAGACCCCCAAATTTAAAAGAATGACCAAAGAAGGAAATGAGATGACTAAAAAAAATAAAATAAAAAATACATGTAGTAGCTAGCCAACTGTCACATAAAATATAATTACTCTTACTAGTAATTAAATAAACAAATTTACATCAAGTGGAAATCGTGTTTCTTCCTATAGTTTTTAATGATGGAAAGGAATATGTTATGTATTCTCAAAACTGTTCTTGGAAATGGATTTTGCACCAAATTTTTTAAATAATTTGATTTCATTCATCAACATTTCACTTAATAATTCTACTTCTAGCAATCACATCCAATGAAATAATGTGAACTACAAGGCAATATTTAGGCATAAATATGTTCATTATTAAGTTATTTGTCATTAAAAAATGGAAGCAATGTCAATATCCAAAATAAAGAAAACTTTAAGTAAATAATAATTTACAGTTACAATGGAATACTATATAGCCTTTGAAATAACATTCATGAGAAATTTAAATAACAAGGAGACACTTTAATATCATAATCTGATGTTAAGAGAGAGAGCAGGACATAAAGCTACTTAGCTACCCATCCATATATAGGTATGTGTGTCGGTATATGAATATATGAATATATATGTGCGTTTTATCAATGATCATTGGTCTTAACTATAGAAAAAATTCACCAGAATGTTATCTAAGTATAGGAACAGAACGGTCTTTCTTGTTTCCAACTGTTTATGCTTTTCTGTACTTTCAAACTATTTTAAAAAGAAGAACGTGCTCGTTCCATAATCAAAAATTTTAAATTTCCACTTACTTATTTTATAAGGTTCTTGGATATTTCCAAAAGGATAATACTGAGAAAGTAATTATCTACTGGAGGTTACCAACTGTTCCCAGTTAGATTTGGGCTACAAATCTGTTTCTGTTTGGTCCATTATGTGTTTTTATACATTATTTTGTGGCCAGTATTGAAATGAAGGGAAATTTTATGTAAAAATCCAGACATCTGGCCCACTAGGAAAGTCAGAATATCTCCTAGTTCTGGACCCACATTCCCATTGGAGCAGCAATGGCTGGAGGTAAGCAGCAGCTGGTTTTTTTAGGGGAGGCATGAGCTTGCCTCACCCAGCCTGCTTCTCCCACTCACATTACTTGCCCCGATTCTCTAGGAGTACTTTCGAAATGGAAAACTTTATTAATACCACATTACTCTACATAGCGAATGCCACCTCCCCACCAGAGACCACTGAGCTCAGCTGTTCGGCAGCCTGGGGTGGAACACGATAATGCCCACAAGGGCTTTGCCGTGGGACAGGTGCGCTCTCTCCATCTCAAGACTTCCAAGCTGCTCTGCCGTCTGTCTCTCCTCTCCACTATCTGCGTTGGTTACACATCATCAACAGAGCCTATTCTAATCTGTGCCTAAGTCACCACCATCATGGCTGACTTCTGTCACTCTTTGCTTCTTCTATGTTCTTCATGTTTCTATTTCTTAAGCTTCCTATTTATCCTGAAATGGCTTCCAATTTTTACATAAACAGACTTTATATATTTATATTCTTTACAATTATATATTTATATTTTTATGTAAACAGGCTTTTATAGATGTTCCCAGCCCATTAGAGCACTTTTTCCTTCATACAAGATTGTCCAATTACAGTGTGTTTATTTATTCACTCATTCACCAGATAGTAATGTGATAGTGTTAGGAAACAGCCAGGATCAGACAGACAAGCCCCTACTGTCCCTACCTCTGGTGCGGTTAAATGTTAGAGACTGAAAGGCAGGCGACTAAGAAATGAACAAAGAAGATCACTTCAGAGAGGGATACATGTTATAAAAACAAAATAAATTGTGTTATGTTAACAACTAAAGGGCTATTTTACATTGACTAGATAAGGAAGGTCTCTGAGACAGTGACTTTTGAGCTGAGGCCAAGAAGCAGTAAGTCAGGGGTGCCTGGACGGCAGAGTTGGTTAAGCATCAGACTCTTGGTTTCTGCTGAGGTCATGATCTCATGGTTGTGGGATCGAGCCCCACATTGGGCTCCATGCTTGGCGAGGAATCTGCTTGAGATTCTTTCTCCCTCTCCCTCTCCCCCTCCAGCTCATGTGCGCGTTCTTGCTCTCTCTCTCTCTCCTTTAAAAAAAAAGAAGCAGTGAGTCAGAAGAACTGGGAGGCGAGTACTGCAGGATGTGAGAAGAGCCATTCTGCAGGCAATAAATTGGGAAGACACCTGGCAAGGCAGAGTAGCAGAAAGGCAAGGTGGCAAGCAGTCCAATTCAAGAAGGTAGAGCCTTGAAGGCACCACTAAAGAATCTGGATTTTCTTCTAAATGTAATGGTAAGCTGCTGGAGGTTGTGCAGGGAGGCCACTGAGGAAGGAGGCTGTTCCAACAGTTCCGGTGGGAGATGATGATGGTTTGGACCACAGTACAAGTAATGGGATTCACAAAGTTATCTTTAGATTTTTCTCAAATAGAGTAATTTTTCCCTGGGTCCTCTGTTGCTGTTTAGCAGCTACGGGAGAGATTTTTTTCCTAGTTATAAAGACATTAAGTGTTGAATTAGTCTGGAAGTCAGGAAGTTATGGAAGACTGGATTTTGAATAGCTCATGTTTCACTGTACTTGAGGGAATAAATTACCTCATTTTCTTGACTCTAATATGTCACTTATTGAAGAGGCACCATTATATTATGTACCACTAACAAAAAAATGTTCCCAAGTAAACTATGACACATAGGTTTCTTACCATGTACAAATGTTGTTTCACACATTTTGAAAGGGTTCTTTCAGGGGTATTTAGATGTAAATTTTTTCGAGTTGTTTTTACTTTTCTGTATACGCAATAAATTTTCACTGAAAAGCTGAAGCCTATTATATTACTTTTGAAAAGACGTTAAACAGCAATTAAAAGCAATATGTATGATACCGATAAAGCGCATAACTCAAACCAAGTGGCCATGACAGTGTGTAAAGCTATTTCCACATTCTTGTACTTAAAGGCAATGACAATCTTGTCATAACTGCTCCCTGGCCAACAACCATAGTTGGAAGACACTATCATTTTTAAGACACACCCTGATTTTAGAGAGACTAAAATATAACAAAATGTGGATCTTACAGCTGATGATGTAAAATAGTAATAGGAAATTTTCTTAGTAAGCAAAAATATAAATAGGGCGGGAGTTGAACCTCTTGATTGATTGCTGGTCTCTCTGCAATTTATCATTCCATTGATCAGAAAACTTGCCTCTACCACAAATTTTGCTTATGCATACACACACACACACACACACACACACACACACAGAAACTTATATGCATGCCCATAAACACATATATTTGTATCATAATTTAAAGGGTTCTAAAAATGCGATTTTGGTTGAGAAATCAGTTTTCCTTCTTCTTCACTTAGTCCAATATCTAATTGAGCCCCTAACTCAATGTCTCACCCTGTCGTTCCTCTTTGCATATGTCCTTTTGAAAGTTGTGCACCCTTATCAACTAAGTTCTCCACCCCGTTACCAAGTTCAGCAGGGAGGACAGATGACCCCAGTGCAGAGTCTTGATGTGTCCCATCTTTTGGATCACTCTCAAGTCTTCATCCTTTGGGGAGTGCAGATTCTTGATGTTGTTGGTATAACAAAGCACCTTTACCAGGCCAGAGCTGACACCACTTTCCTCAGATCTCCACTAACTTCCCTTGGAAAACAAACCTCCTTAATTTCTATTTTTTACTTTTTTATTATTTATTCATTTTTTTGAGAGAGAGTGTGGGGGTGGGGGGAGACAGGTGGGACAGAGGGAGAGAGAGAATCCCAAGCAGGCTCCATGCCCAGCATGGAGCCCAATGTGGGGCTCCATCTCATGACCCTGAGATCATGACCTGAGCTGAAACCAAGAGTCAGATGCTTAACAGACTGAGCCACTTGGGCTCCCCAACCTTCTTAATTTCTAAAGAATTCAAAATTTGCATGGGATTCAGGAGGCCCGTGCAATAAATATTCAACTCCCTCCACTACTAAAGAATAGACATAGAGCAGTGTGCTTGGTCTATGAACACAGTGTGAAAGAGACCAGTGCAAGAGAAACGCGGGAATTACTAAAAGAGAAATCACTGAAAGCACAATGAAAGTTTAACATTATAGGATGGAAATCAGGAGGAGAAGAAGCTTTGGGGTACTCATGAGGCTGACCTTCATCAATCCCTACCTCTGGTTCCTGGGGCTGTTTGCTTGCTGGAAAGAAAGCAGTTATGGTTAAAAAAAAAAAAATTAAAGAAATAATTATATCACTGGTAGCCCAAGCATGGCTTCTGTTTTTTTTGTTGTTGTTGTTGTTGTTTATTTGTTTGCCTATTTATTTTGGTAAGGGCTTCTGAAAGACCTAGACATAATTGGGGCAGGGGGGGTATAGTTTTCTCTGCTTGTGAAAGAGAAGTTAACTGAACAAAGGAAGCACATAAGTGGTCAGCCAGAAGCTCTACGAAGGCTCAGTGCATCTGGGAACATTGGTGTGTGTTATGGGTTGAATTGTGTCCCCCTTGAAGATATGTTTAAGTCTTAGGGTGCCTGGGTGGCTCAGTCATTAAGCGTCTGCCTTCGGCTCAGGGCGTGATCCTGGCATTCTGGGATCGAGCCCCACATCAGGCTCCTCCACTGGGAGCCTGCTTCTTCCTCTCCCACTCCCTCTGCCTGTGTTCCCTCTCTCGCTGGCTGTCTCTCTGTCAAATAAATAAATAAAATCTTTAAAAAAAAAAAAATGTTTACGTCTTAACTGTCCATCCCTATGATGGTGACCTCATTTGGAAATTGAGTCTTTGAAGATACAATCAAGCTGAGATCTTATTGAATTAGGATGGGCTCTAACCCAATGACTGCTGCCTTTTTAAGAAGACGACAGTTTGGACACAGACATAGAGAACACCATGTGACCACAGAGGCAGAGAGAGGAAGGATGCATCTATAAATTGAGGAAGGCCAAGGACTCCTGGCAACCACCCAAAGGTAGGCGTCAAGAATGGATTTTTCCCTAGAGCCTTCAGAAACGGCATGGCCCTACTGACACTTTGATTTTTGAACTTCTAGCCTCCAGAATTGTGAGATGATTTCTGCTGTTTTAAGCCATCTGAGTTTGTGGCAATTGGCAACTCTAGGCAACTAATATAGAACGTAAAGAAAGTTCTTTGCTCCAGGGAAGGAAGCCCCGCTGGAGCATGGGCTCACCTCGCCTGAGATGCAGATCACTTGAGCAAGGCAGCAGCTCTTCCTGCATGGTCCAGAGCAGGTGGGCAGCTAGTGTGGACAGCCACCCTAGGGCGGGCAAAACTACAACACACATGGAGCAGTGGAGTTGACAAGCAATAGGGGCACCCTTATACACATGGTTAACGACTTGTTACTTTTCATCTCCCCAGGAAGAACTTTGTGGACCACCTAATGTAATTTATATTCCTTTAGCCCCAAACCTTTTACTGAGCAAGCCCCAACTGTAACAATTTTTTCTCTCTCTTCTTCTAAACTATAAATTCCGTAAAGCAAATGTCACCTCCATCTTATTCATTATTGATCTCCAACACACAGGAAAATGAAAATTAGTATGTGCTCAAAAGGTATTTCTTGAATAAATGAATAAATGAATGAAGATATCTGTCCTTTTGGGGGATCTGAGAGAAACAAAAGAAAGAATAGCACTTCTGTCCTATGTCTTGGCAGGCAGAGTCCTATTAGTTCACAGTGTAATGGAAGCTGGAAGAGATTGGCTATTTCTGTTCAAATCCAGACCGCTCCAACCATTTCTGGAGTCTGAGTTAATCTAACACCAGACTTTCAAAAGGACGTGTACAAATAGATCATAGTTCGCAGTTAGTGCTAAGACAGAATGATGCCATGGGGTGTCACAAAGAAAAGAATAATCTTTTGAGGAATAAGACATTTAGGACTATGGTAATTGTCCCAAATTTCTGAAGACTGTTAATATGAAACATACAGTTGTTTTGTTTTGTTTCATTTTGTTTTGTTTTGTTTGGGTTGGGTTGGGTTGGGTTTAGTTTGTTTTGAGGAAGACATAACCACCAGTTCACCCATGAGCTGGACCTGAGCACTCAGAAGCTCCTTACCCCTTCTCCTGTCCTTGGAATGTGGGCTCTGCTTACCTTTCCTGCTCTCGGAGGCCTCTCAAAAACCAGAGCCTTGAGACAGTGATGTGGTGTTGAGAACACCTGCACAGTATACATAACTGAATCCAATTAAGGTCTCTTTATAAATGTTTAAGATTTGGTGGACAAGCACAAGGATCCATTCATCTTGCTGCTGTCCAAGACAAGCCTCGTATGTCAGTTCTTTTGCTTATTAAACCTGCCACCACCTACCAGCCTGGAGCGGCTTCCCTCTCTCTTTGGTTTCTCCCTGCCCTCTGCATACAGGGCAGTGTGTCAGATTATACCTGGGAAGCTCCTGAAAGGGTGAAGAACTGGCAGGTTTTTGTTTTGTCTTCTGGTTTCCTCAGTGTGCAAAACAGCTACCAATGAATAGAATTTATAAGGAAGCAGACTCTGGAAGAATTTTCAAGCAACTAAATGTCATTAGTGAAGTGTGTGTATCATTAGAGGTATTTCAGCTGAAGCCAAATAATCTCTTGTTGAGCAAGGATCCGATGAGAGTGATATGGCAATTGGATTAAATAGTTTCAGAAGTCTCTTCCAAGCTTATGAATTTATGCTTCTGTAAAACTAGACACATAGATAAAGTCTCTGAGTCTACCTAGGTTATTTTATTTAAAAGTACAAATGGAACCTTGGTGTTTTTTGGGTTTTGTTTTAACTTTTATCACATTTGTTTTTAAACCATTAGCGTTCAGCATAAGTCAATACCATTTTTTTAGTACTTTTCTACTCCTATACTTACAAAAATTTGATTATTTGCCTCCAGTAATACAATTTTAATGGAGTTCTTTTGCACTGTGCTGTTTATTGCTAAACATGTTATGAGGTACTTACAAAGCACAAAGTACTTCAGGATTATTTCAGAGAGGACACATTGAGGTCAGGAAGTAATCCATTTAATAAATGAAGCTACACTGTAGTTTAATGACTTACAAACATGGCTTAGCAAGTATTAACTGGGGCTGGAATTAGAATCTGTGTGCAGATCTATACGTTGCAAGGATTCTTTTCTTGGAGAGAAGAGAGCTTGGTTTACTGACTTGCCAATTGCAAGGGCTCACCAAATGATAAAGTCTCAGGAAAGAATAAGAAATTTTAATTTACCAATTTTAAGAGAGTATATCTGGAGGATCTTGAAAGTAAACCTGTCACTTTGCAAAAAAATAAAATCAAGATGTTCTGAGAAATGATGAAATTTCCTCTAACACAAACCAGAATAACAGAATAAATATGATGAATGTCTTCATTATCCTGAAATGGAATAAATAGTGCATTGTAGGAATATAATGACTTTAGGATACATTCTTAGTCTACCTCCACATTTTAATTCTTGGATGAAGTACAGCTTACATAACCATGCAGTGCTTGCTGCAAAGCAAACTATAGAAATCGGTATAATGTTACTTGGAAGTTTTGACATTTAGGATTCGCTGTTGTTGGGAGAAAAATTTTTTTCCTCTACCCTTCCTGATTTTCTGATTGATCTAAGAATGAAATTGGCTTGAGACAAATTAACAAGAGAAAATCAAATTTCATTATGTGCATATGAAGAATCCACATAAACAGGAGAGATTCCAAAGACAGGTATCTATGTCATCCCACACTAGGAAGAGGGTGGAGGTCTAGGACTTCAGAGGCAAGGAAAGCAATTCACAGGAAGATGAAAAAGAGGAAATGTTTGGTAAATAAACGTTTGTGAGACCAATCAGAAACAACAGGACAGAGAGAACTTTGATCGAACAGGCCTTGCTTGGGTTCCTCCTGGTCTACTATATCTAGTTCATATCATACGACTGTTATCTATGGTGAGAGCTCCCCTCCTGGAGCAAGGCCTCTATCTAAATTCTTTCAGGCAGTTAGCAGGGAGGCAAAAAGAAAAACTTCCTGAGACTTCTGTTTCTTAAAAATAAAAATCAGCTTGAAATAATTCATATGCCAAAGAGACATATTTTTGGGTAGCACATTTTGCTCCATTGCTTATAAACACATATTGGGCGCCTGGGTGGCTCCGTCAGTTAAGCGGCTGCCTTCGGCTCAGGTCATGATCCCCGGGGTCCTGGGATGGAGCCCTGTGTCGGGCTCCCTACTAGGTGGGGAGTCTGCTTCTTCCTCTGCCTCCCCCTGCTTGTGCTCGTGCTCTCTCACTCTCTCTCTCTCAAGCAAATAAATCTTTTAAAAAAATAAACAGAAATCATCACTGAGCTTTGTCTACATGTTTCAGTTCCCATTTAGTTGGGAAGGGACTCAAACTTCTCCACTAAGATGTGCTTGCGATTGAACATGCCAACAGTTGTGTGGTGCACAATGGTGCACAGTGCCTTACCGATGGGTGATGGAGATAAAGTATGTAAAAGCCACCATAAAGTTTACACTTCCAACAATGGTGATTCATGAATCATATCCTGGAGATGTTTTCACTTCAAACAAAAGTCCCCCTGGTTATTTACTGATTGTGATATTTTGAAGTGCTGTCAGGATGGAATCATCTCCCTAATAGAGACACCCCTCTCAATACTGCTTTTAATAGCCACCATGAAATAATCGTGATGTCACTCCTACCCAAGTCAGCTAAGCCACTGCATCCGTTATTCGATTAGTGCATTTCAAACAAAATTAAATCTTAGTATTTCGGGTGATTTAGCCCATAGAAACAATGCTGGACATAAGTGAGGTACTCTCATTACCCAACAGCAGAGCAGCTGCAGTAGTCAGCACAGCTTTCTAGCAACATCACCACAGCCAGGCCCAGATGACTGCAACACAAAAGGTTATTTTGTTGTCGTCATTTCCTAAGTGAGTTCCTTAGCTACTGGCGATTCTCACAGGGCTACACAGTAAATCTTCAGGGTTGGAACGATAACTGATAAGACTGCTGAGTCATATTTGTGCTTATTTCAAAAGCGATTATAATGATTTATACTTAGGAAGAAAATATGTAATCAAGAGAGACTCTCTCAGTTTTCCATTCCCCGCAACCATATATTTTAATTGCTTCTTATTATTTTGACAGGAAATGCAATGAAAGAACGTATGTATTTTCTCAAAGCTCAGTACACACATCAAACTCCAAAGTAACATGTTGAAAGAGTGTCTGAGGCGGATCTCTGTTCTGAAGACACAATTCAATGATGTGATTAGGTCAAGTTAATGAGCTAACCACAAGCTCAGAGGCCAGACCTTTAGTTTTCAGTAATAGAAATTCTTTTTGTGTGAATACTAGGTTACTAGATCTGTTTAAATTTTTGTTTGGATTGAAAATGATATTTTAAAACATAACCTTCCTTTTTGTTTGAGCCATTCACACTTGGTGTAGCAGAGAAATATGTTTCATTCATTTAGAGAACATTACTGAACGACAGCTATCTCTCAGAATTGTTCTACTTGCGGTTTTAAGGATAAAAATATAAGCAACCTTGAGGTACTCACAAGTCCAAATACAAGAGAAATGAGAAATTCTAGAATCAAGACATCTATGTTGTCCTACAGGAGCACAAAACTATAAATGAAACAGAAGGGAACTCGCTGAAGATAGGCTGAGAATTCATCGCACCCAAGTCTCCATTCGAAGCCGTCTGCTTGAGGCGCCCCGCTGGACATCCTATTCCAGAAACTTTCAGTGTTACTGGTGTCTTTGTCAGCTCAGCTGCTTTAACAAATACCATAAACTGTGTGGCTTAACCAACAGAAATATGTTTCTCACAGTTCTGGAGGCTGGGAAGTCCATGGGCAGGGCTTCAGCAAGGTTGGTTCCATCCTAAGGCTTCTCTCAGCTCATAGGCAGCTGCCCTCTTGCTGTGTGCACAACTGGAAAGAGGAAGTTCTGTTATCTTTTCCTTGTCTTTAAAGACAGTAATCCCGTTATGCCTCCACACTCCTGACCTCATCTAAACTAATTACTTCCCGGGGCGCCTGGGTGGCACAGCGGTTAAGCGTCTGTCTTCGGCTCAGGGCGTGATCCCGGCGTTATGGGATCGAGCCCCACATCAGGCTCCTCTGCTATGAGCCTGCTTCTTCCTCTCCCACTCCCCCTGCTTGTGTTCCCTCTCTCGCTGGCTGTCTCTATCTCTGTCAAATAAATAAATAAAATCTTTAAAAAAAAGAAATAAAAAAAAATAAACTAATTACTTCCCAAAGACTCTACCGCTTAATACCATCGCATTGGGGATTAGGGCTTCATCCTATGAATTTGGACGGGATGCGTTCAGTCCCTAACATTTGGTCTAACATGTGGGCATTAGGAGTCAGAAAGAAGAGGCTAGCAAAAATACTGCATTAAAATTAAAAAGCTGAAAATATTTTCTCAGTTTAGTCTGGGAAATAAAGAGATGATATCTGGAATGTGAGGCAAAAAATTAGCACTATTAGTCAACTTAAAATAATAAGTGGAAATTTTTGGAACATTTACCTAGATACTTCAGAAGAAGAAATCTGATTTTGAGAAAAAGTGTTTTTAATCATTCAGCCATAAAAAATACTTATTATTCTGAATCCTATGGAAAATATAGTCAAGTATGTGACATGGTTTTTCAGTGCAGAGAACTTACTATCTCGTTTGCTTCTAATCATAGCACACTACACAACATAAAAGATGTATTGCTCCATCCTAAATTCTTGACTCAACATTTCTGGTTCAAGACGCTTTATCCTTCTTACTTCAAAAAATCCCATTGAAATAACATAAAAACAAATCCTCAGCAATCCTGTCAAGCCAGGAAATGTGTCATCAGCACACCAGAACAGAAAAGCATTTTTATGAGAATAAACTGATGGGAAAATGCAACAGAGCTGAATCATGAAGTAATACTAAGTTCGGAGGGAACCGGGCCTAGAAAAAGCGAGCTATGCCTTGCTGGCTATACCAGTCTCCTGTGCACAGAAGCTAACTCTGAGCCGCGGCCTCCCACAGGTGAAGCCCTTGGAAAATGGGGTCCCCAAGATAGAGAAGCAGGACAGAGTCCAGGGGACCCACTGCAGCCCTAAAGGACACAAGGCCTCTGTACACAGGAGATATACAACCGGGGTGCCTGGGTGGGTCTCTCTGCCCGCCCCCAGCTCACTTGCACGCGCTCTCTTTAAAATAAAATCTTAAAAAAAAAAAAGAAGAAGAAGAAGAAGGAGAAGGAGAAGAAGAAGATAGACAATAAGCATTCCCTAAAAGAAAGCCAACCCGGCCATCATTTTTGCTACTGCAGGGGTGTGCACGCACACGCATATACACAGGAGTGAGTCCTCATCTGAATGGGCATATGCCGCCAAGACAACATAAACTTTCATTTGAACACTGAAATATTCTCCTGCTGTCAACAGCATTCTAAAATACCAACTATACATATAATAGACAATGCATTTTAAGCAACCATTTGAAGAACATCAACAACATAAAGAAAAGCCACTAAAATCTATAAACGAAAGAAACAAATGCCCCCAAGCAACCAAGGAGCATTTGAAAATAAGCACAACTAGTAACTTCTAAAAGATTTAAAAGGATAACTCATCCATTAAGAATGAGGCTGCTAAGAGAAAGAAATTACTAAAACAATCAATAAGCGGGGTGAATAGAAAATGAAATGCAGCTGAAAAATCAATCCTAGATATTGCCCCAGAATGCCATGCAAAGAAGTAAAGAAATAAAAGCCAAATGATCAAAAGTCTGAAAGAAGAGTAGGGGATAAGGCATGGAGTATAGATCTATGAATTCCAACATCCATCAACCAAGTTCTTCTGTGCCGAATGCAGCACAGAAAGCACAGAGAGACGGAGGAGAGAAAATAGGGAGAAATTAAAAAAAAAAAAAAAAGTTAAAATACCCTATTCTTCAAAAAATGCTCCAGTTTATAGTTTGAATGGCCCCAACAACTCTGGTCAAAAAGTGAATCAGGCTGATCCCAAAATGTGTATAAAAAAGTAAATGGCCAAGACAATTAGGGAGATAAACAAAATAGGAGGGTTTGCCTTCTCAGCAAGACATAACAAGCCGGAGTGATTAAGACAGTAGTCTAGGTCAGGGAAAGACAGACGGTGCCATAGGACCTAGCTGCGAGCCCAGAAATAGGCAGAGGACTTTATGAAAACTTGGCATACAACTAAAGCAGTAACAATCAGTGAGGTCAAAATGGACTGCTTCATGCTGGGAGTACCGATTATCAGTATGGGAATAGGACCCCTGTCTCACTTCTTGCAAGATAAAATCATTCCCATGAAAATTAAAGACTTAAATGTGAAAATTGAAACTTAAAACTTGTAAAAATACATTTGGAAAACATGTGTTGAGGATATTAAAAAATGGAAGGTCCATATACTCATAATTTGAGTGGAACTGCCTTCACCGCTTTGGAGAGCAATCCGGCCATATCTATTTAATACCTACTAATGACAGTTGAAGTTGAAAGTGTGCATATCCTAAAACCCAGAAATAGGTATTTACTTAGAAAAACCAGTACATATTCTCAAAAGACGTCATAGGATGACTTAAGTAGCAAAAAATAAAAATAAAATTAGAAAACTAAACATCAATTAATAGGAGAATAAATTGTAGTATATTCATAAATTTTGGTATAATCAATGAAATACTACATAGTAAGTATAAAAACAGGGGCGCCTGGGTGGCGCAGTCGTTAAGCGTCTGCCTTTGGCTCAGGGCGTGATCCCGGCGTTCTGGGATCGAGCCCCGCATCAGGCTCCTCCACTAGGAGCCTGCTTCTTCCTCTCCCACTCCCCCTGCCTGTCCCTCTCTCGCTGGCTGTCTCTGTCAAATAAATAAATAAAATCTTAAAAACAAAACAAAACAAATCAGAGTTACTTGTATCAAGATAAATAAATCTCAAACAAAAGCAAGCTGCAGAATGATATGTATGGTATGATACTACCTGCTTCGAGTATAAAAAGACACAAGACATCATATTTACCTGTATGAGTGTGTGTATTCAAAATATTTGAAATTGCATGGGAATAATGCACATCGTGTCATGGAAATGACAATAGTGAGGGAGGTAAAGTGTTAGGATCAGGGCAGGGTACACAGAAGGCTTTAACTCTGTCTGCAACTTTTTTGTTCATATGGGTAGAAAATATGACAAAATAAGATTTGATAGAACTGGCATGCAGTCATCCAAGTTTATCTTTATTTTTGTCCATATTCCTGTATGTTTAACATGATTCATAAGTCAAATTTTTACAATTAATTCAACAAATATTAAGTATATTTTAAAGACAAATGGTGAACAAATGAATCAGTGAAACTTGTAATTAAATCTAAATAAGGGTTAGCGGAAGATATTATAAAATTATTAATAATCTGAACAGTTTGAGTGGCTTTTCCAGTGTCACACAGCTAAGAAGTGGCAGAGCCAAGATTTAAACTGAAACTTTTACTGAGCATCTCACTCCTCTGCTTAAAATACCAGAATAAAATATAAGAGCTGATTTAGAATATTGAGTTGGCTAGCACTTCCTAAATAAGATGTAACACCCCAAAGTCATAAAAGCAAACAATACCACTAACGCAAATACAAATAAGGACTGGGAGAAAATATTTGCAGCGTATGTCTTTTATGTTGACCCTTTAAAAAGGATTAATATTCAGAATACAAAGAGTTTCAATTCTGATGACAAAGTTAAGAACATAAGCATATGAAGAAACAATTCATGGAAAAAGAAATACAGAGGGCCAAAAGCAACATGAGAAAAATGCTCCAAAATAAAACAGCATTAGATTAAGAGAATTTAAAACTACTCTTCACAGGCACTGCTGGCCAGAGTGTGCAGAAACACTTTATCAATTCTGGGACTCAAAACCTGGGTGTTAATTCAGCAGTCTTTCAAAACTAAAAACTGCACATATCTTGTGTAGTTCAGGAACAGTTTTCCCACATAAATGCAAAGCTATATACACATTATTGTTTGAAATAAAGAAAAATTGGAAGTATCCAAAATACCCATCGATAGGGAAATGGTGAGGGGCGCCTGGGTGGCGCAGTCATTAAGCGTCTGGCTCAGGGCGTGATCCCAGCGTTCTGGGATCGAGCCTCACATCAGGCTCCTCTGCTAGGAGCCTGCTTCTTCCTCTACCACTCCCCCTGCTTGGGTTCCCTCTCTCGCTGGCTGTCTCTGTCAAATAAATAAAAATAAAATCTTTAAAAAAAAATAGGGAAATGGTGAGACAGACTATATAGGGCAAATACATTATATACATATTAAATTATATATAAAACTATATGTTACGTATAAAAATAATAAGCCATGTACATGTGTACTGAAATGGAAAGGCTGTCAAGAAAAATTAAGTACTGAAAAAAGCACATCAAAGAAAAATTTATTTAGGTTAATTCTATTAACTTAAAAAAAGGAGAACAAAATTCAATTATAAAAATAATAGAATTGTACGGTATAGTCATGACATAGTGACATATATATATCTTATAATATTTTACACACAAGTGTAAAACTATGAAAGCTCTCTAGAGAAACATACTAAACTATGGCCACCGGAGGTGCCCTGATTGAGAGGGGTGAAAGGGGCAAATAGTGAAAGGAACTTGAACATTTTACTCCATGCGCTTCTATTTTTTTAAGTATAAATGTATGACTTGGGAGTACTTTCTAAATAAAAATTATGAAATGTTCAAAATATAAATGTCATGCATTGATTATTTGTAATAAACAAATTCATGTGTTATGGACTGAATTGTGTCCCCCTAAATTCATAGTTTGAAGTCCCAACCCTCAGTACCTCAGAATGTAACGTTATTTGGTGATAAGGTCTTTAAAGAAGTGATCAAGTTAAATTGAGTTCATGAGGGTGGGGTTCTAATCCAACACAACTGGTGGATTTATGAAGGAGACAAAGACACCTGGATGGGCACGCACAGAGGACAGACCATCTGAGGTCACAGTGAGAAGCCGCCACCCACAAGCCCAAGAGCGGGGCCTTAGAAGAAACCAACTCTGGCGACACCTTGATCTTGGACCTCTGGCTCCAGAGCTGTGCGAAAATTCATTTCTGTTGTCTAAATCATCCAGTCTGTGGTATTTCACTATTGCAGCCCGAGCAAACCAACACACGCGCTTAGGATTGCATTCGGCTTGGCCCGTGCAGACATGAGCTGAGCAGATTAGTGCAAGAGCAGCATGTGGGAGAATTTTTAATGAAGCAATGAGATTCAGTTTGCTTTGGCCCTGGGAACTCACTTTTTACTTTTCCTTCCCTGGATAGCGTTCCCTGGGCAAATAAACGTCTTCCATGGCAGTATCCGTAAGCGCTAAGCTGCACTTGCAATATGCCAAGTGCAGTGCATAAATTATCTCATTTATTTCTCTCAATAACCTCTTGTATTAGATAATTTGATTCCCATTTTATAGACAAGAACACTAAGGTAAGAGAGATTAGGTGAAGTCGGAATTCAAACCCAGCAGTCTGGCTCTAGGACTTGCTTTTTTAACTACTTCCCTCTGTGACTCCCAGATTCCAAATCACGTTGTTTTTTTCCCATCTCTTGTGTCTGCTGCCTTGGGAGCAGGAGATATATTCCAGGTTAAATCCGTGTGTTATCAAATCACTTAACCCCTTAATAGACTCTAAGAAAATTCAGCATGAACTGGCCATGCACGATGTTACTAATCTGCTCACCGTACCAGTAATAAATATTCCTTCGAATAGACTACATGTTATCGAGTTAAAACACCCTGCCAGTTGTTATGTTGGTATTCTTTTCTTTTATTGACTACTCCACAGCCATTCTTCATTCAGAGTGACAGTAAGTACCTCCTTACTTGTCTCTTTTGTTACAGAGCATCAATATTGATCCTTTTCCTAGCTCAACACTCCTAATGTGATTGAATGCTTCCTGCTAGTCTTGACTAAAAGTATAAATGATGATAAGGTATCAAATTCTAGAAAGTCACAGATTTTGGAAAAGGTTAAAAAATGTATTAGATTTAAAAGATGTTATTTTGAGATTTTTTCCTTTCCCTCTTCTACTTTAATTGAAGAATGAAGAGGTCTGTTCTGAACCATTTGTTCCTGAACCATCTTTCTGCCAATCAGCTTCTCATCCATACCATATGCTCTGGTTACCTCTTTTAGGCCTTTGGGGCCACAGATAATTCACTGATGGGCTTACTTTGAATTCTGCACTATCATATCGACTTTCCCGCTGGACATGAGTAAAGAGGTAAATCTAAGATGTGCCTCTTTTTTAGTTGCTGACACATCTCTTTGTTGTCCACATCACCATCAGAATTTTATTGTGTATCAGAACTTACTAATTTGAATATAGAAAAGGAAAACTTATTAAACTATACATGTGAATTTATTTTTTCCTTAGTAGCCCAAGAGATAGGCATCAAAGAGAGTTGGCCTTTTACATTTAGTCTTTAGAATACCTATCATCCTATCCTCAAGTTCACAGCATTAGAAAGAATGTCAGATAACATGCAAGTCTCCCACCCATGGTGATGAAATTCAGTCCCTACCCCAAGGTTGGTTTTGCTTTGAAATATGCTCCTACCATCAGACAATTCATGGAAAATAAATATTGCCCAACAACACATTTCCCAGCACGGTGATTATTTAGACCAGACTAATCTCTGGGCAGAGAAGAGGAGGTTCTTCTTAGGCCAGAAGGCTTTGGCACACTGAATACAATAGAAAGTGAGGAATCAAGGTTTTCCCTGCACTTCCAGGCACCTCAGTTTAATCAGACACAGCCCTTCCAAAGACAAGCATTCATTCTTACAGAGAGTACAGTCTAGGTCCATATTTAGGAAGAAAAGCAGTCTCCTAAGTGCAACATGATCTGCACAGGCCCTTCACACAATAAATGTCAAGTTATAACTTATACTAGTTAAAAGAATGATGCCAGTCCTGTCCACCCCTCTTTTCAGCTTTTGGATTGCTTAGAAAATAGCACAACTGCAAAACCATCCAACCACTGGTACCTAGAAAAAGTAGCATGGGTATTTCCCACTGTTCTGTATCTTAGGCCTGTTCACATTTTCATGCTATTCTCTGTAACGGAATGAAGTCTTTATAATTATGAGTCTCCTGGGGTGCCTGGGTGACTCAGTCGTTAAGCGTCTGCCCAGGGTCTTGGGATGGAGCCCCACATCAGGCTCCATGCTCCACTGGGAGCCTGCTTCTTCCTCTCCCATTCCCCCTGCTTGTGTTCCCTCTCTCACTGGCTGTCTCTCTGTTAAATAAATAAATCTTTAAAAAAAAATATTTATGAGTCTCCTGAGAGCACCCAGGTTGACAAGAGGAGGGTGGGCCTTTCTTCTAAATAGAGAGATAAAGATAGCTTTAGCCTGTCTTTCTGGTGTACAAAAGATGTGTGCTTTGGTTTGTTTTAAATGACTGGTCTTATTTCTATTTGGATATACTGATAAAATCATTTAATGAATTTTTAATCTCAAATGATCTCATTTTTTTTTACCAATTCCTCAGATTTATGAACAATATAGAATTAATAATAATATAGAATTATTATAACAATATAGAATTAATAATAATATGTTAATATTATTATTAACATAACATAATAATATGTTAATAATAATATTAACATAACTAATAAATGTTCAAAAGATCATTTTATATGCACAAATATCTCTCTATGGAGTAGAGTTAAATTATGAGTTTTGCGCAAGTAATTTCTTTCCTTAACATTACTGTTGAGCAGGTTGATATTATCAAAGAAAAGAGAATAATGACCTCGTCACTGAATCACATCGCTTTTTACAGAAAGAGATGTTTGTGGTTTTTTCTTTGAATTATCTCCATTGTCTACCTTCCCTCTGAATGCATTTACTTTCTTAGCTTTATTGTTATACAGAGAACTTCCTGTTGAAAATGGTTGCTATATATTCAATTTATAATGTGTATTTTTGGAGATGATTAGGAATGTGTGTTTCCAAACCACTTCTTTGCATATTTAAGGAGAATTGAGGTGTCTGAGCATACCACTATTATTTTACAAATAAAGCAGATAATTCAGGATGCGGGACAAACTTCAGAACTGGAAGATTCTCCTGATGAACCAAATAGCCTAGAGAGCACATAAGAATGTGAGTAAGCATCATAAGGGCAGGAATGACTCTTTTGCTTACTGATGTATTCCAAGTGCGTGGTAGAGGCCTGAATTGGTTAGCAATAAATATTTATTGAATGATTAAATTCATTCATTCATTAAAGGTCAAGGTTTTAAATTTGTATGTAGAGAATGAAACTGAAATGATTTGCCACTTAGCTTTAATACTAAAGAGTAAGTTTCCATTTGTGTAAGAATTACAAATTATATTATCTAGGTCTCTGCTCTTCTTTGTTCTCCTTACACACAATTAGGACAAATACCACAATCCTGGAGGTAGTTCCTTGGATAGATGGAGTAATTATAAAATCAGGAAAATTGGGGATACTGTGGATTTGAAGAGTTGATCTGGGGGCTTTAAAATTCTTCATGTCTCACATTTTTGATGTTTTTAATCAACATTCATTAAATAATTATTGAATACTCACTGTGTGCCAACCACCGTTTTAGGTACTGAAAATACACAATGAATAACACAAACGAAGATTTTTCTTCCATTCAATCGGGATGGAGGAGAGGGATGCAATAGGTAAAAATGAGGAAGAATAGAAAGATTGATTAATTGTTGGCTGGTTTCAATTGGTGACAAATGCCAGAAAGCGAGTTTTAAGTGGACCGGGCTGGTGTGCTGAAGAAGGACAGGTGGGGAGCATGCGCATATTAGAAACGACGTCAAGAGAGCTTCTTGAGGAGGTGAAATAAGAGCCAGAGATCTGAATGCTAAGATGAACTCAGGGGAGCAAAGATATGGGAAATGTTTTGCATGCAGAAAGAGAGAGTAACTGCAAAGTCTTCCAGACAGAAATAATCTTGGCAGGTTCAAGGACCAGATCTTACGCCAGCACCACCGGAGGACAGCAAGCAAGGAGGGAGGAAGTAGTAGGGGATGAGCTCAGAAAGGAAGGGCACGCAGCCATGGAGACATTGTATTCCCAGTTCACTGGGAAGCCACTGAACATTTTAAAGCAGGAGAGTAACACAGTGTGACATTTTGAAGAAGATCATATCAGTTGTTTTGTTTTTCTTTGTTTTTCCTATTGGCGCTGTATCTTTAGCTCTAGAGGCATAAAGAGACAAGGCCAAGACCCAGAAGAAAAGAAGTACTGAGAAAGGACACTTAGAGTTCTCTACTAGTTTAGAATTCTTAAGGATCACCAGGAGTGCTTGTTTAAAATACAGATTCCTAGAACCTACTAAGAAATACTGATTCAGGGGGTTGAGTGGAACCAGGAGTTTTCCATTTAACAATTACCCCAGATGATTCAGATCCAAGTAGCCTACAGATCACTTCGATTACTCACTAATCATTTTGAGTAAAAAAGAAAAGAGTTAATGATTCTTTAGGGTGACCAGCCCAGTTCATCATTAGAAGAAAATAGCAGCAATCAGGTGAAGGTACCCCACCCAGAAAACAGCTGGACCCTTGAGCTGAACCGGATCGCTGATGAAAGTTTTCTGATGTTCCTTTAAAAGAAAGAGACAGAGAGACAGAATGTATGAACATAAAGGATATATGCTCAAAGTGCTTGGGCTCAGCTTGACCTAATGCTTTAAGCAGGGCATCACATTAAAGCACCACATTTCGTCAATGACTCAGTTTCCTAACCTGCCCCCATGTCTTCCATACTTCAATCCTTGTCCTAATTCTCTTCACAGCTGTCATTACCGTCCTCGTTGGCCCTTAAGCTCTTGCTTCTCCTCCTTGAATCATTGCAAGTCTTGTCTCTCATGGTTACAGGTCTTGGATTCCGGCTTTTGCATCTCTCTTTCGGCAACACACAAAAAAAGCTAGAGTGGATAATAAGCACCCAACTCACCCCGGGTCATCCTCAGATACTACTTAAGCTGACTTTTCTGATCTTTCCGTAATTGAGGGGACACCCACAAAAGACATTTTGCACATACAGTAACGGATTGTTTTCCTCTAAAACTGTACCCATTTTGTTCTGCAACTGTGGCGGCAAGAAATTCAACCTGGCTTTCTGCTCTCCCCCTAAAAACAAAGAGGGCTAAACACTCACTGCAGAATTCCACACTCTCTCATCAGATATGATCTAAAAGAATATTGCCTGAGCATATGGCTTCAAGAGAAGTTGGCACGTTTCCTGGATACCAACGGCAGACAGCCAGGCCAAACTGTGGCGTGTTCTCCTTACCTGTAGGACAGACGGGGCAAGAGCACATCTTGCTAGCAGTCAGGTCAAGGATCCAAGCTGCCCACCACCAAATTTAAAAGGGAGTTCGTGCAAATAGAGAAAACCTGTTGCCCACAGCCAAGCGAGCATAGGGCCTGAGAAGGGGGTGGGATGGGGCCCAGAGAAGCTACCATCCCCACTGTATCTCCGGGGGTCTCCACATATCTGAATTGACAGCCCAGCCTTGACTGGAAAGAAGGAACTATTCTTGCCCATTGCTTCACTCTTTCAGCCCTGACCTTGATTCCTTCATCAGAGAGAGCGAGTTAGAATAGCCAGGACTGGCAGTCTGGAATTGCTATACTTGAAGAATGAACCCCAGCTACCTATTCAGTGGTAGTGCTGAAACTGATTCTTAGGCCCATTTCTACATATACTTTCCAACCTTCTAGGTATAAATATAGTCATTTTCTTTATGTTCCCAGGCCATCCAACCTCTCTGTCCTAAGAGGACAAAGAGATGGGATAGAGCTGGGTTAGCCAAAACTATTAAAATTATTTAAATTATTATTGTTATTGCAATAGTCACACATGTTTTTAATAGGAATTTTAATGAAATTATCTGCCTGTTTACTTGGGTTTCACCAACTGAAAGCTAATTCTCTTTTTTAAAAACAGGTGCGTATGCCTCTTGCAGCATTTTATTGACCAAAATTACACCACTCTGTCCCACTCCACCTGCAGACAGGCCTGAGGGTGGCCCACCTGTAAGAATGTTCTACGCAACGCCTCACACAGAGAAGGTACTCAAATAAATGGTTATTGAATACATTTGAAGGGAGAAATTTTTCATTATAATCCTGAGAAGAACATTTTTTTCCTTCCAAAGGGGTATTTGGTGGTGATGTCCAAGCCTGTACTATTTGAAATATCCATTGTCCCAGCCTCTTCTACCCTCATGGTTACTAGTGCCTAGTGGTCATACTGACTCTGATTTCTCCCCTAAGGTCTATCTTCCAGACTGCCAACAGGATGCTATTTCTAAAATGTAAATTTAATCACGTAATTGTCCTTCTTAAAATAGTTTCACCCTCAGGAGGAACAAAAGCCAAGTTTCTTCATCTCCGCACAGGTTCTTAGGAATCCTTCACTCTCACTTTTTACAAGCCATACCAAACTCCTGGCGTTTTCAAGTTCCACGTTTGTACTTTTGCACGTGCTATTTGTCTTACCTGAGATATTTCTTCTCCTTTTGTGCCTAGACGACACCTCGTCTCCCTTCAAGGCTGCTGAAGGATCAGCTGTCCCCAGAAGATGTCTATGAGTTTGCCTGCCCAGAAAAACGCACAAAGCACAGCCCTCAGCTCACTCCTCTGATGTGCTGCTTTGTGCAGGCGTTAGGAAGCCAGCTGGAAAACGGAACTGCTTGCGATGGAGTTCCTAGTTACCACGTACTGTGTAAGCTGTGGGACCTGGGCGGGTTACCGAACTGCTTAGCACCCCAGTTTCGTCACTTATGAAACAAAGATAATACAATGCCTATTGCAGAAGAGAGTCGGGAAGGTTAAATGAGCTAACACATGTAAAGTGTCTGATACCTAAGATGTTCAATAAATGACGGCTATTATTATTACTAAGTACACTTTATATTGAGGAATAGTAGGCATGAAGTATACAATTCATAAGCTTATGACTTGATGGATTTTCTCATACTGAAGCACACCTGCATATCCACTCAGATAAAAAGTAAAAACCGAACTTCACCAGCACTCTAAAAACCTCCTTTGTGGTCCCTCAGTCATTACCCACCCCTTCAAGGTCACCACAGTTCTGACTTCCATCAGCTTAGGTTGGTTTTGTTTAATTTTACCTGTACAAAGAGTATGATACAATACGTAATTTTGTATCTGGCTTCATTCATGCAACATTTTACTTGGGTGATCTGTCCATCTTGATACGTACCATGTAGCAATTATCCATTCATTTTCATTACTGTAGGCCAATGTATAATATTCTGTTATCTGAATACACCCTCAAATTCATCATTTATTCTAATGGAGTTTTGGGGGGAGGTAAAAAACTAAGCAAAACACATAACATGAGATCTACCATCTTAACAGATTTTTAAGTATACAGTAGTGTTAACCTTAAGCACGATGTTGTACAGTGGATCTCTGGAACATTTTCAACTTGCACAACTTAAATTTATACGCATCAAACAGCAACTCCCCACTTCCCTCAAACCCTACTCCCTGGCACCCACCATTTATTTTTTGTTTCTATGAGTTTGACTTCTTCAGAGATCTCACATGAATGGAATCATGCTGTATTTGTCTTTCCATGACCGATCTCATTTAGCATAATGTCCTCAAGATTCACCCACGTTGTCACATCTGACTGGATTTCCTTCTTTTTAAGAACAAGTAATATTCCCCTATGTGTATACACCACATTTTCTTTATCCATTCATCTATTGATGGATGGACTCTTGGGTTGCTTCCACATCTCAGCTTCTGTGAATAGTGTGCGATAAACATGGCAGCGCAATAGCATTGGATAAATACCCAGAAGTGGGATTTCTGGATCATATGGATGGCAGTTCGATTCCTTAATTTTTTGAGGAAACTTCCTACTGTTTCTCATAGTGGCCATTTTCCATTCTCAACAGCAACACACAAGAGTTTTAATTTCTCTGCATCTTTGCCAACAGTAACCATTTTGTGTCCGTTTGTTTTTAATGATGGTCATCCTAACGAGCATGAGGTGATAGCTCCTTGGGGTTCTGATTTGCATTTCCTCATGATTAGTGACACTGAGCACTTTTTCATATACCTGCTATCCATTTGTAAATCTCTATGGAAAAACGTCTACGTGGGTCCTTTGTTCACTTTGTAATTGGGTTATTTGTGTTTTGGTATTAAATGGCAGAATTTCCTTGTGTATTGTGGGTATTAACCCCTTATCATTAGATAGGTAGCGTGCAACTATTTTCTCTCATTCCGTATGTCACCTTTTCATTTCGTTGATTGTTTCTTTTGCTGTGCAGAGGTTTTTAGTTCATTTTATTTTGTTGCTAGTCCTTTTGGACTCATATCCAGGAAATCATTGCCAACACCAATTTCATGAAACTTTTCACCTATGTTTTCTTCTGGTAAGTTCACAATTTCTTACATTTATAGGTCTTAATTTAAGTCTTTAATTCATTTTGAGTTGATTTTTGTACGTGGTATAAGGGAAGTCCAACCTCATTCTTTTCCATGTGGACATCCAGTTTTCCAAGCACCATTTGTTGAGAGACTGCCCTTTACCCCGCTGTATTCTTTATTCTACTATTGATGGACATTTGGCTCATTTCTAGTTGTTTCTGTTTTTGTTTTGTTGTTACTGGTGGTGGTGGTGGTGGTTATAAGGAGTATTAATATTAAAATTCTTGTACAAGTCTTTTGGTAAACCTCTATCCATTTCTCTTGTCTAGAAGTAGAATTACAGAGTCTTTGGACATTGTATGATCAACTTTAGTAACTGAGAGCTTTCCGAACCATATCTTCACTGACACTTGGTATTTTCAGGTTTTTATTTCAGTTTTCTTGTATAGGTGGTATCTTACTGTTATTTTAATTGCATTTCCAAGGTGACTAATAATGCTGATTACCTTTGCAAATGTGTATGGGTCATTTGGATATCTTTTTTTCGTGAAGGGCCTATTCAATCAAGGATTTTGCCCATTTATAAATATGTTTTCTGGAGTATTTTTCTTATTGATGTATAAGTCCTCTGAATATAATTCTTTGCTAGATATATGTGTTACAAATATTTTCTCTTACTCTGTGGCTTGCTCCCTTACTGGTATCTTTTAGTGAACAAAAGTTCTTAATTTTACTGAAGTCCAATTTATCAATCTTTTCCTTTTTGGCTAATGCTTTTGATGTCTGGTTTATAAAATCTTTTTCTATCCAAATGTAATGAAAATTTTCTCCTATGTTATTTTCTAGAAGTTATTGATTTAATTTTCCATTCAAATCTACCATCCACCTGGAATTGATTTTTTTTAATATGTTGTGAGATGGTCAATTAGATAGCCACTAACCCAGCACCACTTTTTAAAAAAATCCTTCTCCCCATTATGCTTCTATCATTCTCATATCATAGTCACTATCATTAGCATTATCATCATCATTACCATTTGTTTATAAACCTGTCTTCCTCACTAAACTCTGAGCGTCTTTGAACAGATTGGTTTTTTTCATCGTTTTTCCTCTATACTGAACACAGCTGCCAGTTAAGAGTTTATGTTCAATAAATATTTAATAATTATGTCATGCCAGTCTATAACGTGGGTAGAGATACCGTGAGAAAGCACATGATTATTTTCAGAGTTCAGGCATTCTGTCTTAGAATATTATACGGAAAGGTATTAACTGAATATGGAGGACAGTGAATCCATATCGCAGATCTACAGAGACCTGCTGAAATACTGGCAGTAGGTTAATGCTCTTTTGATTTTTCTCTACATTCTGTTGAGTTCGATTGGATTCTCAGAAATATCAGCAAATGGATTTTAAGAATATTTTTTAAAAATAGGATAAAGAATGCTGAGAGCCAGTATTGGTTAACTGAGAGCAAGTCATGACAAACTAAATTCAGTTGTTTTTGTAGCATATTTAGCTGTAGCAGAGTAGGAAAATGTAGTTTATATATTTTAGAAATGCACTTGGTAAGCCCTGTCCTGAGACCCCAGTGAGTGAGAGCTGTGGCTTCTAGACAATAAGTGTCTTTGTGTGATTTTTTGACTATGTACTATGATGCTTGGCACCTGATACACCATAATAAATCGCTGTTAATGAATGACTTATAATAGAGTTAGGAGGCTTCTTCTATAGTGGGGGGTCTCTGCTGAGCCTGAACTTGTACTTAGAATCTGGGTGTTTGATGACCGGAGAGTCTAGTCTATTCATACGATTCGATGATACATAGGACTCTTATTGGGGGTTGAACTAGAACAGAGAAGTTTGAAAGCCTGAGAAGAAAGATCAGAACAGGGCTGGGTATGACAGACAATGGCTTAGCTCTACCTCTTTCTGGATTGAGGTCAGGATTTGAGTCCCGATGATGGGAGGGATTGAGGACAGAAAGTTTAGAGATGTGTTTATAAAGGCCACTTGAAGTCATGGGCACAAACGTTACTGCTCTCGGTCCAGGTGAACATTTCTCCCCCGCTTTGCATGGACCACTGAGGGGCACGTAGCCCGTGGGCTCAGAGGAACAACTTGGGACATTCTCACAGAGAACACAGACAGCAGAGGTTGTTTTGATGTGACTCATGAAGAACATGAGCCACTTGGTCCTGGATACAAGTGACACACCCTGACGACCCAGAAATAAACCCAGATGACTTTGACAGGGAACTGAAAAAGTCCTTCAGGATCAAAGATAGAGCCTACGTCAGTGTAACTGGGAAGTTAAGACTTCATTTTAACACGCTGGTGAGACCTGTGGGAATTCTAGAACACATAAGCACTCATGCCCATGTATAAAACTGCAATTCATTGAAATTCGAATCAATTCCAAAATCTTTGTATATAATATTTTATTTAAACTTTTTAATAATCCAATGAAGTTTCATTAGCAATAAATGTAGTTCTTTTTGTCTATTTTTCTAGAAAAACCTTGAAAATATATGTGTCAGCTCTACTTCAATCGAAACAAAATAAAACAAAAACCTTGGAAACATTTGAAAAGTTGTTGATTTTTCAATCTCGTTTGAATTTTCATTAGGATTACTTTTGCATTTGTATTTGAAAGACAATATCATCATGATACTCAGTTCCCTCATAATTAGAGCAAGGAATGTGTCTCCAAATATTCCAAAGGCATATTGTCTATCTGTTTATTAAAAAAAAATAGTTTACTTCACATAATCCCTGCAGTTCTTGATAAAGTTATTTCTAACTTATTTTGTGTACTTTGCTAATACCATAAGTGAGCTCTTCTTTCATTATATTTTCTAAATGAGAATTGCTGGAACAACACACAGTTATTGTTAAATGTTTTTCATATATGCCATTTTACTGAACTTTTAAAACTTACAGTGTTTTTTTTAGTTTAGTCACATACATTTTCTAGGTATATCTTCACATATGCAGATAATAGTGTTGCCTGCACTTTTCCAAAATGTATGTCCAATTTATTTCTAGTTCAATCTTATTACATTAACCAGAACTTACAGAACATCGTTGCATGATAATGTGATTGTGGGCAGGATTGTCTATTTTTAAACTCTTCCATGTGGCAAAATGGAAGTAATTTAAATAGTTCCTAACTCACTTATAAATCGAATTGAAAACCAGAAGAGAAATAACCCTAAGGGAAGAATGGAAGGTGGGAAGGAAACAAGCATATTCATGAATATACATATGGGAAACGGAGAAGGAAGGTACAGGGGAAAGACTGTGGTCTGGTAGTGTTCACATGAAATGAGTATACCAGACCCTTCCCTGAACTCAGATCTTGACAGAGAGAAGTAAAGAAGGAATGAGAACGTTAGATACAGTGTTGTAAATGGGATGTGAAGGCAAGGCAGCAGGTGCCAAGAAAGGAGACAGTGGATTACATAAAACAAATGTTGTCTTCTTCATGATTTCACTTGGGATCAAGCTTGAAAACACATCTGGCATATTGTATGGTGCTAATTTTAAATGTTATCCAGAGTAATAGATTCACATATTTGATCCCTCTATTCAAATTTTGAAGTAAGAGCAAAATTTTATTGTCACAACCTCAGACATGGTTCTGTATAATTCATTCTGGGAATGGGATGGACAGTTTTCCTGAGGAATCTGTCATAAGAATAAAGATGATGCTTAGAGTCAAAGTGACAAATAATTGAGAGACATGGAATGAGGGTTTCCCACAAGGACAGCTTGAATTTTTTAAATAGAATCAATGTATTGGCAGAATTTACTGGAAGAAGCGAGTTAATTAGAATTGAGTGCGGGATCACACTGAGATATACTTTCGTAACAGATGTCAAGCTTGCAGATAGAATCTGTACCCTAGGTTTCTCGAAGATGCTCCCCACCATTGACAAGCCTCTGGCTGAGGATGGAAACCTCTTCTTTACATAAAGATGTTCTTTTCTAGTCAGATGTTTTCCTTTCAGAGAATTAAATTTTAGGAAACAGGGCGTGGGGTGTCAAAAACAATGGGTGGAAGAGTATGTGTTTTGGAAGCAAAATGTCAGCTTGAATCATGGCCTACCCCTTATTGTACTTAAGAAGTCGGGCAAGTAACTTGAAATTCTGCAAACCTCAGAAATAAAACTTTCCATGTAATAGAACAGTGTAAAGATGAAGCAATATATATAAATTTCATGACCTGATACCCGGCACCCTTAAAGGAAATCAAAGGTGTTGGTTCTCTTTTATTGTTATTTACATAGCATTTTGAAATATGCTATTACTTTAACATTTGTACTTTTTAAAAAATCTTTGTTCGTTATCTTCTCCTTACTAGCCAGAAATGTCCATTGCCTCAGAGAAGTTAAATGTCTTTATAGCTGGGATACAAGCATAAACAAAAAGTTTATATCCATTTCTGGACTTGCAAAATAGTCGCTGAAGTCCATCTCTGGACTTTTCATGGTAACATCTGAGCCTTTTTTTTTTTTTTTTTTAGTGTAGGCTCCATGCCTAATGCTTGAATTCATGACCCTGAGATTAAGAGTCGCATGCTCTACCCGCTGAGCCAGCCAGGCACCTCTGGGCCTTTTTTTTGGGGGGGGGGGTGTTATAAATCCCAAAAGCTTCTCTTTAAATACCAAGGAACAAAAGCTTGGAGACTAGAGCGTAGTGTTTTTAATTTAAACCCCAGACCAGAAAAGATGCAGGATACAGCACAAGCGTATACACTACAGTGAGGAGATTATAATAGCTGAGAAAGACAATTGTCATATGGTTGCACTCATTTATGGAACATAAGAAGTAGGAAGATCAGTAGCAGAAGAAAGGGAAGAAGAAAGGGGGGGTAAACAGAAGGGGGAATGAACCATGAGAGACTATGGACTCTGGGAAACAAACTGAGGGCTTCAGAGGGGAGAGGCGTGGGGGAATGGGATAGGCCGGTGATGGGTATTAAGGAGGGCACATATTGCATGGTGCACTGGGTGTTATATGCAACTAATGAATCATGGAACACTACATCAAACACTAGCATGTGCTGTATGGTGACTAACATAATATAATAAAAATATTATAAAAAAAAGAAATGAAAAAGATTATAATAGCTGAAACATATGCATTTTGTATTCCAAGTACTTTAGATATGTTAAGTCCCCTCACCCTCATAAAAATCTTTTGTCAGGATAATGAAACTGATGCTCAGAGAAGTTAAATAACTTATCAAGTTTACAGAGCCTGTAACTGATGGCTCTGGTATTTGAGCCTACACTACTTGACTCCATCTTGTGTGCTCTTATCTATTGCCTGTGGTGCTATGCAAACTGATGCAGAAAACCACCAGGTGATGTCCCCTGGAGCCAGGGAGGGGGCCCTGTGGCTGGATCCCCTCTGCTTGCACGCCCTTCTGGGGACCCCAGTCCTCACTGGCAGGGCTCAGTCCATGGCTGCCCTCCAAAAGCAGTGGCTTTCCTAAAGAGAAAGAAAGAAAGAAAGAAAGAAAGAAAGAAAGAAAGAAAGAAAGAAAGAAAGAAAGAAAGAAAGAAAGAAAGAAAGGAAGAAAGAGAAAGAAGAAAGAAAGAGAAAGAAGAAAGAAAGAAAGAGAAAGAAGAAAGAAAGAAAGAAAGAAAGAAAGAAAGAAAGAAAAGAAGAAAAAAGGAAAGAAAGAAAGAAAGAAAAAGAAATGAGGAAGGAAGGGAGGGAGGAGGGAAGGGAAGGGAAGGGAAGGGGAGGGGAGAGAAGGGGAGGGGAGGGGAGGGAAGGGAAAAAAGAAAAAGAAAGAAAGAAAGAAAGAAAGAAAGAAGAAAGAAAGAAAGAAAGAAAGAAGAAAGAAAGAAAGAAAGAAAGAAGAAGAAAAAAAGGGGAGGGAGGGAGGAAGGAAGGAAGGAAGGAAGGAAGGAAGGAAGGAAGGAAGGAAGGAAGAAAAGATTGCAGTAGCATACAGCGCACCTCTGCTTCTCACTCCTAAATACCCCTGCATGCCAGTGGGGCATCAGGTGCTCCTGGAATTCAGAAACAGAGGAGGTATGCTGAAATGCACATGCTCAGGGAACACTGGTCTGGAGAGAGCTGGGGTCTGGGCAAGGAAAATGCGGAATTGCTGGCCGGGTCCCTATCAGGTTGGCATACTGCATACAGTGTTCACCACTCAAGGAGCATAAGGACAGCCAGATAAGGTTTACAGGAAACCCTGAAGCTTGTAGAATTTGGGGGGCCCTTGAGAGAAAACAATACAAGATGATAAATATAATGTTAAGAATGAAATTGAATATTTTTTAAAAATATTTGGGAATAGAGAACAAGTATATGAAAGCTAACAAATACGAGTACCATAAAATCTAGATAATAACAACACCTTTTTAAAATTATTTGTTAATATCTCAGTAAGACATTCCACATAAATTATGTGGTACACATTCGTTGGTCACTTCTTCATATGATAATTGTTTTACAATATTTTTTATAGAGGCAATGAAAAGGTAGATAGTTCAGGCTCTCATCAAGGATATTGGATTGACTTTTCAAAATTTTATTTGACAGAGAGAGAGAGCACAAGTAGGGGGAGCAGCAGGCAGAGGGAGAGGGAGAAGTAAGGCTCCCCACTGAGCAGGGAACCCAACTTGGAGCTGAATCCCAAGACCCCACGATCATGATCTGAGCCAAAGGCAGACACCCAACCAACTGAGCCACCCAGGTGCCCTGATTGACTTTTTTTTATAACTGATAGTTGGAAAGCATGAATCATGTGTCCACACACACAGTTGTACCTCCTTTTTGTGGCTGTACCTTACAAAAACAGGAATTCTAAGTTCTATTTTGCGTGATTTCCATCATAAAACAATATTTATATGTCATAATTATCACCGTATATGCTGCATTACTGAGTGTATTTCTGACCTGAAAAATTTCTATGTTGAGTTGTCAATGAGAATTAAATCCTCTGCTTACAATTTTACCCCTCTGGTAACTGGAAGAATCTTCCAGAGGCTTTTTCCCAAGTCTTTTTCTCCTCCACTCCCCATACACTTCTAGTGCCAGGCATTTGCAGGCACTGTATCCTGATACCAGCCCAGCCCTGCGCGATTTTTTTTTTTTTTTTAGATTTTATTTATTTATTCGACAGAGATAGAGACAGCCAGCGAGAGAGGGAACACAAGCAGGGGGAGTGGCAGAGGAAGAAGCAGGCTCATAGCAGAGGAGCCTGATGTGGGGCTCGATCCCATAACGCCGGGATCACGCCCTGAGCCAAAGGCAGACGCTTAACTGCTGTGCCACCCAGGTGCCCCCAGCCCTGCGCGATTTTGACTTGGTGCAGTAGATGATAGGGATATTTCTAGAGGCCATTTCTACCCAAGGTTGACCAGCATACAATTGAACTATTGTGTATCACACTAAATACAAACCGAATATATCCTTATCTCGATTTTCCCTTAGTCAGATCCACAAAATTCCTACAACCACCCCAAAGCCACTTATAGGAGGGAGAGTTTGGTGGAGTGGAAATCAATGGCAAGCAACAGTGGTCTTACTTGCTATTAAAATATTTTACTTCTGCAAATGTTACAAAATCAGTGAGCATGCGAACCCCTCACTGTATCCCCCTCCAAGGGCTCAAAAGAAGCTGAATGAGAAGCCCTGAAGTTTAAGCTTCATGATCTGTATTGTAAGTTCAACACCTCAGGCGACACCAAGGGAGACAGGATGTCAGAGCAGGACCCAGTGGCCTTCCCTGGAGTTCTAGATCCCATCCTGGGGGCAGGGAAGGGAGCTGTAACACTGCCTTACAATGGAAAAGAGGGAAATTTGAACTGAGAGTGGCTAAGAAAACGAGAAAGGACAACTTAAAGTCTGCCCAGTTCCCGACAAGACTGGGGAGCTCATGGGCAAGTTGAGTTCAGCCACAGAAAATAAAATTACATTTCTGCATTTCTCAGCGATGACTTTAAATATAAACCCTG
This sequence comes from Ursus arctos, assembly GCF_023065955.2. Classification (NCBI taxonomy): domain Eukaryota; kingdom Metazoa; phylum Chordata; class Mammalia; order Carnivora; family Ursidae; genus Ursus; species Ursus arctos. Next base: position 69,932,513 of record NW_026623111.1, on the reverse strand, counting down.
GGACATATGAGAAGAAAATGACTGAAACAGAGCAAAGCCAAAGAATTTACCCCTTTGTCCTAAAAGGATTGTGAATTAATATGAAATGCTAAAATAAGGAACAGATAACAGCTTGGATGGCTTTAAATAACTTTCTGTGGTAACCTCTAAATCCCCAAGGTTTTGAATGATTTTGACAGAGACATGGACCCAGAATGGGTTTATCTGGTCTTGGTTTGAATGTGACGTAACTGGTGACTGCTCCCAGTTGAGAATGGTGACTGGCAAGGACCCTTACTTCTAAGTTTACCCTTCTCTCACCAGGAAGAGTGACGGACACAGCTGGAACAAATTACCCCACCAAAAAAATAATGTAAAAGAATAAATTCAATCAGTCCTTGTTATGGGCTGTCTTGCGTTCCTCCAAAATTCGTATGTTGAAGTCCTAACCACCATTACCTCAGAAGGTCACTGTAGTTGGAGATGGGGCTTTTAAAGAGGTAATTAAGTTAAAATGAGGATGTAAGAGTGGGCCCTAATCCAATATGGCTGGTGTTCTTATAAAAAGAAGAGATTGATGAGAAAACATAAACAGAGGGAAGACCGTGTGAGGACACAGTGAGAAGTCAGCTGTCTGTGAGCCAAGGAGCGAGGCCTCAGAAAAAAACTAACCCTACCTCCACCTTAATCTTGGACTTCTAGCCTCCAGAACTGTGAGAAAATAGATTTTTGTTGCTTAAGCCATCCCGTCCGTAGTCCTTCGTTATGGCAGCACCAGCAAATTTACACATTCCCCCACTGGGGTCTGGGTAGAATAGAAGGTGCCCTTTATGCTCATAGATGACCTTGATATGCAAGGAAGTTTTTATAATTTCACACCTACATCTACCCTCTCTGCCAAATTTTTCTCCCACATCTACCAATCCCTTCAGGGCACCGATGGGTCATTTTAAGGGGAAAAATGTCCTAAAAACTGCCATTGCAATAGGACCTATCCCCCACACCGTGGATCCCAGGGACTAAATTTCTACGTAGGAATTATCCTTTTTCTGTGATTTCTCTTGCTTTCTCTGGCAATTTAATTTTTCTCTAAGAATTTAATATTTTTATCTTTGAAGTAAATTTCTGAGTCTATATTTGGGATGGGTTTTCTTCTGTTTGTTAAAAAAAAATGTGTGCTGTGTGTGAGTATATTTTATATAAAATATCAACACTTCATTTTATAGCCAGAAAGAGTTGTTGGCATTTGAAGATGGGCACATATTTTAAACATCCTAAATCCTATATTTTGCAAGCTTTGGCATAATGTGAAGTCTCCTTATCTAGTAGTAGAGTTATAATTTAAGCACAGTTAGTAGGACCGTGGTGCCACACGTGCCATGGCAACAATGAAGATTCTCACTGGAAGACACCTACGAGGCCAGGCTGTCAGAGCCTGCTGTTTCCGCTGCATGAGCTTGCCCTGCTCCACAAAGCAGGGAAGAATACCCTCCCAAAGGAGCCCACCCCAGGACCTGTTACTTAACATGGTAAAAGGGACTTTGCAGAGGTGATTAAGAATCTTGAGATGGGGAAATTACCCTGGATTATCAAGTGGTAGGGTGTGATCGCAAGTGAAAGAGGGAGGCAGGAGACTCAGAGATGTGACCAAGGAAACAGGCAGAGAGAGAGGCAGAGAGACAGAGATTTGAAAATTTGTTAACTTTGAAGATGGAGGAAGAAGCCACAAGCCAAAGAACACAACTGGAAAGGGCAAAGAGGTGGATTTTCATGTAGACCCTCCCAAAGGACCGCAGCCCTGCAGACTTATTTTAGACTTCTGACCTCCTGAACTGTAAAATAATAAATGTGTGCTGTTTTCAGCCATAAATTTGTGGCAATTTGTTACAGTAGTAATAGAAAACTAATACTCATATGCTACAAGATCCCCCTGCGAGCCCAACCCCTTACCTGGTCCTGAAAATGACATGGAAAGGCCAGGAAATGTGTGAAGACCCTCAGTTCCACTCTCTACTAGAACCTGAATTAAATTGTGCCCTCAGCGTGACCCATTAAAGGCTCACTGGAGAGAAACCCTATGATTTTATAGCCTTTGAATCCATAGCACTTCCTACCCACTCCTTCTTCCTCCCCTAATCCATGTGGACCTCCTGTAAACCCTGAGCTATCTTGACCCCCATTGGTCCAATCTTGACCAGCCCCCAGCTTTCAGAACCACGACTGCTGTCACTTGTGTAAATCCTGCCACAAAACACACTGCAAAAGAGGGCCCCGTACTGACAGAGAGCGGGGTCTGAACAAAGATGAACCGAGAAGCCAAACCCTTTTAGGGAAGAATCAACATCACAGGCCACAAAGCTGAACTTCTTACGATCTAGTCTAGTGGAAGGACAGAAATAATAGCTAACATTTCTTTGAGTGCTCAATTTATGCCAGGAATTTACCTGCATCATCTTATTTGATCTTCGTGGCAATGTCGATGAGGGGGTATTTTACTAGCCTCATTTTACCAATGAGGAAACTGAGGATTCAGGAACGTAATTACTTGGCCTATCGTTACACAGCTGGGACGTGAGCCCAGACAATCTAACCCCGAACCTTTGCAGAGACTTCTGTCCAGCAGTGCAGTGAGGTCTTGGGTGGGTTTGTTTCAAGGCTACACAAGTAATATTGTCAGCAGTTATCACTTCCTAGGGGAAGGAAGCATTAAAAAGCTAAGTGAAGAGAAGGTGAGAGTTTTAGGGCCTCAGCTAATGGGGAGGGAGTCCAGGACAGGGCTCCTGTCCAAGAGAAGCAAAGAACAAAGGCAGAAGAGGAAGCAGCAGAGACGCCATCTACAATAGGACCTGGAACAGAGTGAGGCTCTTCCAGTGGGACCAAGGGGGAGAGCGGGAGAGGGAGCGGCAAACTTTTTAAGATTTCAAGTACAAGAGAGAAAGAAGTTCCCCTATATTTTCAGTGCTGTTTTCATTGACATGGGGCTCAAGAGGGGCTGAAGCTTTTGGTGTTTGCCCAGTTTTTGCTGTCCAAAGGAAAGAGCTAGAATAGGACAAGGGGAATAAGAAGGTATATTGTGTAGTGATGATGAGGGTGGGCAGTGGAGCCCGTCTGCCTGAGTTCAAACTCTACACTAGTGCTTACTAGCTATGAGATCTTGAGCAAGTCACTTAGTCTCTCTGGCCTGTTTCCTGACCGCAAAATATAGGGTATTACAGAACCTACCTGACAAAGCTTTGGAAGGATTACATGAGAAAATACAGATAAAATGTTTACAACTGTGTACAACACATAATAAGCTTGCACTAAACGTTAACTATTACTATTACTTGTCCCTTGGAATGTTTCTTCTTACCTATTCCACCCCTCCTTATTTACACGTGGAATATCCCGCACCAGCGAACTCCTCCTCCCAGGTGCAGCAGGTAGGATCAGGTTAATTCTCTCATTCTCTACTCCCATTGGGTCTGGCTCAGCCAGTCTGGGCCGTTTCCATCTTTTCAACACCTGTGTTCACCAGTCGCCCACACATCAGTTTATTTAGGTAGCATGCTTCTCCGGGCTCCTCATTAACAAGGCTAGTCCCAGACAACAGAAGCAATATGAACTCTCAGATTTAGAATCTTGAGCTAAGTATTTGATAGGCAAAGTGCAAACTCTTGACCACGTTACACTTCTTTTTTTTTTTTTTTTTTTTTAAGAATTTATTTATTTATTTGACAGAGATAGAGACAGCCAGCGAGAGAGGGAACACAAGCAGGGGGAGTGGGAGAGGAAGAAGCAGGCTCATAGTGGAGGAGCCTAATGTGGGACTCGATCCCATAACGCCAGGATCACGCCCTGAGCCGAAGGCAGAAGCTTAACCGCTGTGCCACCCAGGCGCCCCTACACTTCTTGATTATAGCATGGGCTAGGACATTCCTACAAGCCTTAGGGAACATCGGATTTATCTATCACTTTAGGAATCCTTTGAGGGGAGGAGGGTTGTTGATGTGCAGGAGAATTTCCTCTGTCCTTCAGCCTCTAAAGAAAATCTGAATAACAATATAAATCATTTGAAGGGCACTTGCCAAAATGATTTTACGACATAAGATCCTTGTACCCTGCCCTGTAACGCCAGATTAAAAAACACCCCTCCTGGATAGCTTGTGTGTTTATGAAAATCCTCTGCCAGAAAACATACACAAACATATGCTTGAAATTGTCAGAATGTCAGAAGGTTCATGACACCCCCTGAAACGGGCCATGGACCCCAAGTTGATTTCTAATTGTTAGTTTAAAATCGTTTTCCTTTTTATTATCATTCTCTAATATTTCCTTCATTTTTCTCCCACCCCAGTTCACTTATACTTACCCCAACTTCGTAATCGAACCACCTACAAACACATACATGTATATTGCGCATTCTTACTTCTAAACAAGTATCCTAGAAATTCTTAGTGAGCAGCTAATTGTACGCTCAGCACAGGGCCCCTGGACAGATAAAACAGTGAATAAGAAACACTCCATGCCATTAAAAAACTTACCGACAATCCTATATATCAGTAGGAGATGTCCCTCTGTAAGGAAGAGGGATTGAGAAGGGAGTCATACAGGTTCAGGATGCTATCCATCCTGGCTAAGAAAACGATACTTGATTTAATGGAGAGCAGCAGGGAAAGAAATCTTAGAAGGGTGCAAATTTCATGTTGGCAACATCGCTAGTCTGACCTCACTTTGCCTTTGGTTTATGTTAAATTAAAATTAACTTCAGCCAGCATCCATACATTTAAAACTATTGGGGTTTTCCTCAGAGCTGAATCAATAAGAAGGTCTAATGGCTTCAGAACAAATTGATCAAAATTTCATTTAAAGTCTGACATTTAAAGCGGAGCATTACAAGTAACTTACTTGCCCTCAAGGAAGACTTAAATGTAGAAGTGCTGTAACTTAAACTGTTCTTCTGACAGTGAGAAAGGATGAGATTTATTAAAATGATGGTGATAATACCTATATCTGCCATTCATTGACCATCAACGAGACGCCGGACACTGTGGTAGATTCTTCACATGCCTTCTCTATAGTCCTTGCAACAACTGTGAAAGGGAGGGGCTATTATTTTATTTTACATATGAGAAAGGAGATGAAGTAATTTGCATAAAATCATACAGATAATATATGGAAGGGTACCCATAAATGTGCAATATTTACCTGAAAGTTAAGTCACTTTGATTTATTCACATGAATATTTTATAATGTGCATTGTATAAAGATCACCTACTTCTGTTTTTTCTTTCTCCTGCAACTTCTATTTTAATCTTTAGATTTTAAATCTTTATGTAGTATTTCCCCAAAATTCTGAGAAAAAATGGTAGACATCTGTTGTTTTTTCCTGCCCAGGATTCACACCCCCTTTGAGCATTAGCACCTCCTTCCACTCCCTTCCATGTGATTAAGGTGGGCCTGACTCCATGCTTAGCCAATCAAAGCACTGCATTATCCTGACTACAGCGTAACGGATTCCAATCTTGGATTGGTCATATGACCAAACAGAGTGAATGAAGATTATCCTCCCAACTTTTGTTGGAACCCTGAGAAAGAGAACTTTCCTTTCCACTATGGTGCTAGAATGACAGGACAAAAGCTTAGAGACAAAGAAACAACCTGCTTGAATTTGTAACTAGCAGAGGAATGGCATATCACGTGATAAAGAAAGACCAATTCCTGGATCCATCTGTATCTGAAGCCGTTTGGATTTTTCCTTTTAATAACTTAATGAACATCCTCTTCCCCTCTTATCACTATCTCTTAGTTCAATCAAAAGACTTCTAATACAGAGTATAATCTGAGTCTATAACTTTCTATTAGGTGCTAGTCAAGATTTCGAAAACACCAAGACAAGAATCACTGAGCAGATCCTGTGGTAAACAGAAAGATGAGCTCCCCCCAAAGAGGGGCACATTCTAATCCCTACAACCTGAGAATATGTTAGTTTACACGAAAGAAAGACCTTTGCAGATGTGATTAAGGATAAAGACCTTTGGATTAGATGGCCCAATCTAATCACATAAGCCCTTAAAAGCAGAAGAGGGAGGCAAAGAGGTCAAGAAATGGAATGGAAGAAAAATGAGGAAAGATTCTAAGCATGAGGAGAAGTCACCTCTGTTGTTAGCTTGGAAGATGGAGGAGAGAGGCTATGAGCCAAGAAATGTGGTGTCCTCTAGAAGCTAGAAATGATCCCCAGGAGACAGCAAGAAAAGGAGAAACTCAGTCCTATGACTACAAGGAAATGTGTTCTGCCAACAGTCTGAATAGCAAAGGTGTTCTCCCCTAGAGCCTCCAAAAAGAGACAGCCTGCTGGCACCTTGATTCTTGTCTGGTAAGATCCATGCCAGACTCCCGACCTATGAGCTATGAGGTAATGAATTTGTGTTGTCTTTGTTACAGCAGCAATAGAAAACTAATACAGATTCTGATCACTCTATTTGCCTTGCAGAGTCTGGGGAATCAGACCATACCACCAGAAACTCTATTAGCAGGATCCCCTGGGCATTAGGGGTGGAAACTGTGGGCCTCATCTTCAAGCTAATTACATTAGCACACCCACACAAAGAGGGAGGATGGGAGGAGAGAAATACAGCATAAAGAAGGCAGAGATACCGGTCTGACAAAATATGTGCCTCATTTTATGTCACTGAGAAATCACTGGCAAGGAGTACATTTGCTGTGCTACCATTGGGCTCTGGCAATCGTGTTCAAAATTCCTAATTTAGCATTAGTAAGGTTGAGCCTTGGGGACCTAGAAAGCACTAATCCATGATGGAGAAACCTCTCTCCATCATTGTTAGTACCAATGGCAGAGGTTCCGAAGGCAAGGGAAAGTAGTGACCAGAAAGGCAAACAATGAGAATGTTGAATGAGAACGACAGGAGGAGTAACACTGAGGGGCCTAGAATGATCTGGGCTTCTGTAGCAGCAAAGTTATAGCAGCCACTGGGGAAGAACATGAAGTCCCCAGAACACTTAAGTGAGGGTGGAAAGAAAGGAGACAGTCGGGGTCCCACTGAGAATTCTGCGGAGGGGCAGAGAAATCAAGGAATAATAATTGGAATTATTATACAGGTCCTCAGTGCCCTCCGTGATCCCAAGCCCAGCTGCATATGGGTTTTCACGCACACTAGTTCATATTTATGGAAACTCCTCAGAATATTCTAAATGAGCTCATGCATTTTTTTTTTCAATGATACCCTTGCCTTCGGGATGTCTTGGAGGCCCTCTCAAGGTCGACCATTCAAGGCTCTGTTAATAATGGTTTTATGCTGCAAGGGCGAGACAGGCATGTTCCCAGCTCACGACCCATTTGTGCTGATCTGACACAGTGAGAAGAAGGCCTCGCTTCTTTCTGGCAGGATGTTGGTCCACTCTCAGTTTACCTGGCGTCAGATGTCTTCTGAAGAGAATTCATCAGGGAGTGATTTAGTCATAAATCTCCAAAGAAAGTACTAGAGAAAAAGACACCAAGTTTATGAAGTGGAAATCTTCAGCAATATTTTGTTCATTCAAGGAAAATAGCTTTTGTCACTAAAGCATCCAAGCCAGCTTTCTGTCTTAGGTAAATCATGATTTTATTTTCTCTCTTTTTTGTAGTGTGCTATGAGTATACTGTTAAAATGAAAGGTTATGTTACATGAAAATGTTATGTTAGATGTGAAAAATCCTAAGAATTTTGAATTATTCATTTAACTTTTAAAAAATATCGAGACCTTACTTAAAGACACTTCTAGCTATTTGGACTTTGATGTTAATGGGCCAAGAACAAAACAACAGAGAAATTAACAATAGTAATAGCAACAAGAATTCATTAGGCTAGTGCTTGCTATATGCTGTGGAAACATAGGAATTCATAATGAATAAATACCATATTTTAAAAAGTCATAGCCTAGAGATTGTATCCACGTATTCTTTTGTTTATTTACTCATATACAGATACGATGTCTTTATCCACTAATGACTCAATTGAGCTGATCCCAGATAATCTACAAAATGGGAGCTAGTGACTCTTGATACACAATTTGGAAGAAAGCATTCGAGTTTGTATTTCTTACAGTGGTCTGAGCTTGGGAAATTTTAAAGAAGATGACTGGAAAGTGTTTTTTTTTTTTCCTATAAAGCTATATTTAGTTTTATTTGTTTATCTTCCTTGCTGCTTAATTGAAATGTGAACATAAAATAATCTGATTTCTGGTTTACCAATCTCCATCTACTAAACAGAAAACAGTGGCATGTCCTCTCTAACCTGCAGGATTTTCTGAGTTGGGAAGGGCAGTTAATCACATTCATACAAATTACCCCATGGTAAAGGGCAATGCACTGCATTTCTTTAATCATTAAGATGAATTTTCCCCTGTAATTCTCAGAAATAGCAATCTGTAAGGTTAATAATATACAGTACCACAATGTGGGTTTTTCTGCCCTTTGTTGTTCTTAACAAATAAGGGCAAGAATTTGAAGTAATGTTAAGTGTTGCTCAGTAAACTCATGCACTCAATATAGTTGAGAAAGAAAATAATTTTGTGGCTAAATCCTGTTTTTCTATAAATCATTTTGATTCCTTGGCTTATAAGAAATCTATATTATCAGGACACTGGATTTTTAAAATACTTTTAGGAATTGTGTTCTTCTTACTAGTCAGTCTTTAAAAAAAAAAAAAAACCTAACAGAACAAAAAACAGGAATTTAGATTCCATAAAATCCTCTCACTTTAGCTTTGCTTGAGTAATGGTAGACAAAAATGTCTAAGATAACTCAGAGAATTTAAGAGGTGGAAAGAATCTTGACATCATCTGCTCTATGCTCTTTTGCTCATGCCCCTCAGCCCTGCTCTGTGGGCAAGAAAGATGCCTGCTTTGCTCTCCACTGAACCCCATTTCAGAAAAGAAGGTTGAGGCCCAGAGAGTGGTAGCCATTATCACCCCACTTAGCCAGTAAGAGAGCAGGACTCCTAACTTCCTGTCCAGTTTTCATTTCCTCCACCCAGAGTCCCTGGAGGATGTGAAGGATCAGAACAATAATTCAAATAACGATGTTGATATAATGTTAGGACTAGAAGGAATGCAGTCATCTAGTCCAACTCCCATATTTTCTAGATGAAAATTGTGAGACCCAGATAGACTTTGAGTTGTCTGAAGTCATATGCGTTGTCAGAGGGAAAACAGAATCCAGTGGTGTTTCTCCCTTACCCCCACTGTCATCAGAAGTCAACAAGCTCTCTGTAGCAGGACCTGGGAAAGTAAGGCCAACTACTGAGGACTCAATGGCTCTTTCACCTCTTTGTCTCTCAGACAAAGTCCTGTGTAAGTAACTTTCTCCAAATGAAGTGAGTAAAACTATTTAAAAATGAAGATCCTCAAGCCATTCCTAAATTCCTTGAGTTAATGATGGCCACCTAATTAATTGGCCTTTCAAAGAAAACACACTAACCTCTTCTCACGTCTCCCTTCCTGTTGCACACGAAGGAACAGAGCCATATTTTGCGTTTGGGGCAGATGTCATAAGTACAGCCTAGTACTCCAGCTGAAAAGTAGAGGTTATCAGGTGCCTTGGTGCATAGCTCTATGTCACTCTTTAGCTAAAAAAGAAAACATGTCCTAGGGAAGGAGCAAGTAGTACTTAATGGACCAAGAGAAAGACACCATTGCTTTTAGCTGTACTTTTTACTTAACCTATCTGCAGTGGACTGAATGTTTTTTTCCGCTAAAATTCGTATGCTGAAATCTTAATCCCCAATGTAATGGTATTAAGAGATGGTGACTTTGGAAGGCAACTGGGTCATAAAGGCACCTCGCAAATGGGATTAATGCGCTTATACGAAGGACCCCACAGAGCCTTCTTGCGTTCTCCACAGTGGAAGGATACAGCAGGAAGATAGCTGTCTGGGAACCAGGAAACAGGCCCTCACCAGACATTGAATCTGCCGGCACCTTGGTCTTGGATTTCCCAGCCTCCAGAACTGTGAGAAACAAATGTTTATTGTTTAAGGTATCTCATCTCTGCCCAAACTAAGACCCACGAGCCCTATGCTTTCAACAGAAAAAACCGTGAGACCCATATTAGTAGACTCTCAGACGTGGCAGGGTGTTTGGAGAGTCAGTGAGAAAAGCATTGAGTGGGTGTGATGCTGATGGCTTTCCAACTGTGTGCTGGAAAACACATCTTGTCACAGCCAAGCCCTTGAAACTCCTCTCACATTCACTTGATACTGCAGGATAAGGATGTGTTTGCCAGTGTCTCCGAAAAACTTAACTCTTTCTCAATTCATTGATAAGCAGGAATCTCTCCAAAGTAAAAACTAACAACACAAACTGCCATTACGTGAGTTCCACTTACGTGTTAGGTACTGTGCTGTGCGCTTTACATACATGACACCCAGTCTCATGACAAACATACCAGATGGATCTCATGATGCTCCCTTTACAGATGGTGCGTCTGAGAAGCCCAGAATTTGCCTAACAGGTCAGTGAACAGGTAAGTCAACAAAATGTGACTTAACAGGTAAGTTAAGGAACGAGATTGCTTTCACTCGCCTCTCCACAGAGCCAGGTGGTCTTTACACATTCCTCTCCTCAGATCCTACTCCACTTTACAGTCCCCATGCTCTCACTGTATGACATCTAAACTGGAGGTGTGGAAATGGTGCCCAACCTCGGAGAGATGGCGCCTGCTCTGGCAGTTGGAGATGCTTTGCTCACCTCCTATTGTTAGGGCCCCCATAACAAAGAAGAATTGGAGAAGGCCAAAATGAGACTTGTGTTGAGTCGTGCTTTTTACCTAACCTGTAGTCAACATTTTCAATAAGAAAAATAGTGGAATCCACATTACTCGACTCTCAAAACTCAGCAGGGCATTTGGGGACCCTGGTGAGATAAGCATTTGAGTGGGCTTAGGAGATGTTTGAGCAAAGGAAAATTTGGAGATTGAATCTTGACACTTCTTAATCAGAATAATATTCAATCCAAAAAGTGGAGCAAAAATAAGTACTAACTATGGGATAGAGTGGGAGAAGGAAACAATAAGATTAAAAAGGTTTTAGAAATACTAAGTAAGATAGAAGGAATGTAGGAGGTGATGAGGGTGATAGTGTGGTTGGCGGGGTGGAGTTTTGGCATAATTTTAAGTGTATACCTAATAAGATTTAAACATGAGCTGTCAGCGGAATAGTTTCTAGGTTAGAACAAGGTATAGACAGAGACTCAAAAGATCAGAGATTTGTTACTGTTTCTTAACTTTGTAAAATATTACATAATTATGTTGATTCTTCCAGCAATAAAAACTGACCCTCTTCATATTAACATGGACTCTTCAATCTTGTCCAGGGTTGTTCAACAATCTTGTGACATGGAGATATTACTCAAAAGGAATTAGGCTTTATGTTTTGGGTGAGACTATTGATTGAGTTGGTGTATATATAAAATTTGTGTAAAACTAGTATTCTGAATCCAGTATCTTTTTCCTATGATAGTGACGAATTAAACTCTCATCTTTACCCTAATAGGAGTGGCACATTTATTCTCAAAGACTATAATGAGCCATCGTGGACAAAAAGGTGACGAGTATATACATTGTAATCTGTAAGTAAAAAATGTATTGTTTTGATTTTCCAGGACTCAGTTATGAAGCAACATATAAAAGGAAATATTGTTACTATTCACACTGTCCTTTACAGATGTCGTCACTATTGTAATTATATTTTTAAAACTATACATTTTTGGCAATAACTGTTCTGGCCATTTGCTATAGAGCAATACATAGGTAGACGATCAACAGAGAGAGAGAGGTGGGGGCAAACATACGCACACGTCTGTAAGTATCTCGGTGTGATGCATGTGCACTCTATTATTTTCATCAAATTTTGGTTAACTGAAATATTTCTAGACTTCAGAATTTTTAAATACCCATTACCAGGCTCATCTATGACTATTTGTAATCTTGGGGAGGAGTGGTATTAAAAGATCTTATAAGTTACAAAATTAATCTGTGTTGCTACAAACAGAGAAGAAAATACCAAAACCCCCCACAGAAATGATTACTCTGCCCTGTGTCACCCCGACAGACCATTCTCACCCTGAGATAACTTTTGTTGTCTTCTCACCTCTTTGTGCGGTGGTCAGGTGGCTCAGGTTTGGGAGGAGCTCGTTTTTCTTGATGCACTTGGTAGTTGTTAATGTGATTTTGTAGCCCCTGGCTACAATGTGTCCCACATGTCCCAAGGCTTGCAGGCGTGCTTAAAGTGCTAAAGTTAAACATCAAAGAGGTGTCTGTCCACTTCAGGAAGCCCTGTGAAAGCTTAGATTTCTCTGTCATCAGGTCAGTAGAATATTAGGAAATATCCGAGTTGGATATCATCGGTTTTATGTCTTCATCCAAAGACAGTGTAGAGGTTGAGGAGACCAGCTCTTCCAGCCAGAATCTGGGGAGGCTTCAGAAAAAGAAACATTTTAAACCCTTTGATCTTGGGGCGCCTGGGTGGTTCAGTTGGTTAAGTGATTGCCTTCAGCTCAGGTCGTGAACTCAGGATCCTGGAATCAAACCCTGCATTGGACTCCTCTGTTCAGCCAGGAGCCTGCTTCACCCTCTCCGTCTGCCCCTCCCCCTGCTCGTGCTCTCTCATGCTCATTATCTGAAACAAATAAATAAAAGCTTTCAAAAAACAAAAACAAAAAATATTTGATCTCATCCATCTTAACCTGTGTGGTCAGTAATGCACTCAGTGAGTCCAGAATAAGAGAGGTCTTTCTTACCAAGCAACGTTGTGCTGTACTCATTTTCATATTATATATATATATATATATAATTTTAGGTAAAAGACGAAACACAAGATACCACTCCATGCTTCATAGATTTTTCTTCTCTTATTATTGATTATTTTGTTGCTAGGCAATACACTTTAAAATCACTAAAAGGACAATAGAAAACCAGTAAGTACTTTATTCTTACCCCTTTGCCTAATTTTCTCTGTTTTCCACAATGCCATTTTTGGGCCTTTTTGCCCATTGGGCATCCTCTCCTTTAATGAGCCCGGAAAAGCTGCAGGAACCTGCAGGTAGGATCTGCTGAAGTTCTTGTCTCTACACGGAAAATCTACGTGAAAGCCTAGAGAAGATCACAACTTAAGACTTAAGAAGGTTTCGACAACAGGTGGGGATTGGTCTAAGTGGGGATTGAGGAGGAGATGGGGAAGAATCTGTGAGACGAGGCCACATTTAAGAAAGTAGTATGGACAGAAATCTTTCCCACCCCAGGAGATGACTTGTTGGGCATTACCACATAAGTCAACAGCTCGCAACCATGTTTTGTAAAGGGCAAACGAGTAAATACTTTAGGCTTTGTAGTCCATGAAGTCTCTGTCACAATGTCACAACTACTCCACTTTTCAATGTTCTAATTACACCAGAAACAGGTGGTAGCTGGATTTGGCCCAAGGGCCATAGTTTGTAGACCCCTGATATAAATAATCACAGTTTCAAACCTGGATGTGGTTTAGAGACTGATATAACTAATAGAGAAAGAAATAGAAAGAAATGTGGGTTTCATGAAAATAAAATGAGTTTGGCATCAATAAACATTTGATTTAAAATGACAAATATTTCCTGAACACTTACTGTGTGATGTTAGGCATAAGGGATGAGGAAATGGATAAAATATGAGCTCTGCTCTCAAGGAACTCATGGTCTGTCATACAACGGATAAGATCATGACATGGAGTCATGGCTTTAGGGAAGTACTGTCCTGAAACAAGCAAGCCATGTGTGTGGGCTCAGTGACGTGCCTCATTCAAATCACATTAGTTCACAAAACACACTCATGGTTCAGTGAGCTGGGCTGAGAAGGATAAACTGAAAAAGCTGCAAGTGCACGTTGACAAAGGAAGTAAGTTCTTTGGTTTCAAATACTGAAAAAGTGTGGCAGGCTGACAAGTGTGCCCCCTCACGAAGATGTCCACATCCTAATCCCTAGAATCTGTGAATATGTTACCTTGCGTGGCACAGGGACTTTCTGATGCGATTAAATTAATAAACTTGGGATGGCGGGATTACCCTGGGAGGCCCAATAAAATCACAAGGGTCCTTCTAAGAAGGATGAGAAGCCATACAGAGGAGAAGGTACTGTGATGATAGAAACAGAGTTTGGAGTGATTTGGCTGCCAGGAGAGGAATGCCAGGAACCTCTAGAAGCTGGAAGGGACAAGGACCAGATTCTCCCCGAGGGACCCCAGAAGGAGCTGGCCCTGCCAATACCTTGATTTTAGTCCCCTAAATCTCATTTTAGACTTCTAATCCCCAGAACTGTAAGATTAAATTTGTGTGGTTTTAAGCTAAATTTGTGGTAATTTCTTAACATAGCAACTGTAGAAACTAATATAAGTAACACCAAGCTAAGTTATACTGTAATCAAATTTCATTTCTTCCCCAAGCTCTGTGAGAGCAGAACTTTTACTTTTTTTCAAGATTTTACTTATTTATTTGAGAGAGAGTGAGAGCATGAGCACAAGCAGAGTAGAGGGGCAGAGGGAGAAGAAGGAGAGAGAGAAGCAGACCCCCACTGAGCCAGGAGCCTGATGCAGGGCTCAATCCCAGGACCCTGAGATCGAGACCTGAGCCAAAGGCAGATGCTTCACTGACTGAGCCATCCAGGCGTCCCCAAGAGCAGAAGTTTTATATTGCTAGCACCTAGAATAGTGCCAGAAGCAGAGAATATGCTTAATTAAAAAACAGTGAAATAATGAGTGTCTTAGTAGTGATATTTCAGAAAGATAAGAGAGTTAAAAAACTACAGGAATGTTCCTACAAGGAGAAAAAAAAATATTTAAAATGCTGTTGGGAACTCTAAAAATAGCCACATGTTTACATCTGAATTATTATATAAATTTTAAGGTAAATTAATTATTGAGCCAAATTCTCCAATACGCAGTCCTTTTCTCATATACACTTTTGTTATTTATAAATGAGGTGGTCTAAACTTCAGTTCTGTTTAATAACTAACTAGGTTTTCTTTTTCTACACTTCTGATCTCTCCTGCCATTCCTCTTGAAACTGGGCAGGGAAAGAATTAGGGGATCATTTAGGGTTTGTTGTGGGAAAAAGGCTGAACCTGATGATTCCTACAAGCCTTGAAGTTCATGGCCACATCCCTCAGCAACGCTATGCAAAGAAGGGTAACTATCTCCCCTCTCTTAAAAACAAAAGCCTTTGGGGGCGCCTGGGTGGCTCAGTCGGTTAAGGGTCTGCCTTCGGCTCAGGGAATGATCTCAGGGTCCTGGGATCGAGTCCAGTGTTGAGGGTCCCTGCTCAGCAGAGAGTCTGCTTCTCCCTCTCCCTCTGCCCCTCCCCCTGCTTGTGTGCTCTCTCTCTCTCATAAAGAAATAAAATCTTAAAAAAACAAACAACAACAACAAAAGAACCATCAGACTGATCTTCTATGGCCACTTTGCTTCTTTAAAGTTTTCCTAATTTGAGGGGTGGTGGATATAAGATAAAGAATGAAGAAAAGAAAATGGACTCAAATATCAAATTCAATAGATGCCTTTTTCTCAAACGCCACCAGCCAGCAAAGCTGTATTAGTGAGAGTCAATGACTGCTGTAACGTACCTAAATCTTGGTGGCTTAGCAGAGTTAACTGAAGTTTGTGCTTATGGAAAAAAAAAAAAAAATCCCAAGTAAATGTTCCTAATCAGTGGTCAGTCTTTGTGTGGTTAGTCAGAGGCCCAAGACTTCCCAGGGCCTTGTAGTCCCCCATGAAATCAATAGAAGAGAGAGGCGTGCGGGGCGTTCATGTGAGTAAGTCTGGAAGTGGTAGATAGCACTTCCACCATTCGCTGGGAGTCAGAACTCTTTCTTATGGCTGCATGCCTCTAACTGCAAGGAGTTCTGGGGACCACAGTAGAGCTACAGAACTGGGAGGTAGAAAAAACAGATTTGGTCAAGATAAAGGCTCTATGGAAGTGAGCCTCTGGCCACCCCCACCAACTTATTTCCTGTCGTCCTTTCCCTCATCTGTGTACTCCAGCCATTTTGGCCTTCTTGCCTATGTTTAAATGTACCCAGCCAAGGTCCTGCCTCAGAGCCTTTCTGTCTGAAACGCTGTCTAGCTATTCCCTAGATATGCACACAGCTTGCCCCCTAACTTCCCTCTGCTCCAAACCACCTCGAGAGGATTTCCCTGACCACCTCCACCCATCTAAAATAGCACCCTGCCTCTCCGTCTCTTACTCTGTTTTCCCCCCTTTATGACACTCATCACTATCTGCCATTATAATGGGTATTTGTTTATTCCATTTTTATGTGTTTCCCTACTAGAGGGTAAGCTCGTAAAGTTGGAGATTTTGTGTTTTGTTCATTGCTGTATTTGGAGCATCTAGAACATTGCCCGATGCATCATAAAACACTGAGTACGCATTTTATTGAATGAACTATGTTTCTTAATAAGGACCTGAAATAGGTAAACACCGCAGAGGCTCTACCCTCTAAGCACAGGCTCTATCTTTGAGCACCGGCCAGGGCACCCTGTCTTTGAAATATCTCTCCTACATTCCACTTCTTCATCCCACTACCTCCTCTCCATCTTGAATTTAAGACTCATTTCACGGATCTTCTCTTTTCTCAAAACGCCAGCTGCCCCGTGTTCCATAGTCCCTCCTGCTAGCTCATGCCTGTGTGGAAATCAACTGCTTCTGCATCTGTCTCCCCCACGGAACCATGAATCCCTCCTGGGCGGGGCTGTGTATTATTCAACGGTGTGTCCTCATGGCTTTGTACCGTGTCTGGCATATGGGAGAATCTTAACAAATATCTGCTTGTCAGGACTGTTCGATGATTTTGAAGACTTCTTGCTTCAGAAAAACTTATCAGGAGAAAAAGGAATATCCACTCAAACTTCCCTAAGCAGTTTTATTAAGAATTTGGCAAAGCATTACTCCTCCCAACTCCTTCTGAATCGTAAGAATGCAAATAAAATTATTCCTTGAATCATGTATAATTAGCGCAATGGCTATTAAGCTGGATTATTTGTTTTAAATAAGTCATTATGATACAGCAATATAATAGAGTTGTAATATGCTGCTGTATATGTACCTAGTATTTTGAGATCCCTTGAATAATTGATGTGCTCATCCATAGTTTGGCTATTGTTGATAACGCTGCTATAAACTTCAGGGTGTATGTACCCCACGTCCTATTTTTGTCATTTTATAGAATTTAGAACATAATCTTATTTTAAGTGATTGTAGAGATTTTAGTATTCATTAGTTTTTAATTCTGAATCATTTTGTTGTTAAATTCATGATCAGAGAAATTAGGCCTAATGGTAGTTTTATTGCTATGTGGAAAAAAGATCCATTTCATACTAATATGCTTTTTTTTTTTTTTAAGATTTTACTTATTTATTTGACAGAGGGAGCGAGCACAAGGAGGCAGAGCAGCAGGCAGAGGGAGAGAGAGAAGCAGACTTCCCACTGAGCAGAGAGCCTGATGCAGGGCTCCATCCCAAAATCCTGAGGTCATGACCTGAGCTGAAGGCGGATGCTTAACCTGACTGAGACACCCAGGCGCCCCTCATACTAATATGCTTTCTGATATGACTTTTAGAACTGTCTTATATAGAAAGAATTGGAGAGATTCCTTATAGTAAATGAATCATTAGGGAGATAAGTCATCCTGGAAATTACAAATAGAAACAGTGAACAATTTGGTGATTAGGAAAATCAAATATTTTTCTTAACTAGAAAAGTCTTGGTAATGCTTAGAAGAATGTAATCTTATCAGTGATACTTTCAATCTATAAAAAATAGAACATATTATCAATATATCTAGGCTTTATGGATCCCTTGTGTATATGTATATATTTTCTGTGATACATACACAAATATATTCTTACATATATACACACATACATTGTATACATAAGAATATATATATATGTAATATATATATCCTTATATATATATGTAACATATATATATGTAATATATATATGTAATATATATATCACTATATATAGAAAATAACTTTGTGTGTGTGTGTGTGTGTGTGTGTGTGTATAAAATTTCTTCATGTTTACCATGGTCAATAACCATGTCTCCCAGGAAAGGGAATCATGACTTTTAGAAGTTCTGTTCTACCATGTTATTTGCACTTTATGGGCTAATTAGGTGTTTGGTCCCATCTTCCCCCATGCCGAAAGAGCGGGTTTAAGACATGGCAACCAAACTGGATGTGAATCCATAAAATGGATTCGATTTAGATCCTCACCTAAAAATCAGTAACGTGTAAGCTATCACATCATGGTGAATACCAGCCATAGACAATTAAGTTAACTGGCTATTACAATGTTAACATAGCTATCAATGAATATGATTCCATAAGAGCCAAAGATAGCCTAAATCTCTCTGGCATCTTGAATAGGCATCGACACAATTGACTTGTCAATAATGAGTACTATAGGGACTTCAGGTTTCAGGAAGTGAAGTAAGATACATGGTACAATCCTACTACTTTAGGTGAAGTAAGAGGAAAGATAGGATATGAGGACCCATTTTTCCTTTGAGGTTCCAAGTTCCACTACCATTCTAGAAGAGCTGTTAGATAAATCAGATTTTCCATTCTGCACAAATCCAGGTGTCATTTGTATAGAATACAAGTCATATTCCTTGAGTTGTGCAATTTTATAACTAGATCAATTTAACCAGTCTGGAAAAACTGAATACATTCATCAATCCACAATGTGATTATAACGTGAGTTTATTCATTCATTAATTCAGCCCTTATTAATGACTGATGTAATGGTGATGCTAAATCCCAAGTCACTGTTTATTCTTGCAAGGGCTTCATATCCATCACGGAAAACAAAATCAGGAACTATATCTTATTTTTAATTTCTTTCTGTTTTATTTTTCTTTTGTGATGCAATACTGCACATTTCCAACAGGAATCTTTATAGTTCTGCATTGAAAAATAATATTCCATGCAATATATTGTAGGTTAGAGCTGTCCAAAAGAAAGAGCAAGAGGCCAGCTGGCTGACCGGTTGGCTATTTTAGGCAGGGTCTCTTGGGGCTATCGTACCTGTATGAGGCTAACACAGGCCAGGTGTTTAGCTTTGCAGTTTGCTAAAATCAATTCTATCTGTTCACCCCAAGTGACTGACTTCTTTCACTTCGCATTTTTTCAGAGTTTATCCACGCTGTAACCTATATCAATACTTTCAAATTCCAAATAAAATTCTATTTTATGGATATATACAGTTGATGGGTATTTGGGTTGTTTCTATTTTTCAGCTGTTACGAATAATGCTGTTATGAACATTTGTGCACAAGTCTTTGTATGAACATATGTTTTAATTTCTCTTGGGTATATACCTAGGGTGTAATTGCAGGGTCATATGGTAACCCCATGTTTAACCTTTTGGGGACATGACAAACTGCTTTCCAAAGGAGCTGCACCATCTTTATTTCCCTTTGGCAACTATAAACATTCCAATCTCTCCACATGCTTGCCAGGATTTTCTGTTGTGTAACAGTAGACATCCTAATGGGTATGAGGTAGTATCCCATTGTGGTTTTGATTTGCACCTCCATTAATTGTGGCTAATGATATTGAACGTCTTTTCATGTATTTGTTGACCATTTGTATTTCTTTGGAAAAATGTCTATTCAGATCCTTTGCCTGTTTTTTTTTTTTAATTGGAACACATGTAAGTTTTTTATCGACAAGTACTATTACATTGTATAGATATACAACATTATATGTATCCATTCATCAGGTGATGAGTATTATGAAATAATTTTTGTGTTTTTATGGAGAATGTTGGTGATCTCAGCAGATGGGGAAGGGGAAAAATTTGGGCTAGGGAAACTAACTTGATTTATTGGTCTGACTCAGAAAAAAAGTAATGGTGTTTGAAAGAATGGGCAAATTTAATTTCATACAGCTAATATCATTAAGGTGGGAGGAGGGGAGAGCAGACTTAGAAGTGAATGAGGCAGGGCAGTCAGTCTCTAGATAGTGGTTGTATTTGAAACCACATGCTAGTTGCTTCCTCTTCCTAGGAGGGCCATCCAATTTAGAGCTGGACTCCACCCAATTACCAGAAAAAGTTGTACCTAAAAAAAGTTGCCACGTAGAGGGGCAGCCCACTGCTATTGGAGAAAAAGGGCTGGCAGGAGCTAAGAAGGGTCAGGGTCTCAGACAAGCATGTTGGAGTAGCAGCAAATGAAGCTTTAGTGAGAAAGCAGAAGTAGGACCATATGAACCAAAGAGAACGTAATGAAGAACAGGGAGGAAGATTGATCATCATTGCAGATATGGTGGTTTGTGACCCACCTCAGTCATTCCATGTCAGACATGGAAATTCAGTGAGGTTATTTCCATATGCCGTCAGCTGCAGGATGTGAGTCTGGCTTGGGGACTGGAAATCTTGAGGACGTATAGGGGAAAACCTGAGGTAACATGGAGCAAGAGAAAGGCAAGGACAGCCAAACCTCTTCAGTCAAAAGATACATGCAACACTAGCTTATCTGTCTACCATCTGGGTTTTGTTCGTTCTTTCTTTCTTTCTTTCTTTCTTTCTTTCTTTCTTTCTTTCATTAGTAGAAAGTACTAACTCCTCCTTTGGACCCTTCCAGCATTAGAACAGATTTGTGAACCTTTGATTTAATACCAAATGAAATGGTTAATTTGTGTTTAGGGGTCATATTGTATGGGAAACAAAGTACCTTTAAATACCAGAATCATCCCCAGCCTGCTAAGAAGACCCCATTATGAGAGCCAGTCTTGAGGGAACAGCAGGGATTTGGCTCCCAGGTCAAATGTAAAATGGTGGAATATCATGCCAAATGCATACTATATGCATTGTTATTTCTGTATTTTTCTCACTACCTCTCTGCAATACTGTGCATTTATATCGACGTAAGTTAAATGTGTGTATGAACTTTTGGCACTCTGCTGCTATCTTGGCATTAGTTATACTCTAATTCCTTTCCCCGATGTTACACCCTAGATAAATTGAGAGAACCGACTCTGGAGTCCCATTGCTATTTTGGTCAATGAAATTTTTAATAGAGACTTAGGATAGACCATAATCTCATGGGCAAATATTTTATTCAGAACTTAGCCAACATTGTTTTTTGTATCTACTGTGAGCTAGGAACTGTGCCAGGTGCTAAACATAAACCAAGAAAAAAATTCCTAGCCACAAAGAAATTACAGTCTGAGTCTAGTAAAGAGGCAGACAAGTAAATAAGCAATGAAATTCCCAGCGATGAACAGGTAGGTGCTTTATGAACACAAAGTGGAAGTACTTAACTCAATCCCAGGGACTAGAATAGCCTTTCCAGAGAAAATGGCTTTACCTGAGACTTGAAAGTTAAATAGGTTTAAGCCAAATGAAGGGATGAAGGGGGTAGATATGGAGTGGTAAATCATGCCAGAGGGAACAATTTGCAAGAAAGCACTCGATACCTTTAAGCACTCGATACATTTAAAATACATTTAAGGAAATGTATGAAGCACTCGATAGAATGTATCAAGCAGTCAATCAGATTCTCTTCCCTGGTACGTTTGAACGCAATGTGTGCAGAGAAAAAAGAAGGGTTCAGGTAATAGCGGTGAAGGCAGAGGGGCAAAAAAAAAAAAAAAAAAAAAGTATTTCAAAGATTGTTCAGAGGCTTCAGAAAGAGAAGCACCAGCAGATGGCTGCTTCTAAAGGGATAGTGTGACCAAGTCACCAGAGAATTTCTCACTGGACCGTAAGCGTCACTGTCGATCATAGGTCTGCAGCTGTATCCTGAACAATATATAAAGTTTTTCCATGCAGCTATTGAGCCTATAAGAGCCTATAAGAACTCTTCAGTTGTGGGAGACAAACACAATTTGAAAATGATTAACCAATGTAAAAGTCAATGGCGGAACTTGAATTCAAGGATGACTGAATGTAATGGTTTAAACTATATCACCAGAAAAAGAAGTGCTTCACTTTCTCTCCATCTCCCAGCTCTGCTTTCCTTTCCTTCGTCTTCGTGTCTCCCTCATACAATCTGTCTGAAAATGGTCCCGATTAACACCTCCACTTTTACACTTTACTAGCCAGGGGACCCCATCTTTCCCAAGAGGTCCACCATTAGTTTGGGTCTGGCATCCATCCATGAACCAATCATTGTGGCCGGGGACACGTGGTTTTCCTATCGCTCCACCCTAAGTCACATTATTTACCCCCGGGGTCAGGGTCAGCCCCATCTAATCACATGGACTGAGGTATGCGGCTCTTCTATGTAAAGTTGATAAGCAGTCATCAGCAAGGGGTGAAAGGACACCGAGAGGACAGAAACAACAGGTGTCTTCCCTAGACAGTTCCCTGTGCACCCTTATTTCCCTTTAAACAAGTTCTCAGCAGCGAAGGTGAACTGAGACTGATTTCTATCGCTTGTAGCCTAAAAATACCTAGCAGAAATAATCATTTGAAAAATGGTCCTGTATGAAATAGACTTTCCATGTATGTCGTGCAGTTTTTAAGCAGAAGGTGAGGGTTATCTGCAAGTGTATATAACTAAAATGGCCAAAGGTAAAACCCGAAATGCTTCTACATTGCATACGCATGACAACAGTGTAGACACAACCCGGGTTTCCGAGCCTAAAGTCCTTTAGACTCCTCCTTTGTCTTAGAGTTAGCTAGAATCTTTTGTTATGAAATGACTACTCTGTCTTCTCTCACTTTAATTAGAGTAATTGATTTTAAAATGCCTAGCACAACAGCTGGAGCAGAGCCAGTTCTTTAAAAAAGTGTTTGCCTTAAACTCCACAAATGTTAACAATCAACAGGCAAAGTGCTAAGTTTGATAATAGAAAATAGTATAATACAGGGGCGCCTGGCTGGCCCAGTCAGAGGAACGCACCACTCCTGATCTTGCAGTCGTGAGATCGAGCCCCACATTGAGGGCAGAGATTACTAAAAAAATTAAATTAAAAACTTAAAAAAAAAAAGAAAATAGTATAGTACAAAGACTTGGTCCTCACAGAACTCTGAGTTTATTAAGGAGACAGACAGACAAAAACACAAATTATAGTACAGTGTTCTATTAACTACAACAAAGACTGATACTTGATACAGGCATATCACAAAGGAGGAAATAATTAAGTATGAGAATGGGTGGTTTTGGCAAGTGTTCCTGTAGGAGGTGAAAGCTAAACCGAATTTTGACAGGTGAATAGGAATTTGATAAGTGGCTATAAGGAAAGGACATTTCAGGGGGAGGGTGGGAGTAGGGCACAAATAAAAGCAAAGTCCTTGTGTTGTAGGACAGTATACTAGTGTGTTCTAAAAACTATTACAGGAATAGAAAATGTGAGTTTAGGGAGCAGCAAGAGATAATGCCAGTAGGACAAGCAGTGATTTGAGTTTCTCTTATCCAATCAACTGAACAAGACTAGTTTAAGAATATTCGAGATAAAGACAATCTAAACATTTGGCAAGAGGATATTGATTAAATATACAATGGAATACGAAGGACGCAAGGAATAATGCTACAGAAGGCTATTTAGTATCAGAAGAGCCTGGACAGAAAGAGGTGGTTGGGAAGGGAGGGAGGGTGGAAAGGAGGGAGGAAGAGAGGAAAGAAGGAGGGGAGGGAGGAAGATAAGTAGGAACCTGACTTCTGTGCCTTGCTGTGATCATTCAGAAATCCAAACGCAGTCAGGTAACATCAAAATGGACCTGAATGTGAATCTTCAGTGTTTCTATACTGATTCTCTGTGAAAGACACTGCTAAGTGATGATCCCAGAGACGATCTTCCTTCTCTCTTACTGACAGAACCTCAGTTTTGATTGGAGCACCAGGATGTTTAGCCTTAAAAAAAAAAAAAAAAAAAATCAAGGGGAGCCCATTCCTCCCTCCTAGGTGCTCATTTTTAGACCCCCCTGGGTGATCTTGTGACTGAATTCTGGCCAAATACTAGGAGAGTGGGTTCTGGAAAATTATTTTTCTTGCATGAAAAAAGTAGACATTCCCTTTTCCATAGGAATTGTTTTCTTCCTGTTGTAGAGGAGGAAAAAAATCCCTTCCTTCTACTCTCCTAGCTTCTCCAGCGGAGGCCCTACAAATGAGACTTCAAAGACAAATTAACAAGGGAAAAGGAAACAGAACTTTTTGCATGTGCACTCTGCATCGATGCAGTAGAAACTCAGTGGTGCATAACCCAAACCAGGGGGCTTATCGTAACACAGAAGAATGAGTTTATAGAGAAGTGACAAGACAAACGAAAAGGCAGGTATAGGCTTTTGGGGACAGCAAACTGTGGGAAGGTGAGTATATGAGGGGAGCCTAATGAAAGACCAGGGTTATGTTAGTAAGATTTGTTTGCAGACCCATCTTGGAGTGGGTTCTCCATCTTCTCCATGGCCATAAAACTTCCCCAGGAAAGGGGGTTTATGGCATTCCTCATTTCTCAGAAGTTTGCTTTTTGTCAGATAAGGAAAGCTCCAAGAAGCCTTTCTTTCTGCATCTGTTGATTCCCATTGGCCTCCAGCTCAAAATAATCCTTATTGCCAAAGGGGCATATTCTGCAGTGGCATATTCGGATCCCCTACAGTGTTCTGAATGTAGTTTGTAATGCTAGAATTCGCGTAGCTTTGGCAGCCTTCTTGTAGCCACGCAGCAGTAAGTCTCATTAGAGCCCAGTACTGGGCCGAATGCAGGGATATAAAAGAAATTGAAGTTGTGGTACCTGAGACCAAAAAGTCTATAATCCAGGGTGTCAAGACATGTACCTGAATTAACAGAGAACAATTAGAAAACAACTTAGAGTGTTACTCAGTGCCGACTAATGTAGCACTCACTGATGGCAGCCCTCCAGAATCTACTGTCCGTAACTCGGTCCTTCCAATGCTTCTTGCCAATCCAGCTAAACCGACGAGGTTTTTAGGAAAGATGTGACATTTAGAGAAGATTCGAGTCTCAAATTCTCATCTTTTAAAAATACATTGCTGCTCCTGGTTAAACACGATTAACAGCTTTCACTCAGAAAGGAAATATACCATCAGATAAGCATTGGGCTAGACGTTGGGCTTCAGTCTTGGGAAAGGCACTTTAGCTGTGGGACATCATGAAGGTTATTTGAACACCTGATCTGTAAATTGGAGATAATGATCCATCCAACAAATATTTCCTGAGCACTTAATAAGTGTTGGAAACTATTTTAGGTGATAAGGATATAGAAGTAAACTAGAGACGAAGTCCCTGCCCTCATAGATAATAGATATCAATAAACAAATATAGACGCCATCAAGATGCAGTGGTAAGCCCAGTGGAAAAATCTAAAGGGGGGGGGCGGGTAAGAAGGATTAAAGAGTGGCAGGTAAGTGGGGAGGGGAGCTGCAATTTTACATAGAATGGTCAAGAACATCTCTTGGATAAGAGGCTTACATTTCCTTCCCTGTGGGTGTTTGTGCACAGGCGTGTGGAGGCCGGGGGGAGTGCGCTTGCATGCGCATGCGCAGGCCTGCTTTTCTGGGGGCTTAGGCGAGGAAGTCAAATGACTGAAAACATGTAAAAAGTGCTTGGTAAATTACTGGGCACTATGTGAGCATAAAATGTTATTATCATTGTTATATTGCAGGGGAAGTTTAAACTCCTTAGTTTAGCATTTAAGATCCTGAGTGACACAACCTTCCAACCTACCTTTTAGTTTTTATATCCACTCTCCTGTATAAACCTAACTTCCAAATTTACCTAATGCATTTGGTAATTAATTGTGTACCATCTCCTGTTGCTTCTCCATTATTTCTTCTGTTGAAATCCTTTATTATTCCACTTTTCATAAATTCTGTGTCCCAAAAAAATAATAAACATTTCTATATCAGAGTGTTTTTGTAAATGCCTTGAGCATAAAAGGTGTTCAATAATTTTTATTGATCTTGTTTGACATACTGTTTTAAAGTATCTCATCACTTTGAAATCTCATACTCAATTTTGCATCAGTTTTGACTTGCCTTGTTTATCCTGGAACGGTGTATTCTTTGAGAAGCGGACTTTTGAAAAATTCTCTATTGCTAAAGAGGGCCTTTCATGGTGGTTAGGACGTCCCCTAGGGATTACCTCAGTGTCATTCAGACCAATAAGCATGCCCTAATCCTCTATGTCCTTTTCATGACCATATTCTTATGGATCTTCATGGCCTTTTCATGTTCTTGGGGTGTTTCTTGCAACTACACATTTTTTATGGTCCCTTGAAGGCTTTCAAGTGAATTTTTCCATTGAAAGAAATTTCCAGCAGTTAGAGAAATCAAGCAGAAGAGAGGGATGAGTAAGGCATAGTGGAAACTATAGGATAACTACTAAATGAGGTCTTGGTAGGCATAATAATGATCCTCCAAAAACATCTACATCCTAATCCCTGGGACCTATGAATATTTTACCATACACGACAAAACGGCCTTTGCAGATGTGATTAAGTTAAGGATCTTGCAATGGAGAGATTATTCTGAATAATCTGGGTTGACCAAAAGTAATCACAGTGGTCTTTATTTAAGGGGTGCAGGAGGATCAGAATAAAAGGAAGTAAGACAATAGAAATCAGGATCTGAGTGATGTGGTCACAAGCCAAGGAATGTAGGCTGCCTCTAGACGCTGGAAACCATAAGGAAGGAAAAGATTATCCCGTCAGTGCCTCCAGAAGGAATGCAGAGCCATGCTGATCCTTTGATTTTTAGCCCTATAAATACCTATTTTTCAGGCTTTAGACCTCCAGAACTGTAAGATAATACATTTGTGCTGTATTAAGCCACTAAATCTGTGGTAATTTGTTACAGCTGCAGAAGGAACCAAGGCAGTGGTTTAGTAGAAACAACTCCTGGACTCGAAATCAGTCACGGTCTAGCCCCTACTGCCTGCATGTTAATTGTTAATCTCAGGAAAAATCACTCTACCTCAGTTTTCTCTTCTGTAACATGAAATTATCCCCGCCTTACAGTGTTGTTATGAAGACAGATAAAATCGTTTATGTGAGCACTTGTAAAGTGTTTCGTGCTACACAAATGTTAGGTGTAAAACTTTGACAAAGCTTTTCTTAGTGAGGGTGAGAACTAGAAGAAAGACATCTGTCCTTGGTGCACCAATACCTTAAATGAGAAAATGTAAACTATAACCACCATAAAAACATAACCACCCTGTTGTTTCAGAAGGGGCCTACTGCAGGGATGGCCACTCTGCTCACTTGTCACAACCCTCTCTCCATCAACCAAATTGAACATGATGAACTGATTACTGCATTGTTTGACCAAGAGCCAAGACACAGTCTTAGAGATCTTCTTAATCCACCTTAAGAAAGCTGCTCTCGGGCACGAAATAATTTATTTCAAAACACTGGCCTAGTATTTTAGAAAGTTTGGTCAGCAGCTTGGACATCACTGTGAGCCTCTTAGAAATGCAGATCCCCAGGTCCACACAAGACCTGCTGAATCAGAATCCACCTTTCAACAAGATCCTTGGGTGAGTCCTGTGCAGTGGTTGAGAGGATATATTTTGGAGTGGTTTGAATCTCAGCCGGGCAGGTTACTACGGTGTGACCTCAAGCAAAGCGTCTAAATCATGGAAGCCTGTTTTCTTGCAGTGGAGAATAATAATCCCCTCACTGAGTTGTTGTGGGAATTAGAGAAGGCACATATAGGGCATTTTGCATAGTGCCTGCCAACAATATTCAGTTAATAATAGTGCTTTTCATGGTATCATTTACACCATCTACAGCTGCTAACCATACTACACCTCCATTTAGTATTACTGAAGCCGCTCAGCAGGGACGATTTTCAAAGCCATCCACGCCCATGGATGGGGGCGGGGGAGTGCGGAAGGACAAGAAAACTGTCCGCAATGCCATCTCCAAATACGCAGGACACTGTACATTTTGCAACACATATAAACGTCGGGGGATTCCTTGCTTTCAGATCTGCACTGCACGTGGCTTGATTAGAAACCGTCTGCTGGAGTCTAGACACAGCCATGGAGTCTGGTGACCTGTGGGAAGGAGCAAGGGCCAGATTTCCCGCTGAGTCGCTCTCGGTCCCATCCTCTACCTTAATCTCTTTCTTAACTTCCATCTGCCTCTGGTCACCTTGCAGCAGAACCGTAACCCTTCAGCCTGTACCCAGCTACGCCCCTGGCGCGCAGCGAGTCGCCGCCGCAAACCCTTCCCGGGGGACCTGGAAGGCTGGGCTGGGGTGCGGCGGGGGCGGAGCTCGGCGTCCTGCCGCCGCCGCCCGCGAAGCTGCAGCCCCTTCCTCCGAGGCTCTGGCCGGGCGGCGCTGCCCTGCGTGGACAGGTGGGCGCCTGCCGGGCCTGACGGAGGAGCAGTCGGGCACGTGAATGCCCACCTCCAATTTGGCTCCGTGCCCGGCAGCGGCAGCGGCGGCTGCAGCCCCGCGGTGGGGGCGGCCCCCGCGGTCTCCGCCCGGCTCCTGCGCGCCGCCTCTGCTCTTTGCATAGTAATTTCAGTTCCTGCAAGCACCCAGCTCGCTCCCGGAACGGGTCTGAAAAGGACCGCCGCTCCAGAGCCCGCCGGAGCCATCCGTGTGGCGCCGAGAGCCGCCGCTTGGGATATGCGACGGGAATTCCAGCCCCGCCACAGCGCAGGCAGTGGCCCCGCCGCGCCGGGGAGAACCGGGCGAGAGCAGGTAGGCGACCGGCGGCCGCGGGAGGAGACGCCCCCCCGCGCCACCTCTGCCCGGCGTCCAACCCGTGGGACCGGCGCTTTGCGGTGTGCTCCGTACTGACGGGGGGTGGGTTCAGTCCCACATTTTGCCCGGTGATCGTTTGCCTGTTGCTCTTGTCCCCATCCCATCCTGCGCTCCAGGAGCGGCCGTCTTTCTCGCAGGTGATGAATTTCTCTGCAAGGTCATTGCTCCCTTAGGCTCTGGCTTTGAAGGTAAATGGGAGCAGATGCCTGCTGTTCTCGTTCTTGGGCGGGGGGGTTTATAATCAATCGGGTCTGCACACCGTGAATATCCAAATAGATGTGTGTGTGTGCGTGTGTCTGTGTGTGTTTGGTAATACTATACTTGAATTTTTCTCATTTTCTCATGCATATTCTCTTTAGGGTCAAAACACTATAGTTTGTGTGTGTGTGTGTGTGTGTGTGTGTGTGTGTGTGTGTGTTAATACACGCGCACATTTACATATATAGTTTTTCTTGAAATAAGTGGCGAGAGAAGGAGGGCAGGCAGAGGTTGAAAAAGGGAAATCATTGTAGAGACCTGTTCAGTATCTAGAGGTGAACTTTGGAACCACATTAAATCAGGGTAGAGACTAGAGGCTATAAATGGTTCTTTGGAGATGGATTTTAGAAAAGATCTGAACAGTGCCAGCCAATACACACAACAGATTTTCATCCTATCCAGGCAGATCGAAAAGATATACGCAAAATTTCAGACGCAACAATGGACAATGAAAGGGGGGGTGCAGGGGAAGCGGGGGGGGGGGGGGGCTTGGCCACTGGGAAGTGAATTTTGGGTGGTGGGAAGACAGAAAATCACTGTTGGATTTAAAGGGCCTCCTAACGAAGCATTGGGAGAAAGCACTGCTTGAAGTGTAGGCAGTTCAAGGTTAAGATGTGAGTGTCCAGAAAGCAGCAGAGGCAGTGGGGAAAAGGCAAGCAAGGGTTTAGGGGAGGAGGGGAGAAAAAGGCTCAGAGTCACCAAGAAGCAGCTCCCTTTGGTTAAGGTATCTTCTTCCAGCTAAAGCAATACCTGGTTATGGCCCATCTGAATATTTTTCACAACACATTTGTTAAAGAACCATCGGTCCATATTTTCATTTTAGTTTTGCGAGGAATCTGGGTCATGATGGGACTGAAAGAAACTGAAGTGTTTACAACACCAGCAAGATTTGGAGAGAGAGTTGATTAAGGCTTAGCTTCATGAAATATTTACACATCTCTTGCGTGGGCTTTTGTTTGCTCTTGTTGGTGCTGCTGCATATTTTACTTTGATAATGCTTTGAGTGTACTTCTCTCGAATGTGCTTATTTTCCAGTTATAAACTATTCTTTCTTTCCATTGTGTTCACCATTGGCCTGCCCTGAGTCTGGGAATAAAGACACATGAGTCACAGCATAGAGAAGAAAATCTGCTCTGTCGCTATCTGCGAATGACAGGAGTTTGTATTAGAGAATGTTCTTTAAATAGAATCACAAAGAGCACTTTTCAAGTTTGTATGTGTTGGGGGGGGAGAAATGGGTTGTTGATTCATAAACAGAAAAAAAAAATAGTAATTGCCATTGCAAGTCTAGATGTTATATCCCTGGGATTTATTTTGGAAACAGAGCAGAGGAACTCATGGTGATCCGTGCAGAGTGTGTTGTGTTGTGGCGAGACTTCACCTAATCACTAACTAGACTTGGATGGAGATGACGAGGACAAAATCAAAAGTGCAGAGCTTCACATGGGAAGTGGAGGCCTGAAGCCTGGCCGGACTCAGATCTGTCTCAATGGGAGGTCGGGGTGGGGTCCAACAAGCTGTTTTGAAATTTGGGTGTTTTTTCATTGCCTCAATACACTTGCCTAAATTATTTGATCCTGCGACATTTTCTTGGTTGTGCCTCAAATATACTTGAAAGAATATATTAGACACAACTCTCCTTCACTGTATGAATTTCCAGTCAGAAAATGTACAGCTGATGGGGAAGGCTTAAAATATCAGTCATGGAATCTCACATCCTAAAAGATTGGCCTCTGAGATTCAGGACACAGCATTCCAGCCCCAGCTCACACTTGAGTTCCTTCAGTGGTAACGGTTTCTGCCCTCTGGGCACTCACTCACTCATTCATTGATTCATTCATGCATCCAGCATTTGTTCATCCAGAACTCACCGTGGTTCTAGACTGTGGAATAGAAGAGTGCGCGAGACACAGCCTCTGCTGGTAAAACTTGGGAGACCGGGAGTACCAGCTAGTTAGGTGCTCTGACAAGGCCTGCACAGGGTGCCGTGGAAGCCAGGTTGTGGAGGTAGAGGACAAGGACAGCGCCCGGAAACCTGAAGGACCAGAGGAGCTGGTCTGGTAAAGAGAGAGGAGCAGTCCTGGTACAGGGACCAACGGGTGACTAGGCCCGGGAAGAGCAAGTAGCTCCAGGTGGGTGAAAAACTGCGAGGAGACAAAGACGGAAAGATGAGGCTGAAAGGAAGCTGTGCGACCCTCAGACTGAAGTCCGGCCGAGCCGCTGACTCGTCTGCCCAGTAAACCGTCCGGCCTGGCCAAGTAGGTAGGAGCATTTATATGGAGGCGCTCCGTTGTTCACGTCACCCAACTTTATACCCTTCAAATATCTAGAAACCTCCTGTCTTAATTTGTAATAACCTGACTGAAAGACAGACGTGCCCTTGAGAGAGTCGTAATTCTCTGAGCCTCCATTTCTTCATCCACGAAATGTCTACTCCCTACTTCGCGTATTGTGAGAATAAAAGGGAATGAGAGAATGGAGATGGGAGTTTTATAGAAATGCAGAGAATCTTATTTTTATGATAACAGTGCTCAGGGGGAAAAGGTGGAAAATATGGTGTATGCCAAGGATTTAATTGTCCCAGAGGACTCCAAAAGGCACAAGCATGATGGTCTGAAAAACTGAATGGAAAAAAAAAAAAAAAAAGTAACTCAGAAACACGTGCTAAAGAGAGCCAAAAGGTCTCCTACAAGTTTCAAATTACATTTTAAGTGAGGGAAATATATACAGTGGTCCCATAGTAATCAGTAAGCGCCCTTCCAGAACTGGTCACAACCCATTGTGAAGTCAGTTTACTGGGTCTGTTGGCATTTTCATTTTCAAAAACATAAAATAGAGTAAAGCAGAATGGAAGGGTAAGTAAGTATAGTTCATGGAACTTTTTAATTAAATATATATATTTATTTATAGGTGTATATACACATTGGACTGTGATGTAGAATGTATATCTGATTATGCATCATGTTCCAAAAAGTCCAAAAGCTACTGCTTTAAGTGACAAAGAAGAGATGCTCCCGGTTTGTAAGACCCCAAGAGACAACCGGGAGATCTGATACCCAACAAGCATTTACACAATATTCTGAAGAGCCGAACTGCCTTGAGAAAGGCAAGACATGACGACGTACCAGTAATTCACGGCAGTAAAGTCAGGTGAGAAGGAGACCTTTCAGACTGCATGAATCTAGAAAGCCTTCAAGGAGGAGGTGGAATGTGAGCTACTTTATGAAAAGTGAATGGGTCTGGGTGGGCCGTGAGGAAGGGGTGCTGTTCTAGGAGGAGGAGGTAAAAAATGAGGTGGGGTGATGTGAGCTTTATTTAAGAATCGTTTAGAAAAGAAAAAAATACTATCGAGTTGGGGAGAGAATTGCAGCAGAATTTCTGTTTAGACTAAAATCTGACTCAAGAGTTGCTATTTATTTTATATCTAAGATTTCTTTTCCTAATACTACTGCTTTAAGAAAATCTAGACAGAATGGCCATCACGTCATACATCTGTCATTTCCTGCCTTTAAAAAAATCTCTTTTGCAATAATTTACTGGCTAGACCTCGTTTCAATTGAATTTAATAAACAATTGAAATCACGTGATACACCACGTGGTAGCATGAGCATTTCATTTCTCAGAACACAAGTACCATCATTGGCACAGAGGGTCAAGGGTGATCGAGTGACTGTCACAAATCGGGCAAACCTTTCTATTGTGTTCTTTCTCTAAGTCTCCTTTCCCGCGTTCCTCGTGGGTATAAAGCCCTGTGCTAGAAACCCACAGCTTCATGAAGATGAAACAGACTGCTTGGTACTCACAACCCCAAAAGGAAGGGCAGAACCTGGCAGATTTTGTTTTTCAGTTGCTCTATGACTTCTTCATCATTTTAGTTAAATATTTAAATATGATCGTATGCATTTTCAGAAGTTAACATAGTGTGTTTTGCTGCAACCTGATAGCTATTTCGAGGAGATAAAATCTGATGCGGAAGTGTTTTTTAAGATGTTTGGTGGGCTCCTTTCAGCTCGTGCTGTCTTTCCTGTGGACTCAAACAATGTTATGATATTGATACCCTTTTGAATAAGAGCTTTAACCAGAAGAAGAGACCCAGGTACCTAAATTAGTTGATTTGGAGTTGAGTCTAATATAGAGATTCACTTTTTTATAAAGATGTCCTGGACTCCTCTTTCATCTTCCTTCTCCACGTCAGAATGTTTAGATCAGTGAAAACCTAAGTTTTTTGCATAAGAGTCAAGTCCAGAATAATAAAAACGTTTAGAGGCTTCATTTGAATTGAAAAGACATTTATTGAATTTCATGGGGGAAAATGTAAACGCGCGTACCATTTAGATTACTTACTGTCTTGAATGCCAGTGAGGAAAATTTTCACAGCTTTTTATCTGGGCTTATTGGAGTTGGCAACACAATAACAGCTTTCTAATTTTTCATGTCTGTAATTAGATTGTCGGCTTTATTTTAAAGCTAGCAGCGTAATTGGGGGGCTGAACTATTATTTTCAGGCAATGATAACTGACCCTTAGCTGGAAAGTTAAATGCTATGACCCATTGACTCTGAATCCGAATCTGGAGGTAGGGCTTAGAAATCTATATTTTATGCTGGTCCTAAAGTGATTCCAATACCCAGGCTTGAACACCCCTGTTTAGTCCTGCCTTTGCTTACAGGGAAATAAAAAGATAACGGGTGAGACCCAGATGAGTGAATAACTTGTCCTAATCATTGTTAGAGCTGGGGCTAAAATCTAGACCTCTTCTTTCTAATTCTCTACTGCTTTTCTGCTAAGGGCAGAAGGAACAGGGTCTGAGGGGAGGGTTTGAATGGTTTCAGAGTGGTAGGGGGAAGGGAATCTAATTATTCCTGCAGCCCTTCCTCCCAAATTGAGAGTCAATGCAGTGAGCCTTTCTAAGTGACAGTGCAGTGATCTCTGTCCCAGGGGTCTGATGTGGCAGGAAAATTGTGGGCATCAGCTGTGTGATCTGAGGCAAGGCGCTTTCTTGGCCTTACACACCAAATTCAATTTAAAAATGTTAATTCTTGGGTCTTAAACCCAGTGGATACTCAAGCCAGCCCTGGAAAGATTGCTTTAGTCAGTAGTCACAGCTGGTGACACTTGCAGACCCAAGCAAACCCTGAAAAAACTCAAGGCTAGAGAATAAAAATTCCCGAAGTCACAGGCACCTCCAGGGACCTCGGCGCTCTTGCTAATTCAGTAACAGACAGCTGGACAGAGAGCTCCAGAGCTCCTTAAAAAATCACATTTGCATCTACTAATTTTCTGGGGAAAAGGAGTTGCAGAGGATCCTTTTTTAAGCCTGAATTGCAAATGGTCCAGCAAAGTGGGAGATCTGGTTTAGGGGGAATAATCAAGATGTTTTATGGGGATAGACTCTTGATTGTTTTTTTCAGGATCTTGATTTCTAAATAACCTGAAATTAAAACAATCATATTAGGTCTATGGGAGACTCTTCTCTTTCTTTATAATGTACAAATTTGGGTAAATTAAATGCTTGAGGGAGTTAAGCATTTGTGTTCCCTGTATTTTCTCAGTAATCAGAGCATCTTTTTTGTTTCAATTCTGTTGACAGTTTGTCTAAAATGTAATAGTCTGTGACTATACGTCTGCCTTAATAAGTACAATACGGCAGATATCATCAGGATTCAGAATTTTGCATCAGTTCCAGATTTTTATTCTGAATTATGGCCGTGTAGGACAGGGCTGCTGAATATTATATAGAATTATTTCATTGTTTCCCTTCTTTTTTCCTCTGATGTGAATTTCCTTTCTCTTGATACACTTTTTTAAAACTGCTGCTGTTCAAAAATGCAAGAGGTACTTGACTCGTTGTGGATTCCACTTTGTTGGATTTTGGTCATTGCCTTTGCCATTACATCATTTTGGAATGCTCAGTCCTTCATCCTAAATCAGCTTCTCAAGCCCGTCAAAACATGGTTTAAAGATCAATTATTTCAGCAAACCCTCCGTGATTCTTATGCCCTGTCTCTAACGATTTTCTTATACATAGCAAGAATTTTTAATTTATACTTAGTTATATTGTTTCCTAAGCATGCCTTTCTTTGAATCCTTAAATTATTTCTCCTTGAAAAATGCAGGTAAAAATGAAGTGACTAGAATTTTAATGCTAATGAGAATTTTAATCAGCGCTAAGGTTAATAAATGGATGTGCGTTTTCCCTTGCATCCTTGAATGAGTCAAAATTGCTTATGACAAATGGGTGTGGAGGGTTGGTCTTGTTTCCATGTTGAACATGTTCTGAAAGCAGTCAGAGAACAGAAATCGGTCAATGTCAGGGTCAGGGGCTGAGCTCTCATTAAGTGAGTGAAATGCCTATGCAGTCTCCTTTCACATGGGGATGATTTCATGTCTATACATACAGACTCTCAGAGCAGAAGAATCCCTGGCTGCGAGCATCTGAGAGACCTGATGCACTTCACTTAACCTGTCCAGTGCTCGGGTTTGAAGATGTATGTACCAGATCAGAAATTAAAAGCTAGCAGTTTGTGGGCCCAGCAGGAAGATCATGTTTTATTTGGCTTGCAGGTATTTCTTTTTAATTCAGCCAGTATTTAAAAATCAAGAGCTATATTGTACAAAATGAAACACTGATGCTTATTCTCTGGGTAGGAGCTAAATAAGTATGTGCTATCTCTTTATTTCACATTAGTCCCCACTACTTCCTACCGTCTCTCTGATACTGAGGCTTCATATAAGTCACTTGTATTCAACAACTTCATTTAATAGGAATTGAGTTTGTGACGTCTGGACTAGATGTTTCCTAAGTATCATCGAGCCCTCCAGTGCTGCGACTGCACTCAGGAAACGGATGTGCCTCTACCAAGTAGAGAGATCCTTGCATGAATGTGGTTAACTCCCATAAACTATAATGAGAGTCTAAAAAGTTTCCATCATCAAAATATGTAGATTCTGTGAAAGGTTAGGAGATACAAACTGAGTTGACCCCGTCTGTTAGTAAGAGAATAGGGAATTTTGTTTGTTTGCTTGTTTGTTTACCGTCCACATTTGGCAACAAGCAAACAAAAAGAACTGTCTAAACCACAATTTATTTATTCTTTAACTTAACCTTTAATTTAACCAACAACTACAATTTTACATCAGATTGCTTTATGTATTTTTATTATTTTTTTTTAAGATTTTTAAACAGATTTTATTTATTTATTTGACAGAGAGAGCGTGCCAAGCACAGGCAGGGGGAGTGGCAGAGGGAGCAGCAGGCTCCCCGCTGAGCAAGGAGCCCAACGTGGGGCTTGATCCCAGGACCCTGGGATCATAATCTGAGCTGAAGGCAGACGCTTGACCTACTGAGCCACCCAGGTGCCCCTAAAGATTTTATTTAATTATTTGTCAGAGAGAGAGAGGAGTGGGCGCGAGCGCGAGCACAAGCAGGGCGAGCGGCAACAGAGGGAGAAGCAGGCTCCATCCCAGGACCCTGGGATCATGACTTGAGCCCTTGAGCCAAAGGCAGAGGCTTAACCACTGAACCACCCGGGTGTCCCAGTGTATTTTCAAATGCACCATATGTTTATGTTATAGACACCTCTTCCGGTGTATACCAAACTTGCATAGCCTCCTGGAAGTCCAAAGCATATCGCAATCTTTCAAGTACTGGTGCGTTCCATTCAGTCAGCTTGGCGGTTGAGAACAAACTGTCAGAAGTAGTACCAGCTCCTATCCCCACTTGTGGCGCCGTCTGTGCAGCTGAGAAATGCTCATCTAATGATGACAGTTGGCTGGGCTCTCAAGCCATCGCCCAGATCGCCGCACAGTCTGGCCCCTGGCTCCCGTGGAACTGCGCTGCCGACATGGCCCACCGCGAGCTGACTGTGGCAGAGTTGATCCATTCGTGTTGTAAATAAAGACAGATGCCCTTTTGAGACAATAAGATGAAAAACTCAGGCAGAGCTCTACCGTAGAGAAAGCTCTTAATTAATAGCTCTCTGCAATCTCAGTCTTTCTCAACAAGTGCTGCCTCTTTCCCTCCTCGTGCACACTTCGCTGCGTGCCACCCCCACATCATGCCTCCCACCTCGCTTCTAAAAACGTCCTCACATCGAATTATTAATCCCAGAGTGCCGCCGTCTTGGCAGCTTCACTCCAAGAAGACGGTGCTGAGAATAGTAGCCGTGGAAGCCAACAGAGGACACAGCGCCACCTCGACCCCATGCTTGCTTTGGACAGGGTGCATTTCCCTGTAGGATGATGTCCACGTCTGTAAGTATTAGGCCTCCTATCACCTAAAATGTATTGGTAATATATAAAAGACCACGGGTGTTAAAATTTTTTAGGGATAAAGTTCATTTTTCCTCAGTGATTTTAAATAACATAGATTTAGTGACACTGAAACTTTCATGCTTGTAGGAAGAACCCTTCTATTCCCCTGGTGGTTATATGGATGTTTAATATTGTAATGATGAGTTTTTAAAGATCATCCCTCTGGGGTTTGTGGCTTTTGAGTAGTGAGTCTAACTCTCAGGGAGGGATGATAAAAGTTGATAATGTGAGCTTGATGGATTGGGGATGTATCAGTTACTTCTGCTTTGCAAATGAAATAAAAGCAGTCCTCAAACTGGAAATAGGAATTTACTTAAGAGATGAACTATAGAATGTGAAAGGGGGGCTGGCTGAAGCTCTGATTTAAGAAAGGCAGATGCTTGGATTACTTAATAGATTTGTATTGAGTACTTGATATATATGTTGGGCCCTGCGCTATGTGCTAGGGATTCAAAAATGAATAAAATATAGCCTGAACTCTGAAATATCTCCCAGACTCCTGGCCTACATACACATGTTCATAAATATGGCTCAGCAAAGTTAGAGTGGGCTCTCTTCCTGGGAATTCCCAATTCCCAAGGATTTGGGAATTCCCCCAGCAGCCTCACAAGCAGGCTTCTTTCTCTGTCCCAAACAGACACCTCTGAACCTCTCTCTTCCTTCCTCGAGACCCTAGCAATTCACTTACTTTCTGTTCCTCTTCGCAGCTTCACCACCTGCTCGCCACACCTGGTTCCTTCCTTCCCAGCCAGGCCAACTTGAAAACGAGAGGAAGCCTTTCCCACACTATACTTCCTTAATGTCGTCAAAAATAAAAATGTAGACATATGTACTTTCAACTTCATTCTGCTAAAAACAACTAAGACACAGAGGGTCGCAAATGGGACCAAGATGGGGCAGGTGTAAGATTAAGAAAATTTGTAAGTTTCTGCTGGCAGCTGGTTTATATGCTATAGGAAATTTCCTGCCTGTGAGTATACCAGAACCTCAATGTAACTTCATTCCCTCCCTTTTTCTTCTATTCGAGAAAACATCTACAAATGCAAGTGAGATAAATGAGAGTAACATTTTTATAGAAATTACTTTATCATTGAGATTAGCGTAGCTGACATTAGAGAAAACTGCTCTAAATTAGTCTTTTAATAAATCACTTGCTGTCAGTGGTACTTTACTATTGCTCATAAATGGTTTGTGATAGGCTAGTGTATTTTAAGACAAAGGCCACTGTTTTGGATTATTGCTGAGACCCTCGATGATCACCTCCACCCTTGGAAAATGATCTTGAATCAGATCATTATTGGATAACGTGCCCATTTCAGGGTACTGAAAACACTTGGGTGTTTTCATAATTGCTCCGTGAAATACCCCATGTCCTCATTCTGTCCTTTTTTTCTAAAGTGGTCCTTACCCTCTTCCCTGGTCTTTCTCTTCAGCGCGTTAAGACCCTGGAAGGTCAAGCGGTAATTCATGTCTCTAGAATGCTTGGTGAGTGATTCTACCTTTGTGTATTCACCCCCCACTGTGAAGGGACCTTTCTTGAGGCAGAGGGGAAATAAGAGAAGAGGGTGGCACCTAGATTTCCAAACTAATGATGATAAGTGGAAACCAGCCAAACACATGGGGGCAAGGATGTAAAGTGGGGTAAAGGGGAGAGAAGGAGCCTAAGGGAACCACTCAGGGAACTTTTGCCATCTTGGTTCTAGGACGTAAGAGAACCCTAGTACATTTCTCTTCATCCATCTACTTTACACTGTAAGGACACAGGAGATGGAGAGACTACAGATCTGTATAGTTAATGAATTCCAACTCTTTCAAAACTGGATTCTTTAGGCTTTTCTGTTAGTGATATCCTGCTAAACCCATTTCTCATCGAGACCAATCTATGAGGTTTGTACTATTACTTCCCGCATTTTAGAGGTGAGGGAACAGATTAAAAACCTGCCCAAGGTCCCTCAGATAGTAACCAGCCGAGCTGTGTGAACATTCAGTTGTCCAACTTCAACGGTCACAGGCTTCACTACTGGGCCACACTGCAATGCATTAACATTATTAATTATTATCACCACTGGGTCAAAAGAAGCAGAAAAGGTTGGATTTTATAGACAGATTTCTTTTATCTCGGATTGCAAGTGCTGAAAAACCAAATTGAAAGCTTCTAAATCAGAGATAAGTCATTCTTTAAGTAAACAGAGTGAGTTCAAGGACAAACATTTTAGGTTAAAACTTTACAAATCATTGTATAGGCGGTTAAGATGAAAAACAAAAATTTTTATCAAAATATCCAGGTGACACATATGTTGAGCAAACAACGTTTCTTTGTTTCTCGAGAGAAGAACCAAATACATATCAGATAGTCACGTGTACACACACGTTCGCAGACACACAGAGAACAAGAACAACGAAGCATGTGCCTGTGTTTAGCCCTACCTATGGACTTTGGACTCAGACACTATTTATAGAACTAGTGTTTCCGTGATTGATGCTTTAATCATAGATACTCATTTACTTATGAAAGTTGAGCAATTCCTCATTATAGCTTACAGCTAAGTGTTCTACTTGCTAATTAAAGGCTGAAAAAAAGGCAGTCTATGTACAGAAGGCTCATTTGAGACAAGTTCCTTCTTAAAACTATATTTCTAATAATTAATGATACTTGACAGGAGGATGAATAGATCATCTCTGTCCATTTTGAAGATGAAAATCCACTAATTGTTTTTAAAGCCATGACTTCTGATTTAATTTATTTTTAGTTCCTTAATAAGCAATTGATTTTTTTTCTAGTTAAAAAAAAATAGGCCAAAGTCACCTACGGGCATTGGTCTTATTACTGGACTCTTGTCATCAATCTGGAATGTCTTTACCACTTCGTGTGGTTGCAAAATCCGAATGCTTTGTTCTGAGGGATGGCATGGTAAAATGCACCAGTTCTCAAAATGTGGGAGTTTTTGATCGGTGCCCTGCAAGACGATCTGAGATAGTATACAGATTTACTTTTTATTTTGATAGTTATGAAATTGTTTTAATATAAATATATTAAGAATACATTTAAAAGTATATTTTTAAAATATGCTGTATTTTGAAAATATGCCGTATACTAAGAATACTATGTGCTTTATGAAAAATATATTACTAGCACATCAAACATGTGGTTTTACCATTTTTTAAGACCAGGCTAATATTTTCAACTAGTACACCAGTTAAAGTCAATTGAATAAAGAAGGTTAGGTAAAAAATAGTGTCTGTAGAGAAGAAGCACCATAAGGCAAAAATCATGAAAGTGGCACACAAATGTCGCAATCTGGGAAAGAGGTACTTGAAGTCATGTCATTGCCCAAGGCACCTCCGGTTTTCTCTAGAAATGGAAAGCTTGGTCCAAAAATTCCTAAGAACAGCTCTAGTTTTAATGTCTGGGTTTTTAGGAACGGTCTTTCATTTTTTTCCTTCTATCTTGGGCCTGTTTTCAGCATTTGGGGCCTCTTCAGCCTTTTCTGATACTTGGAGATGCTTCTCTTATCCCCCCTCTCCATCACCACCGAGAACTTACGCATTCATTTATTTACACATGTATTCATAGAACAAACAGCCTGTGGGGACTTTCTGTAGTTGTTGTAGACATGCAAGGGGGCTGACTTCTGTGTTTAATGGGTCTGGATGTCTGTGATTCCCATTGAAGTTAAAGTCGTTGGAGCCCTGAACTTCTGCCATAATCTTTTCT
The DNA here is from genome assembly GCF_023065955.2 of Ursus arctos. Lineage (NCBI taxonomy): Eukaryota > Metazoa > Chordata > Mammalia > Carnivora > Ursidae > Ursus > Ursus arctos. The sequence continues at coordinate 69,891,502 of NW_026623111.1, read as the reverse complement.
TTGTACTTCCTAAACAACTAAGAGATCTTCATTGGAAAGTCCCTTCATTGATAAAACACATTGTCAAGGCTCATATTACAAATTTAAAACATGTGCGGTGCAGCTCCTGAATGGAATGATACGTGAGAATAGACAAAAGGGGTTTGTACATTTCACTGATAGAGAGGTCTAATTCTTGGGCTCTTTTGAATATAAAGGGAAAAATTAGTACTGTCATGATTTTTGAGTACAGAATAATGCATCTTTGGCTAATTAGAAATTGTTACAAGTTTGAGTGAAATGAAAAAATTTTAGCATTTATCAGTTTTTTAAAAAAATCAGTAACATTGAGGGAGGAGTTGCGTTTCAATGACGTTTGTTGTTTTTCTATATAATTTACCCCTAAACAAGTGGCTACAGTATAAGGTTGTTATGACTCCTTTTTCCTGGGAATTTGTCCTTGAGAAACGTTGTGGAAATGTTGTAAAGCACCTGGATGTGGTGAGTAGAAATTGTCTCCACTATCTGTGTAAGTCAATAGAGGTGTTTTATGCTTGCCAGCAATTCATAAGATTTTTCTATACTGGTGAAAAGGATATAGCTGTGGTTTCCTGCCGAAGTTTCTATATAATAGTGAGAAAAGCATCAGAGGGTGCAGTCGGTTGTGGTTGTTTGCTCATGCACGGCTGCTCTTTTCTTTTTTGTAAAAAACAGGAAGCTGAAATTTGCTCTTTACTTAGATCCGTCGATGTTTAATAAGGTCTTATCTATGTGATAATACGTAAGGATGTAAAGATGAGAAGATGCTTCTCTGCCTTTAAAGACCATAAAATCTTACTATTAAGAAATATTAAAGTAAAAAAGTTGAAGCTCTCATGACCGTATTTATCTACTCTCAATGCACGTACATTGTGATGAAAATTGATGACTTGGAATTGTTTTTCAAATTTTTAATGTTCATGTTTTTTCGTGAGTAGATATAATTTTCCAAATGTCACATTAAAATGTATTTTGAAGAAACAGCTCGTTAGCCAGGTGGTTTTTTAACTCTAGTAACTGCAACAAAGTTCAAATCAGTTTGTTAGTTTTTCTCTGTTCTCTCCTCATGGACCAGACTCCCAATTCCCCAGCCCCAGTAGTTTTGAGAGGAATTGAGCAGAGAGCATATTCCAAGTCTCTTTCTCAAAAACAAGGTAAGATCAAATGACATGTTTAGGCTGAATAAATCAGTACTATTTGCTTTTGATACTATCGTAATTTTTCTTAAAAAGAAAGCCATGCACAAAAAGAATATTTGTAACCAAGTACCTATTCTAAATAGGAACAATTTAATGGAAGCCATATCAGTTAGGAAAGCAGAACCACTACGGTGGATATGGAGTAATGAATTTATTATAAGTTTTAGACCTTACACGATCCTGGGAACTTATATAAAAAAAAAAGTCTGTGGGAAGCATCTGGTATTAGGCCTGAAGTCATCGTAGGTTCGCGGAGCTGGCAGTGGTAAAGAAAAGCTGGAAAGGAAGTGGAGCCCAGCAAGGACAAATTGGAACCCGCAAAACAAACTGGAACGTGTAAACACAAAACGGAATCCATGTTGGACTCCTCTGTCTCCTCCAAACTCAGTGACCTGGGAGCACTGTAGAAGAGCTGGCCCGCTTCACTGCAGAGCTCTTCGGGGACCCCGGGGGCAGAGGCTGAGGGAGAGGACGTGGTGGGAGGGTAGGACCGGCGGCCTGGCTACGGCGTGCCGTCACCACGGCGAGCGGGCAGATCCACGCGCAGCCGCTGTTGCACCGCCCCGCCCTTCCGAGCCCGGTAATGCTGCAGCCCCGCTTCTGCCTCCAGGTCTCACGCCGTTTGCCCTTGTAGCCAGCTAGACGGAAGGATTATTTAGGGAAGGGAATTCTGGGAATGGATTTCCATCTGAGCTAAGTGGACACTTAGTACAAAACCACCCCAGAAACTAGATAATAGAGAAAGGTCTAATGTTAGAAAGTCCCTTCTTTTGGAGTTCTGCAAGAATCTTTTCCGCTGAAGGATTCAGAGTCCGGTCTGCTTGTTGATGATATTTAAGACATTTTCTTCTGTAGACTTATATTAATTTTCTTCTACGTACAACTATAAGTTGTTGGTTTACTTCCATTCAAAAACTAAAGTTTCAGAAAGAGTTATTTCTTAAAAAAAAAAAAAAAGTTTCCAAGATTCATGTCCTTTAAGCCACTGAGCTCATCTCCTCAAACTATATCTCATCTTGCAATGTAAGAGTTAGTGAAATTAACCCTGCTCATAGCTGGATGATGCAAGGACAAACATCTTTTCTGCCACAGTGTACTCCAAACTCCATTTTTATTTTTATTTTTTAAATTTTTATTTATTTATTTATTTTTAAAGATTTTATTTATTTATTTGACAGAGATAGCCAGCGAGAGAGGGAACACAAGCAAGGGGAGTGGGAGAGGAAGAAGCAGGCTCGTAGTGGAAGAGCGCGATGTGGGGCTCGATCGCAGCCGGGATCATGCCCTGAGCCGAAGGCAGACGCTTAACTGCTGTGCCACCCAGGTGCCCCTATTTTTATTTTTTTTTTAAAGATTTTATTTATTTATTCGACAGAGAGAGAGAGACAGCCAGCAAGAGAGGGAACACAAGCAGGGGGAGTGGCAGAGGAAGAAGCAGGCTCATAGCAGAGGAACCTGATGTGGGGCTCGATCCCATAACGCCGGGATCATGCCCTGAGCCGAAGGCAGACGCTTAACCGCCGTGCCACCCAGGCCCCCCTCCAAACTCCAGTTTTAGACTTCCATAGGTGCTACGGGAGGTTAATGTAATATAATGTTACAGAAAAACAGAAACTGCCTTCCCTGTGTTTCTTATTTAGTCGTTCTGTTCTGGAACTCTTGGGTGTAAGGGTGTGCGCAGTGGTGCCATATGAAGTGGTGAGCTTCCCATTGGTGGAGCTGTTCAACCAGATGCCATGGTCAGGATTCCCTTAACGACTGAGAGGTTGGCCTATGGCACTTCCAAACACATCCATTTTTGAGATTCTTTGAGTCTTTATCAGTGACTCTCAACCTCTTTTTTTGCCACAACTCACTAGATAAATGATGTTTACAGACACGTTCCCCCCTGTAATTCCAACTTTTTCTTTCTTACGTAAAGAGTACATTGAAGTGCAAGTAAGTGGGAAAAAACGAAGACAAAAAAACAGTCAACCCAATTTTTAAAAAACTAGGCAGAGGATCTGAACAGATATTTTTCCAAAGAAGACATACAGATGACCAACAGGTGCTCAGCATCACTAATCATCAGGGAAATACAAATTCAAAACCACAATGAGATCACCTCACACCTGTTAGAATGGCTATTATCACGAAAGAGAAGAAATAACAAACATTGGAGAGGATATAGAGAAAAGGACACCTTTGTGCGGAATTGGTGGGACTGTAAATTGGTGCAGGCACTGTGGGAAACAGTATGGAGGTTCCTCAAAAAACTAAATTAAAAATAGAAGTACCATATGATCCAGCAGTTCTACTTCTGGGTATTTATCTGGAGGATATGAAAGCACTAACTTGAAAAGATATCTGCACTGCCGTGTTCACTATAGTATTATTTGCAGTAATCAAGGTAAGCAACTTACCTCATTGATGGATGAATGGATAAAGAAAATGTGATTACACACACACACACACACACACACACACAGGAATATTATTGAGCCATTAAAAAGAAATCTTGTCATTTGCAAAAACATGGATGGACCTTGAGGGCATTATGTTAAGTGAAATAAGTCTGACAAAGACAAATATCATATGATCTCACTTATAAGTGGAATCTAATAAAACGAAAGACCAAAAACAACAAAAATGAGCTCAGAGATACAGAGAACAGACTGTGGTTGCCAGAGGTGGGGGTGGGAGTGAAATGGGTAAAGTGGGTCAAAAGGCACAAACTTCCAGTTATGAATAAATTGGTCCTAGGGATATACTGTACAGCATGGTGACTATAGTGAATAATACTGTGTTGCATATATGAAAGTTGCTAAAAGAGTAGACCTTAAAAGTTCTTATCACCAGAAAAAAAATTATAGCAGTAGGGTGATGCATGTTACCTAGACACTGTTGTGATCATTCCACAACATATACAAACATCAGATCATTATGTTATATGTCTGAAACAACTGTAACGATATATGTCAATTATAGCTCATTTTTTAAAAAATGCAAGTAAGTGATCTGATTTGTAAAATAAATAGATCGTAATCTCTTACTTAAGAACTAGTAAGAAAAATCTTGTTTTTCATGTTGGCACAAATCTGTCACTCAAATATTTCACCGTCCTAACCATATTTTCTAATTTGCCCCTTGATAAAGCAAGAAAATAGACATCTGTAATTTAGACAAGTATCCACAAAAACAAATGAAAATGGAAATAGCCAATATCCATGAAAAGGGAGGAAAGTGCATAGTTTTTTTTAAATTTCTATGTCATCAGACAAGTAATAAACTTGGGCAAACGAGATTAGGTTTGGATACATGAGTCGTGGCGGTATGTGTTGATCTAATCTGATCACATTGGAGCATTTATTTCAGTAGCACGTGTTATTTGCAAGTCCCTGTACTGTTGCAAGTCCCTGCACTTGGGGTGGCAGGACAGCACATCCTACCTACAAAGACGGTGAAGACTTGTTCTTTACCCACAAAGGAATCCGTCATCTCGTGGGAAGGATAACACAAAGTCCAAGTGAAGAGGGAGGAGGAAGTATTGAGTGTGGCCTAATGTGGAAGCAGAAATACATTATGGTTCTAAAAAGAAGTCTTAAAATTCTATCTCACTATAGAACTAGAATGACAAAAACAAAAGACCAAAACAGCGACAACAACAACAAAAGCCATGAGAATACCAAGCATTGGCAAGGATGTGAAGCAACTAGAACTCTCACTCATACGATGGAAAGTATTTTGGCAGTTGATTGTAAAATTAAACATTCACTTCCCATGTGACCTGGCAGTTTCACTCCTGTTTACCTAAGTGATGTGAAAACCGATGGTAACTCAAAAATCTGTCTGTAGTGGCTTTATTCATAGTCACCAAAAGCAGAAAATAACCCACATGTCCCTCAGTTAGAGAATGAATAAGCAAACAGTGGCAGATTCGTGTGATGGAATACTACTAGGCAATAAAAAGGAACAAACTATGGATACACAGAACAACACAGATGAATTGCAAATATGTTATGCTAATGAAAGGAGCTAGACTGAAACAATGATGTACTTTTATATTTACATGATGTTCCGGAAATGAGTGGAGGACAGATGAGTGGCGAAGAGTGGAGGAGGGTTGACAACAAAGGAATAGTCAAGGGTGTTTCTCTAGCAGGAGATGGGACTGTTCTGTATCTTGATCGTGACAGTGGTCATACAACCATGCATTTGTAGAACTCCTAGAACTGTACACCAAAAAGAGTAAATATAGCCATATGTGATTATTTTTAATTCTTACGAAACAAATTCGGCCTAGAATCGTGGTCCAGAGTTTAGCATCCTCCTGGTTCTGGAGTCAGAAAAGCAGACCATATGGGGATGATGCTAATCCTATTTCCTGCTTATTGACACAGAAAAATGTGCAGACTGAACAGATCTGTGCTCTGATGTCCAGAAATCTTGGGTTAGTTTTGGTCTCAAAACTCTCTTTAAATGGAGGAAGGCAAGTGTCATGGGACCCTGGATATGAGCTGACAGATTCTGTTGCCTAAAATCATGTTATGTTAACCATCTGGTGGGGGTGTGTGAGAGGAGTGTGAGCTTGCTGTGTCCTCTGTTGACTGTGTGTGAATGCAGTGTGCTGCTCTCTCTCCACAATCTCGTATTCACAGACTCTGAGAGAAATTGTTAATTCCAGTATCATTTATTGAGGTCTTATTATATGCGGAGTCCTGTACTAAGTGCTACGAAGGCTAAATAACGAGATACTTAGATGGTACCTTACGAATAAGTGACCAAGACAGCCAAGAACCGTTATCAAAAATGGAGCTTACAACCTAGGGTGAGAGATAAGACTCAATAACTTCATTCAGTCAGATTATCATAAATCCTGCAATAGGTTTTCTCACTGTACTATGGCTGTTGGGAGGAGAAGCCATCACTTCCTGCTACAGGTATCAGGAAGGACTTTTTTTTGCCAAGAGTATGGCCTTTGTCCTGAATTTTAAGAACCCAGTAGATTCGAAGGTCCCCAAGAAATGGATCCTTTCTTATTCACCATGTCTGGCCCAATCCCTGATACACTGTTCATACATCAATGTTTTGGAATTAATTAATGAAAGAAAGAAAAGACAGCGTTTTCAAGGAGGATGGATTATCTGCCTGAGCAGAAGCATGCAGGCAAATGCTTCAAGCATGCTTGAGACCCTGAGTATTTATCTGGAGTATGGGGGGGTTGTGGGAAGCAGTGTTCCAAAATTGTGTTGAAATCAGACTGGAGGGCGTCTACAGTGCCGGGTTAAGTAATTGGAACATTTTTCCGTAGAGGAAGGCACTGAAGGATTTTGAGCTGAGCATGAGGTGATCAGATCTGTGTTTTTCAATGAGGTCGTTTGTCAGTGATATGAGACAGTGACGGTTAGTGATTGTATAAGCTGTGTTGGAGCCAAGGAGAGAGATCGTGCCTGAGGCAGCTGTACCAGCTCGAGCAGGACTTGGAGAGGCAGTTGTTGCAATATTCCACCTGGAACACAGGATTCAGAAGCCCTGGGATCAAGTCCCAACTCCGCTTCGAAACTGTGGGACAAATCACATAAATTTCTTCATATTTTTAAAAGCTATAAAATGTGAGAGGTGTGTTCCTTGAGTCCCTGTTATTGGAAAGAAAGTTGCAGATATTTCTAGCAGAGATGTGACAGGAATCGGGACTACATAAACATCAGGGTCGAGGCAGTCGGAGTTGTCAACACGGTTCCAGGATTCTAAGCCAGATCTGACTGGGCGAACGTTGGTGCCATTAACAGAAATAGAGATGTCAGGAGGAAAAGTTCATTTTGGCGGAATGATTTCGAATCCTGGGTGGGACGCGATTTAGGATACCGGCATGACATGCATGTCAGATATCCGGCCTGCTGGTATTAAAATGGAGGAGAATGGGGTGGGGGGCGCCTGGGTGGCTCAGTCGGTTAGGCATCTGCCTTCGGCTCAGGTCACGATCCCAGGGTCCTGGGTTGGAGCCCCATGTTGGGCTCCCTGCTCAGCGGGGAGTCTGCTTCTCCCTCTCCCTCTGCCATTCCCCCTGCTTGTGCTCTCCCTCTCTCCCTCTGTCAAATAAATAAATAAAATGGAGGAGGATGGGAACATGGGGGAGAGGGTGATGCCAGGAATTACAGCTATTAGATCAGCACCATTAGATAGCCCAAGTGTGGAAGAGATTTCCAAGGACAGGAAAGAAGAGGACAGAAGAGGAAAATTCCTGCTAACACCCAGATTTAGGGGTCAGAAAAGGAATAAGTTTGGTCTAAGGCTACAAAAGGACTGTCCAAAAGTGGGAAAGAAAGTCTCAAAGGACAGTTTCAGGGAGAGGGGATCAGTGGTGAAAACAGAGCCAGAGTTCAAGGGGGATAAGGAAGAAAATTGAGTTTCCTTATTTTAAAATTGAGAAAATAATACTTTCCTTGCTAGTGTGTTGTGGAGAGTAAACAAGATACAGTACTAAGTCTAATATCTTATAAAGAGTAGGCTTAAAAATTGGAGCTATTATTTGTGCTGTTATTGGAAATTAATTCTCATTTTCCGTATCCTTTAGGGATTTTTTAAAATGTAACCCAAACCTTGTGGGTTTTGTATGTATGGGTTGTTGCCTTCCTAAAAGATAAATCATAGGCTAAATTTGCTGCATAATAACGTCTCCTGACCTTTAAAGGGTAAAATGTAGCTCCATCCCAGTTTTAGAAGAGCTCCATACCGTTCTTACAAGAGCGTATTGTTTCTCAGTAACTCTCATTAGGGTGCCCTGCATGGAAAAACAAAATTCGCCTATCCAGGCCAATGTTGAAGGAGCGCAAGTTACACAGGGTAAGAAGAATTTGCTCATCTGCCCTAATGAAGAATGCATCATTTGTATGGAATTTTTTTTCAAAGATTTTAGTTATTTATTTGACAGAGAGAGAGATGGCCAGTGAGAGAGGGAACACAAGCAGGGGGAGTGGGAGAGGAAGAAGCAGGCTGATAGCGGAAGAGCCTGATGTGGGGCTCGATCTCAGAACGCCGGGATCACGCCCTGAGCCGAAGGCAAACGTTTAACGACTGCGCCACCCAGGCGCCCCCATTTGTATGGAATTAATGCTAAATTTCAGTCCTGAAGGTGGCACTGAAAACCTAGCTGACCCAGAAAATCTTTAAGGAATGGGAAAAAGAGAATTGGTTTGATATACACACTTACACGGTACCTTACGAATAAGTGACCAAGACAGCCAAGAACCGTTATCTAATCTATTTGTGTTGTGTTGATTCTTTTTAAATTTTTTATCTAAGAGGCTGAGCATCTATGCTTTGATTCATATAAGAACCACTTTGCTTTTTAAAGAGAAAAAAAAAAAAAAAAACACGAAAAACCCTTCCAGAATCACACCTTCTGTCTCACCTCAAATCAGCAACCTTGAAAATGTATGCAGTTAGGGACACGCAGTGAGAAAGCAGAAAAGGCTCAGGGACCACGGCAGTTATCCTGTGGAAACCTATCCAAGGCAAGAAGCAGGATTCTGTGACCTTTAAGGACCTGTATGGCTCTGAAATTCGATGGCACATCATTCCACGTGTTCAAATTATTAATCAAAAGTGTGTAGGGGCACCTGGGTGGCACAGCGGTTAAGCGTCTGCCTTCGGCTCAGGGCATGATCCCGGCGTTCTGGGATCGAGCCCCACATCAGGCTCTTCTGCTATGAGCCTGCTTCTTCCTCTCTCATTCCCCCTGCTTGTGTTCCCTCTCTCGCTGGCTGTCTCTCTCTGTCGAATAAATAAATAAAATCTTTAAAAAAAAAAAATTGTGTGAACTCCCAAGGAAATTGATAAAACTCCCCCCCTCATCAGTTCACATGTTTGCTGGTCCAACACTGAGACCAGAGCAAACTTTCTTCTATATTTGCAATAATTACTAAAAATCAAAGTTATCAGGAATCAGCCTATCAAATCTTTCTTAACTTCAGGTTTTATTATGATTTTCCTAACATTCAAAAACTCTTCTAAACACACACATTTATTTTTCCTCTTTCATTCCACATTCTACTTAATGGAATCATTCATTTTCCACATATTTCAAGGTATAGAACTTTGAAATAATTTCTGAAATAAAATTCAATTCCTTAACCTGGCATTGAAGTCTATTCATCAAGGACTTGGGCCTAGAGCCATGTTTCCCAACGAGTATATCAACCAGGACCCCATTTACACCCCTACCCAGCTCTTCTCCTTCATATGCTCTTAAGCTCCAGGCACGATGGTCCATGATGGACCACAGTAAGTCTATGATTTCTTGTCTCCGAATCTTTTGCTTGGGCTCTCCCCCTCTGCCCCAAATGCTCAGTTTTTAAAACCTAACTCAAATCTTTACCCTGGGCTAGGAAACAGAGCACAGTCCAGATTGATCAGTTTCGATGTAGTAGCCACAGTAATGTAACTTCAAATGACATATAAACCCCAAATTTCAATGGCTTAGGGAAATAGAAGTATTATGTATTTCTCTTAAAGTCTTTACTGACACCTCCAAAAATCCTTTTAAGTTCACCCTAGTGTTAATTGGACATTTGCTCTTCTGCATTCCCAAAGCCCTTTCCTTTCCATGTCTAGTACAAGCCATTTTTAGGGGGATATTGTCCCTGAAAAGTTCAACTTTGAAGCACATCCGCCAGCTTTTATATATTTTTTATATATTTGCATAGTCCCCACAAAGCTTAGCACAATGCCCAGTACATGGGAATCCTCCATAAATTTTATTGAAATCAGTTCAATTTTCCATTGGGTTCAGTATTGAATTCTTTAAGAATTTGAGGCTGGAGTAGGCAATTTAAAAAATAACTTGCTTTGTTAAGTATTTGTATGGTACCACCTTGCAAATCCTTGTAAAGTTAACTGTTGGATTTTTTTTAAGTGTCTTTATTGTATCTGAGGTATTTATGATATGTAATATCATGAGAGAAAGCACATAGTTTTCCTGTCGGTACCTGCTGTGACTTTTCTTCTTTGAGATTTTTATTTTCAAATCATCCTGAAAGTTAAGAAGCTTCTGGAACCAATGACCAAAACTACAAGAAAGACAGGAAATTAATGTAGAAGAAGAGATGTACATAGGAGATGGAAACAAATTGAAATTGGAGTCACATTCTAAAAACAAAAGAACTGTAGTATTTCTAAAGTAAGCTTCTGAATATGAAGTGGATTTTCAGATGAAAATAAAGTATATCTGATGCGATAAAAACAGAATATAGGAAAGCATCACTGAAAGGTAAATTTGGCTGAAACGGAAATATCAACGCTGTTTTAAAGAAGCCCCAGACAGAGAATAAGAAATCAAAAAGTGGAGTATATGATTTGGGGGATGATTATTATACGGTGGTTATAACGAGCATCACCTGGGACACCAGGGTGGGTCAGTCAGTTGAGCGTCTGACTCTTGATTTCTGCTCAGGTACTGATCTCAGGGTCATGGGATCGGTCCCCAAGTTGGGCTCCAGGCTCAGCAGGGAGTCTGCGTCAGAATTCTCTCCCTCCCTCTGCCCTTCCCTCCACTCACTTGTGCTTGCTCTCGCTCTCTCTCTTTCTCTCTCTAAAATAAATAAATAAATCTTTAAATAATAATAATAATAATGAGCATTGCCCACCTGACACTATCATCTGTACAACTTTAACAAGATTAGCGGACACCATAGTTCCGTTGAAGGAATTTGGGCTTCTGAAGTGAGCATTTTTATATTTTGCAAATCAGCGTTCGGCCTAACTTCTACTTCCTCCTACCGCTCTTGTTAACACATTCAGAGAATACGACAACTCCTCAAACATCGTGTTCTCTTGATTTTATGTCTGTATGCATAAGAAAAACATATTCCTTCTATCTGAGAAAAAAATGAGTGTGGTTGAGCCACCTGTAGAAAATGGAAAATGTCTAAAAGTTAAGGGAAAAAATAGGTTCTGCAAAAGAAAAAGGGAGCGAGGGAGAATATGAGCAACTGGTGAAGTCAACCTAGAAAATGGTTAACTTAAGTGAAAAACTAGTGTATTACTTCTTTTTCCAGCGAAGGGAAGTTAAGCAGCTGGGACAGCCGAGTTGAAGATGTAGGCGGCGTGGACCTTCCAACAAGCGGCTTGTCTAATGAGTCCCGCCCGGGCGCCCCGTCCTCCGTTGTTCTTCTTGGCTACATTGACGTGCTTCATCTGCCTCTTCCCGTCAGTGTCAGTTTCACTCTGCGCACGGGAGAATCTTGAGTAGTTTGTTTTAGGAACATCTATGGAGAAAGGAGTTAGTAAGATCTGAGAAAAATAAAAAGAAGTGAATTGTATCAGAGTAGAGAATTGAGAGTTTTGCAAATGTAGCCTGAGGTTTCCAACACATTTTGTTTTTCAAAATTAAAATTTCGAGTTATGGACCCCTAATCCTTGGGTTATTCCATTGCTATGGAGAGGGGAGGGTGAGAAGGGGGGGATACAGTGGGTGGATACAGTGGAGACAGGTGACTTGCAAGGTAGACCTGGTAGTAAGTTCATATGAGTAAGAAAACGCAAGTACTTCTCCTGCCTCTCTCAGCAGTACTGCTGTTGCCTGCTCGTGAACACTGAGCGCCAGGCTTTCTTCGGAGAGCTTACAGCAACCCTATGAAGTAGATGCTGTTTTCGTCTCTGCGTTGCAGGTGCTACAAGCCTTAGGCACTGAGGAGTTAAGGCATTTCCCCAGGGCCACACAGCTGGTAAGTGGCAAGCTAGGTGTGAATCCAAGCCATCTGATCCTAGAAGCACACTCTTAACCACCATGTCAGTATAGCCTCTCACGCAGAGAAATGTTTCCAGAAGGTAAGGGACATAGGAATTCTGAACTGCCGATCATTCTCTAATGTATTGTTCTCGGTCTCCTCCCTCTGCTCGTGCTGCTTCCTTTGCCTTGGGCGGCCTCCTTTCATCAGCCCTCCCTTTTGCTTGGATTACTCTACATCCGTCTGATCTCAGCTCAGGGATCACTTTGCTCAGCAAAGCTTTCCAGAACTCTCCTCAAGGTAGGCTGGGTCCCTTCCCTCGCAGACTTAGCGGGGTACTCTGTGAATACATCTGTCGCGGCACTGACCATGGCATCCTGTTACCGTCCTGCCTCATCTCGAAGCTATGGATGTTCCCTCTGTCTCCTCCTTCACATTCAATCAGAGTGCACAGGTGACTTGACCTTTGATATTGCTAGATGCGTTGCTTCCTCTCCATTCCTGCGATCACTGCCCTAGTTCTCACAGTTCCTTCTGCAGTAGCCTTCCCACAGGTCCCCCTTCTTCCAGTCCTTGCACACCTGCCCCATCAAGCCCTCAGTGACAGCCCGTGACCTGGGGTGAAGACATCCCCGCCCAGCACAGTCTCCCTTGCCTGCTGCCCTTCGCCCCATCTCTTGACAGATGGCTGCTTTAAGCCACCAGCCTTGCATCTGGAGCTCTAGCAATGCTCGCTTACTTATGGTTCCAACCCCACCCCACCTGCAGCCACTCCTCCCAGCAGGCACTCTCTCACTTCTGCACATCTGCTTGCACGCTGTCGTTCATGTGCACCTGAAATGCCCAGTCCTTGCCACCGGCAAACTCCTGCTGGACTCGCAAGGCGGCTTTGCTGTCGTTTACACTCCGGGGCCCTGGGTGGCTCCGTCAGAGGCATTAACAGTGTGCTCTCAGAACACCCTGTACGTCCCTCTTTCAAGGGGCTCACTAGCTTGTTTCCGACCAATCCTTTCCGCGTCTGCCTCCCCCACTAGAGGAGAACTTCCTGAAGGGGAAGACTGGTATATTCACCATCATATCCTCGGTGCCTGGGACACAGCGACTACTCAATAAATGTTTGATGAGTGAGTTAATGAGTCAGTATACATGTTTAAGTGTCACATATATAAAATATACCTAAATAACCTTATTTCCACCTATCAGGCCTGATGTCTTACTATTTCTCCTTCCTCCTCACTCTTCAGTAAACTTGCAGCTGTTCCCAAAGCCTGTCTTGTGTGTCCCATGATCTGTGGGATTGTTTACACTGTTTCGGAAGCTTTTTCCTTCTCAGCATTGTCGCAGATCTCCCCAGGGTCCCCAGGAAGCCTTCCCTGACTGCACAAGATGGACAGAGTCATTCTCCTCTGTTACTGTTGAAATCTTTGCCTCTGTCCCCAGCAGATGCCAGCCCCTGAAGGGAGGGATTGAGTCTTGCTCATCTTTGTGGCTCTCTGGGACCCCCAGCCTGGTCTGTGTTCAACAAGTTGTCAGAACCGGAATATGTAACCTATTTCATGGTCCTTCAGGCCCTTTGTTTACCTGCACAACAGTTGAGTGAATAAGAAAAAAGTAATTATTGTGAAGGCCCTGCTTTAATCTCATCTCATAGCCTTCAATTAAGCAAGATCTACAATCGAATACTAAAGCCCTTGGCAACCTTTGTGAATTTTAATCACAGGTGGTCTTCTGAGACCAGTGATGTTCTTATCGCTTTTAGAAAAAGTTGGCCTGCCTTACCGTCTGAGGGATATGTAACTGTATGGATGGCAAATAAGTAGATTAATGAACTCTTCAAAGTAAATGAGTCCAGCTTTTCATATCTTTATTAGGCAAATTTCCACATATTTGTGAGGTCTTTCACATAAATGCTGAGACCGATTTATAATTCCCGTAATTACAAAGCAGCAAGAGCCCACAAAGCCACTTCAGGCCATGAAGAGGTCATTTTTAGTGAATAAAGTGCCGACACTTCTGACAAGTGAGTCTCAGGCTGACATCCTACACACTTTGGATGGATGCTTCCCTAACGAGCTCCTGTAAATCTGTGGGTTTACCCAATAAAGAGTGCACACCCCTGAAGCTGGTGAGATCACAGCTGGCCAATGTCATAATGGCATAATGTCGAGTTTCCTGACTTCCATTTATTTTATTGTTCATGAAAGGTAGTTCTGTTACTTAGATATTCATATGGTATTTATTCTTATTATAAACTGCTAGTCTAAACTTCTAGTAAAAAAATGCAAAGCAAATAATTCATAATTTGAGATAGCAGGAACACAATTCTCATTGGTACTAGTAAATAAAATTAACTTCAGTAATACAAACAGCTCTTCTTTCACGTTAATTAAAGTAATTTCATTACCAATGCATTGCACCTTGTTGATCTAATGTGAGATCTTATTTTTCCCATTTACTTATATTCTCTCTACTTGATGATTTGTAACATTCCATTTGAAGGAAATAAAATCACACTTCTTTTGAGGCATGTTCATATTCACTAAATGTTAACTGCACACCTTTTTTTCTTGCCAGTACCCTGCAAGATCCTGGGGTTGCCAGGTAGTCAGCCTCTCAACTGTCTTGGAGCTTATCACCTAACAAAGAAAACACAAAGAACAAATACCTAACAATGACAGCATAGTGATGGATTATAACAGAGATACACACAGATGCAATGGGAAAACAGAAGAAAGGCATCCAAGGCTTGAGTGTGAGAAAGCACAAGGGAGGCTTGCCAGAGAGATGCTAAGCCGAACAGAGGTTAGCAAAGGAGAAAGAGTAGGGAGGGTGCATTAGTCTCCTCGAGCCGCCATAATCAAACACCACAAACTGTGTCGCTTCAAACAATAGGAATTGATTCCCTCACTGGTCTGTAAGCTAGAAGTCTGAGATCAAGATGTCAGCAGGTTGGCTTTTTCCCGTGATTCTGAGGGAGAAAGTGTTCCACGTCCCTCTCCTTGCTTCTGATGCTTTTCAGCGATCCTCAGTGTTCCTTGGTCTGTAGATGCACCTCTCCAGCCTCTGCTTGTGTCTTCATGGGACCTTCTCTCCGGTGTGTCTGTGTCTGTGTCCAAATTTCCTTCTTCTTAGGACACCAGTCACCCACCCTAACCCAGAATGACCTCCTCTTCACTAGCTTACATCTACAAAGACCCTGTTTATAGGTCAGGTCACATTCACAGGTTCCAGGTGGACCTAAATTTTAGGAGACAGTGTTCAACCCAGTATACAGGACATTCAAGAAACAGGAAGCAGTATGGATGAAGGTGGAGAGACTTCGACATGTGTGGGCAACCATAGATCCTTCTTTTTTTTTTTTAAAGATTTTATTTATTCGACAGGATAGAGACAGCCAGCTAGAGAAGGAACACAAGCAGGGGGAGTGGGAGAGGAAGAAGCAGGTTCATAACAGAGGAGCCTGATGTGGGGCTCGATCCCATAACGCCAGGATCACACCCTGAGCTGAAGGCAGACGCTTAACCACTGTGCCACCCAGGCGCCCCAACCATAGATCCTTCTTAATGGTTGGATTGAAACCCTCAGGATCCTACCAAGTTATGAATCCTCAGAGGTAACTGGAGTCTCATCACAAAGAACCTGTGTGCTGAGTGCAGGAATATGAACTTCCTTGCGGAATGTGTGGGTGTCAGAGAAGGATTTTAATTCTGGAAGCGATATAATCATATTTGCATTTTAGAAAAATCTCTCTGGCAGCAGTATGGAAAACTGAAGGAGGTACAGATTGGAGGCAGAGAGATTATATAGGAAGTCCTTAAAACAATTCTGGCAAGAAATAATAAGTGCCTGCATTATGCCAGCAGTAGGGAGACTAGAGAAGAGGTGGTAGATAGAGGAGATATTAAAAAAGAAGGATCTGTAAGACTGGATGGTTAGTGAGATGTGAGACAGGAAGAGAGAGGCAATAATGGTCTCGAAGTTTCTGGCTCAAGTGAGAAGATGAAGGTAACATTGGCAGAGATAATTAAGAAGAAGGAATATGCTTAGAGGTAAGAGTGGATGAGTTTTTGGACATACCTAATGTGAGGTGTCAGTAACACTTCTAAGTGGAGAGCTGCTCTTTTGGAAATTTTGTGAGGTCTCCCGTTCTGGCTGGAGATGAATTTGAGATTGATGAATACATGAGTAATTGTGTCCTCCAGGTTGAATTATGAAGTGAGAAGAGCAGAAGTTCTAGGAAATGCCAACATTTTGGAAATGAACTGAGGGAAAAAGAACCAAAGAATGGCATTAAGAAGGACTACTTAGAGAAAAGAGGAAAACCAAGTGAGCATATCACAGATAAGAGAGCTTCCAGAAGGACAGAGTGCTCAAAATATCAAATGCTGTGTGCAGAGAAGTCAAGATAAGGAGAGAAGGTGTTTATTTGTTTTGGCAAAATCCAGTCTTTGGTGACTTTAGCAAGGGCAGTGTTGACAGAATGCAGGAATGACAAAGGAAGAATCAAGACGATAGTAGATTGGGGAGTAACTGTGCAGGAAGGGGGATACAGGCACTGTAGCCTATCTTTTCAAGAAGTTGGACTGTGAAGGAAGCAGAGCTATGTAAGAATTATATAGGAATCAGTAGCTGCATGGGGTTAGGGAAGAGTGTTTCATTCAGTGATGAAAGATATTCAACCATTCTGTGATCCAGCTCAAAGGGGAAAGCTTGGGCTCCATAGAGTGGGCTTGGAGCAGGGGTAGTAGCAGCAAAGGAGTACAGATATCTCTTCCAAACAAGGTTGTCTACTGAGGACATGTTCTTAAAGGAATTGAGGGATCTCTCACATGAATGCCACCATGAACTTTTTGTTAATATGAATAAAAATCTTCTTTCCTTCAAGATCCAAGTAATGGACATTTTTACTGCCCACTTCTCCCAAATCCCCATGCTTTTATAACAACACTCCCATTTCCTCTTGGGGAATTGATTTTTTCCCCTTTTCATGCAGCCTTAGGAGAACTATCAGTTAAGGTGCCCTGCCCTGTCCTATTTAAGAACTAGTTGGGTCTCTCTCCCAGGACTGTGAGTCTGGAGCCTTTAACTGGTACAGGTGTTTGGAGCGTAATTAGAGTCCATTTATCCCTGATCAGGGGTAGACCCTTGCTTCTACCGTCTTCTGAATCTATCTTTGTAGCCTTCCCTTTAATTCTAAGACTTCCCCATAATCTTGGATAGGCCACACAGCTTGGATTTGGGTTTTCTAGGAATTAATGAGCCCAATGCTTAAAACAGTGGCTAATCAGAGTAAATGTGATAGGTGTGTGTTACTATTATTCCAACAAAGTTCTCTTCTCTGTAAATTAGCCAGGATCATTTACTGCTATGTGCTACCAAGGAATCCTAACGGATACCTCCTTTATTCCAAATGAGTCACATTTTATTATACCAAACTTGAAAATGTAGATATAATGAATAATTCCATAGGAACTGGCCATTTACAGTGGTTTGAAGAAAGAAGGAAAGTTGAATATATTATAGTTGTGGCAAATGGATGAAAGTTCTCATTGAAGAATTAAATAAAAAAGATTAACAAGAGACATTAAAGGCACTTGTGATTGCTTGGCAGTGGCTGTCGATAGAAGTAAGGTGGCTATGATGGTTTCTTTCTTTCTAAGCTCTCTTAAGACAGTGGAAAATGCAGTAATCAGGTTTAGAGGCTCATGTCACTTATGTCTCCTAGAATTTTTCTCGTAGAGCCTCAGTTT